>NC_084536.1:24415723-24764473 GCF_024500275.1 Phycodurus eques
GAGTTCTTGTATAATACCATTGAGACATTTGCAAGCATTTTTTGTTACCAATCCCCCCTTTGAAAAGAAATGTAAGTTGAAAAACATGTTTTTATTGGCTTCTGATTTCAAAAATGGTTATTCATCAATGTGTTCCACATACTGTATGTCATTACAGTACATGAGGTAATCTTTCATTTATATGGGTTCACAGTCATCGCGGCCCTCCGTGACAAAAATGAGTTTGACACCCCTGCTTTAGCGCACCATTTGACACAACAGCTGCATGTTTACACACAACCGTTAGTGATCGCACTAGCTTGCTAGGCTACATCACATTTTGTTGCCCGTTTGCGAGCCGTATCGTATTAAAATTACGGGAACATACCTCAAGCAAGCCTTAAACGAACGTCCTCTCCTGAGCACCGGCGACCATCCACACACACGTTCTTCCCCCATTTTGTCCTTGTAATACAGTCGGGCGCGATCCACTCGTGGTCGTCGCCACGAAAACAAGTGTATCCAATCGCATTGGAGTTGACCAGATAAAGCCAAATGATCGTAAAAAAACAGGATGCGGTGGTATTGGAATACCCGATTTTATTGCAGTAGTCGGACATAATGCAATCGTGAGAGAGCAAATTTGTCTTGTCTGATCCGGGCATTACGTGTTGTCTGTACCACACCTCCATGTTTTTTTCTTTTTTTTTTTTTTTTTGTTATTTTTAATGACTTTACTGGCCGTCAGCTATTTACAGTCCTACGTCAAAAGACGCGCGACAAGGCTAGAAATAAACTAGCTTTTGGATTCAAATACACTGTGCACGACGGCGACGCGGCGTAAATGTTTATTGCAGAGCCGATCAATGACATCATTGATCGGATCGGCGAGTTATGGAAAAAGCCGACCAGCATAAAATGCTAATTATCGGCCGATACCGATCAGGCCGATAAAATCGGTATAAAGTCTCGTGCTTGCTGGTAGGATGTCAGGATTTAGCCTACAAAAGCTGCTAGCGAGCAAGTTAGGTTCACAGAGTCCGTTACTGCGGTGAATGAGTCGTAATTTCTCTCTCTTTGAAACTCACCAGGCTTTCCCTCATCTGAGGGTCAACTTCCTCTGAGTTTTCACATAACCTGCTTGCTGGAATACCCCTCTGGAGTGTGCAAGATTTGTTTTGAGTAGCAACTGGCGTACACACGGACACTGTAGATGGATCGAAAGTCTCAAATTGCAACATTCCTCGCTCCTCAAAACTGTGTAGCTGATCCAAGGATGTTGGCATGCCGCCATATTGAGGCGCGTCGCAACTGTCTTGATGCATGGAGGAGCAAAGATCGAGTAGCTTCCACGAGGTAGCTAAAATCCAGGGACGTGATTTATCCTCTGACGTCTCAGTCTCATAGCACCTTGACGGTTGAAAATGGGCACGCACCAGCTGGATTGTGAACAGAGCACAACTTCAAATTAAATAGCTCATCTGTTTGCGTCATTCCTTGATTATTTTCGTAAGACTATACATATTTCACGGAGTGTCAGTTGTGTTCGGAGCAGTTTTTAATGTTAAAATGACCCCACAGGCTTATGGTTACTTTACACCTAACTGAGCACATATTTCTAAAAGGTTTGTCTAGTAATTACGGTCATTTTGTCAAATGCATTTGGTCACGAGGAAGAAAAAAATAAAAATATATATATATATATATTTTTTTTTAAAAGTTCTGTTGGGTCGTCACCGTTTCTGCACTGAACGTAATGAGCAATATAAGACTTTACATGCATCTACGAGTCGCTCCAAAAATGCGCGTGCGTAGGGACGGGAGCGGCAGAGAGACCGACCTGACCAATCACAATCGTTTTTGCATCTGCGAATTTGTAAACCGTAACAGTGCCGATGATACACATACAGGCGTCTGTATTTCACCTGCGCGTAATCCCACTTTCTAAATAAAGTATAGTGGACATTTGTGACAAGTGAACCCTGTGACGTCATCTTTGGTAGCGATCATGAAACGACGTAATCGAGGCACTATCGTCTTCTACTCCCCCCAAATATTCCTACATCCTCCTGCCACGCTCCTTCTTAAAAAATATCGAAGGAATTTCTGGTGGGAGGAGCTAGGAAGTTCCATAAATAGAAATGTGACCCACCCAGTGACATAAAAAATACATAAAAATGGCAGGGGCAGGAGTTGCATTCTGTATTATTTTATTCATCATTTTCTCTTCAAGCACATTTTCCCACCACATGTGAACATTTCCAAAAGTCCATTGAGGTCAAAGTGCTTACAAATGGGGGCGGGGGGACTCAAAACGGTCGTCATAGTTACTACGCTGACAAAAAGCTTACTTTCAAAAACAATAAGTGTGACACATTTCATATCAATATATGCAGCATTCCCTCACCCACGCACGCGCTCACACACCAACAAAAACCTGCTGCCAAAAAAATAAAACACAACTCTTGAGAATGTTTTCATAGCCTAAGAACACTGACCAGCTGCCACCACCGCCTTGCGAGCTAAACGAGACTTCTCGGAAGCGCCGCCGTGCGCCTCGCGCCGAAAACGCACAGCAGAAGCGACGACATTCGACACCGACGAGTTTACAGCAGAAAGGAGCTCAGAAAAACAAACAAAAAGGCACTTCATTCTCACGGAAGAGTTCATTTATCCCTGATGGCGGGCTGACAGGCAGACAGACGCCTTCAGTCACCAGAGACAACTAGCGTAAACACAAACACGGGCTTTGTGGTTTACCCCCTTGCCCCCCAATTTCAAGACAAGCCACAGCATAAATACTTGCCCGCGAACGCAAGCAAAACAAGCAGTCATCGTTCAGAGATTGCCAATAAATAAGTGTTTTCAGCACCACGTGGCTATTCCCAAGATGGCTACCTGAGCATTGCGCAAACTTCGAGCGTGATCTGCAAAGAAAATGCGCCAAGAGCAGAAGTCCCTCGCGTTAGCTAGAGGGCGCTCTAAATTCACGCTCAATGGGGGGGGAAGAAGAGAAAAAAAAAAAAAAAAAAAAAAAAGGCAGGCGGGGAACTTCAATCCCTGAGCAACTGCTTGTTAGTTTATTTACATTCCTCAGAGGCTAAATGTGACAAAGACCCCTCGGGGGATGCGAAGGGTTGGGGGGAATCTTTCAGGACAGGAGGGGGGAAAGAATGGGAAGGAAAACAAAACTAATGGAGAGAAAAAAAAAAAAAGCGCCAACCAGAATGTTTCCCCCCCCCAACCGGGGACCGCAGCGGTAAAGCTTTGATGAAAGGGTCCGAACCCAAATGACAACCTGCCTCTCCCGAGCATCATGATTCAATTTATTCAACTGCACTTTAAAAGTCGACATTTTTTTTGGTCCAGAGAGGGTTAGAATGGGCAGCCAATTGTTGGTTTCCTAATATAAAAAAAAAAAAAAAAAATAAATTAAAAAAAAAGCACGACAAGAGGCGCGCAAGGGAGCCGGAGACGGGGCGGGCCACCCGCGCCCTCCACTCCAGATAAGAGCTGCTTGCTGGTTATCTTGTGCAAACACGGGCAGAGGTGGCAGCTTGTGGAAAAAGGCAAACAATTTCAAGAAAAGGCTGGGGCCCGCGTGGGGGACAGTTGCACATTGGAGCCGTGGGCCCTTCGGGCGCGGGGGGGTGCGTATTTAGCTTCCCCTTGCGCCAAATAAGTCGAACGGCAGGTGCCAACACCGCTTTACAATGCTAATAATAGCACGTCGTCATCAAGCACACCTGGTATCTTTCCCCCAATGACCACACATGGGGTTCACAGTGCGGTTGGTCGGTCAGTGGGGGTGGGGGCAGGGGCACCCCCCAGGGAAGACAGAGTGAGGGTAAGTATAGAAGCAAGATCTGGTTGCAGGGAGACTGGAGGGGCTTTGCCGCATGCTCCTACTTTGAAGGAAGACAAGAGCGTAGAAATGTCGAGAGAGACTCGTCAAAGGCCAGCTCGGAACACCAAAACACCGGCAACTATCAACCACAGTGCCTGATGATCATCATCATCATCATCATCATCCGCCCCCCCCCCCCCCAAAAAAATCATAAATGGGAGGGGGAGTTGGCATGATCAGCTGTTTGGACCACGCCCCTCGAAGGTGTAGCCGGGCCGGTCTTTCACGGGTTCAGAGGCACTTGGAACGCCACGACACTGATGAGGTCAGATGACCACTTCGAGCCCTTCTGCCGTAACGCACGACGAGTATTATACTTTTTTTTTTTGTTTTATCTTTTTACACACATTACAGGCACTTTGGCCGTTTTTTTTTTTTTTTTTTTTTTTAATACTTAGTACAGCAAGAGATTTCAAGTCAAAAACTATTAAAAGAAAATTTACTCCTCGGAACATAACAGAACCAACCAACCCAAACTTTTTAAATCGCGCCCCCCCCCCCCACCTTCTCTCTCGCTTTTGGACCAACATCTGATTACATTTTTTTTTTTTTTTCCCCCACCTTTACCATTTTTTTCATAATCCGAGGAAAGAAGAAAAAAAACAAACAAACAAAAATCCAAAATCAAGGCTTCATCATCAGAATCACTTAATTGCCTATTAACTTGAAGCTTTTAAGGGGGGGGGGGGGGGGGGGGGGGGGGGGCGGGTAGTCATCCAGCAAGAAAGAAAAGTGGGAATAACACTTAAAAATATCACACTGACGCGTCGGAAGAGAACGGGAACGGGTTCCCAAAAATTGAAACGCTTGATTTCGAAAATGCTGTGACCTTCTGTCGTTTCATTCCCCCCCCCCCACTCACAATCAGGGGCCAGCGGCCTGTCGCGTGCGTCCCCCTCCCCCTCCGCCCATCCTGTCAGTTGCACGGCAGCCACGTGGGAATGTTCTGATTGGCCACATAGTAGTTGCTGAAGTTGCGGTCACGCACGTACGGCGCCGGCTGGTAGTAGCAGGTGACGCAGGACGCGTCGGGTATGGCGTTCTGCTCGGCGAGCACGCGAAAGGCCATGAGCGAGATGAGGTGCAGAGTCTGGCGTCGCTCGTGGCCCATGAGGCACACTGTGCTTTCGTTGACCACGCGGCGCAGGATCATAAGGTAATCGTACTTGCTGGCCTCCTCGCCCACAAAGTGGCTCTGGAGGTACGCTTCCACCTTGCGCTGCTGCTCGCCGATGTCGGGGAAGTCGATGAAGAAGCGCGAGCACATGTACCGCTCCAGGCCCTTGAACTCCTCCTCGCTGGCGGGCCGGAAGTCACGCACCAAAAGGTTGCAGTACTTGAGCAGGCCGCCGCCGCGGATCTCCTCGGGCCTCTTGGTGGCGATGAGCTTGTCGCGCAGGTGGCCCAGCGCCGCATCGAAGTCGCCGAACACGCTCTCGCCGCTCACCGGCGGGTGGCGCTCGGACGACATGGGCGAGGCGTCGTCCGCCTCGTAGAAGGCCAAAACGGAGTCCAGGACGATCTGGAAGGAATCGACACTGAACTCGAACTGGCGGCGGATGGAGTCGACGAACTTGAGCTCCACGTTGCGGCCGTTGTTGTTGGACAGCGAGATGAGGCTCCAGCGGTCCTGCTCCGTGTTGACCTTGACGAGCTTCTGCACGTAGGCCTCCTTCAGAGTCACGGCCGTGATCTTTTCCTTGTTGACGCCGTCGGGAAGGAAGTCCAGCAGGGTGCCCAGCACCACGTCGCGGACGAGCCGGAACTCCGACTCGTGCGGCAGGTCCACCCTGAAGATGACGTCCAGGTCCTTGTAGCTCCAGCCCAGGTCCTGCACCAGCACGTGGCTGGCCGTCGAGCCGTTCAGGCGCACGTCCTTCACGCGGACGCCGCTCAGCGCCAAGCTGGAGCGCACCCGAGCCAGGATGTCCTTCAGACGCACCTCCAGCGTGGGGAAATTGCCGCGGCCGTGGACGGGCACCACCTCACTGAGGACCTCGTCCAGGCGACTCACTTGCTCCCACGACAGAATGCTGACGGCGTCGCTCGTTGCCCCTTTGGCGGCCATCTTCTCACTTTTTTTCTAGCTGCGGACGAAGGGGAGACGTGAGAGTCACGCGATACAAACCGGGGATCACTGGTCTCTGGCAGCGGTTCCCCATCTTTTATTGAGCCAAGGTACCGGTTTGACATGAGAAAAAGCTCGCAAGGAACCCATCCGTCCATTTTCCGTAGCGCTTCTCCTCACGCGGGTCGCGGGCGTCCTGGAGCCCATCCCAGGTATCGTCGGGCAGGAGGCGGGGTACGCCCCGAACCGGTCGCCAGCCCATCGCAGGGCACGTAGAAACAAACCACGATTGGCACTCACGTTCACACCTACGGGCAATTAAGAGTCTTCAATCAACCTACCATGGATGTTTTGGGGACGTGGGAGGAAAGCGGAGTGCCCGGAGAAAAGCCACGCGGGCACGGGGAGAACATGAGAACTGCGCACAGGCGGGGCCCCGCGGGGATTGAACCCCGGCGAATAGAAACCGGTGGATGCAAAGCTTTCTTGCACCTTCCCCCATCTAATCGAAGAGCATTTCATTGTTCTGCGTCGCTTGCATCGATCTAAAAAGATGAATTGGTAACGGATACATTGTCGGACACGTGCAATCGGATAGTTTCCCACGGGACCTCCGATGAGCTCTCGCGGCATACTCCGGCGCCACCCGGCTACGTTCCGACTCGGATACAAAACCGGGCTACGGCGCCTTCCGGAACGCTGCTGTGAGTCGGGGAGCCGCTGTTCCCGTTTTTTGCAGACGCCCCCTTTTATTTTCGTAGCCATTTTGTAATTTTGACAACTTCTTCAACGATTGCTAGATGCTCTTTTTTTTTGCTAGTTTCAAACATTAAACGATCCCCTCGAATTATATCTCCAACGCCGAGCTCCAAATACACCAACGTAGCCCAATTTTGACCGGAGCGAAACATCGCAGACAAAACAACCCGATCACGGCCGATCATTTGAGTTACGAGTCCCCGATTAAAGCGCGAGCGCTAAATAAGCTGTAAACCTTGCAGCCGTCCTCTGTGCCGCTGACCCTCACTGGGGTCGCAGGTGCGCCGGAGCCTATCCCAGCGGACTCGGTGGGGGCACACCTCGGACCGGTCGATCTCAGAGATCGGATATCCGTCCGATGTCAGCGGGGGAAAAAAACGAGTATCGGACGTGGCTAAATCTAAAATCTCGGATTTGACCGCTCTTATCCACGCAGTCCATTCATTCTATGCTGCGCTCCAGCACTTCGAGTCGGCGGCGCCAGGACGGCAGGCAACAATTTGCATCAAACGAAAAACAAACAAACAAACAGCCAAACCCAAAAAAGAATATGGGTACACAAACCCATAATACTCTCGGGCATCTATTCTTCAAACGAGCGTTGTTGCGATATATTGGATACGTGTCTTTGCTACTTCAAGCGCGCACATGTCATTGAGCGCCCCACACGACCCCGTCGAGGTCAACGCGTGCGCAGCAGGGACGGACGGCGAAGCGCACGTCGAGAAAGCAAACGCTGTTCCCCACCGTTTCCTGCCGCCGACCAGCAGCTCCAAATTGTCCATTTGCAAACTAACGGCGCCCACCCACCGCAAACTCCTTTTGCCCTCCATGAAAGACAATTTAGAGCTTTTCGGTGATCCCCAATGCGAGCGGGCGGCGGCCGGGCACACGCAGTCTCTCCGGTGGAAAACCGTGCAATAATCAACAATAATTTTTTTATTATTTTTTTTTTTCCGCCTCTGGTCGTCAGGAGGCTAAACTGACAATATGGAAATGAGTTGAACTTGAATTTTATTTGGCACTTCAAAAGTATAATTTCCATTATTTATTGAGGTTTTTTTTTTTTTTTTTTTTTTTTAAACTCAATTGTAGAATATGCTCAAGTGGTTATGTTGCCAATTTAATTCTATTTGCATCATTGGTTTCGTTGAAGTTACTTTTCAGGCTTTTCCTCGACTGCACGACGTTTGGAGTTAACCCTTTCCGATCGGGTTGAGCGCTTTCGCCACGCATCGCTCCTTTCGGCAAGAGGGTCGTTTTCAAAAGTCGAACCCGTTGTCGTTCATTGAAATGCAGCGCAATCAAAGTCGGACGACAAAAACGGCGGGCGACGTGCGACGCTATCCTCCCTATAGCTGGCCAAAGGGTCTCGTGTCTCTCGGTGTTTGTTTGTTTTGCGTGGGAGGGTTAGGGTTAGAAGGGTAGCGTGCATTTGGTGCCATTAAAAGGCAGGCGGCTGGTGCACCTAATTAAGTGCTCAGCAGCAGCAGCCCCCCCCCCCCCCCCCCCCCACACGTGAAAACGACGGTTTTCGACGCGTTTGAATGGAAGCAAATGGTTAAGTGTCAACGGGGTTTGAGCTCCACGAGGCTTCCAGAACAGCTCCGCCCGCTGTGCCCTTTTGATTCCCCTTTTCCAGAGCCTTCCTTCGAAACGCGCCGGCCGGCGCGCGCGCGCGCGCACGCGCATCCCGGACGAAGCCCAAATCCGCGACGTTCGGAGGCTTTCGGACTCCCGGGCAGCCGGTTAGCTCGTCGCCGAGTCGCTCGGCCGTACGGCGACACGCGGCGGCCGGCGCGGCTGTGAGGCGCCGAGCCGCTAAACGGCGGAACGCAACGTTAGCAGCCACGCGAAGCCAACGGAGCGCCGTCCTTTTTTTTTTTTTTTTCATCGCGTTCATTTTCTTGCCATTTTCGCTCGGAAGACCAGGTGGGCGAAATACGTACGTTTCCCGCAGACATTCGGACCGCACGGGGAGGTGTCGCAGAAGGCAGCTGACGTTACATTTCCCTCCTGCGCCCGCGGAAGCCGGCATGAGGGCGGACACGCGCGGGTTCCACGAAAGCTCGCTCTTCAAAAGACTGCTCCCACCCGCCCAAGTGCGGCGCCTTTATACAACCGTGGCACGGCGGCGAAGAGCGCGTCGACGTCCGCGCCATCACAAAGTCCCGCTCCGGCGTCCTTGTTCTGAAGCGCCGCGTCACGTCACGTCCTGAAAGCAGCGCCCAGAAGCTGTCGGATGAAATACCAGATATGTACGGGATTTATTAAACGTTGCGTTTAGCGGCGAATGACAGGGCTCTATATCCATGCGCCGCTATGAGCGCGCCGATTGGTCGTCCGTGTTTTCCGTTGCCCAGTGACCTGAGCAGACTTTTGACTTTTTCCACCTTTTATTTCAATCGCGACAGTGCCGAACCGCACATAACAAGACACTTAGAACAATTTGGTCTTACGCAGTTAATAAGTTTGTGTCACAATCATCACAAAAAGTTGAAACTATCATTCAGACGAAGTTAAAAGCCAATCGCACCCACATTCCCACCTACAGGCAATTTAGAATCCCCAATGAATGCATGTTTTGGGGATGTGGGGTTCGAACAGGGATTCGGGTTTAAAACGACCCTTTCCAGCCAGGGTCAGGGTTTCAACTTACGGCGAGGTTTTTAAAATTTGAAAGTGTCCTTTTCAAATGTGCAGTAGAAGCTGTTCAAGTCGTCGGCTAGTGTGCTATTGTTCGCAGCTTGGGGGGGTTGGTCGCTTGTAATTCAGACTGATTTAGAGTCGTTCGTGGTAAACCGTTTTTCGAGTTTTACTGCATGACTTCTCTCGTTAATGTTCATTTCTTTAGTCAGCTGGTTTCTAGCGCAATTCCACCGGGCTCTGTCCGCACGCCGGCGTCCTCTTTAGCCTGGCGAACTTGCTTAAGTTTGACAGCGAGCCGCAGCTTGTTGTGATTGAACGCGCGAAATAAAACCTTATTATTAAAACCACAAACCTCTTCACCGAAACTGATACAGGATGTAAACTCGTCGAATTAGGATTTCAAGGCAGGATTGGGGTTTTGAACCAGTATAGGAGTTATTTTTAAAAATCCACCAGATTAGAGCCGAGTAGATAAGTAGGCCATCCATCCATCCATTTTCTACCGCTTATCCGTGATAAGTAGCCTAATATGCTAAAATAGATGGATATAAGAATACATTTAAAAATGCATTCAAGTTGTTGGACTTGGTTGAAAATGGAGCGTTGCCTTTTGTTTCATGTTAAATTGAATGTCCGACCCCGATTCCAATGAAGTTGGCACGTAAAACAGAATACAATGATTTGCAAATCATGTTCAACCTATATTTCATTGAATACACTACACAGACAAGATATTTCATGTTTAAAATGATACAACTTTGTTTTAGCAAATAATCATTAACTTAGAATTTTATGGCTGCAACACATTCCAAAGAAGCTGGGACAGGGTCATGTTTACCACTGTGTTACATCACCTTTTCTTTTAACAACATTCAATAAACGTTTGGGAACTGAGGACAATAATTGTTGAAGCTTTGGAGGTGGAATTCTTTCCCATTCTCGCTCGATGTACAGCTTCAGCTGTTCAACAGTCCGGGGTCTCCGTTGTCGTATTTACGCTTCATAATGCGCCACACATTTTCAATGGGAGACCGTTCTGGACTGCAGGCCGGCCAGTCGAGTACCCGCACTCTTTGACTACGAAGCCACGCTGTTGTAACACGTGCAGAACGTGGTTCGGCATTGTCTTGCTGAAATAAGCAGGGGCGTCCGTGAAAAAGACGTTGCTTGGATGGCAGCATATGTTTCTCCAAAACCTGTATGGACCTTTCAGCATGAATGGTGCCTTCAAAGATGTGTAAGTTACCCATGCCATTGGCACTAACACAGCCCCATACCGTTACAGATGCTGGCTCTTGAACTTTGCGTCCATAACAGTCCGGATGGTTCTTTTCCTCTTTGGCCCAGAGGACATGACGCCCATAATTCCCCTCAAAAATTTGAAATGTGGACTCTTCGGAAAACACAGAACACTTTTCCACTTTGCATCAGTCCATCTTAGATGAGTCTGGGCCCAGAGAAGACGGCGGCGTTTCTGGGTGTTGTTGATAAATGGCTTTTGCTCTGCATGGTAGAGTTTCAAGTTGCACTTACGGATGTAGCGCCGAACTGTATTTACTGACATTGGTTTTCTGAAGTGTTCCTGAGCCCATGTGGTGATATCCTTTACACATTGATGTCATGTACGTTGAGGAACATTGTCCTTAAACTGTTGGACTATTTTCTCACGCACTCGTTCACAAAGAGGTGAACCTCGCCCCATCTTTGCTTGTGAATGAGCAATTCAGGGAAGCTCCTTTTCTACCCAATCATGGCAACCGCCTGTTCCCAATGAGCCTGTTCACCTGTGGGATGTTCCAGACAGGCGTTTGATGAGCATTCCACAACTTTCTCAGTCTTTTTCTCCACTTGTCCCAGCTTTTTTGGAACGTGTTGCAGCCATAAAATTCTAAGTTCATGATTATTTGCTAAAAATAATAAAGTTGATCAGTTTGAAGATGAACTATCTTGTCTTTGTACTCGATTCAATGAAATATAGGTCGAACATGATTTGCAAATCATTGTATTCTGTTTTCATTTCTGTTTAACACAACGTCCCAACTTCATTGGAATTGGGGTTGTCGTTCCTGTCGTTTATGTTATCATCCTGACATGATCATGCGGTACGTACTGTATGCAACTACAGTATGTGTCGTGTAACGTACGTCAATTCGAGTCACACCGAAAGAACATCCTCCACTTCGTAACGGTAGCATGAAATGACCAGTGGAAGTGTGTGCGTGTGTGTCTGAGGGGGTGGCCCCAACAGAGGGGGGTCTACACACTAGTGAGTCAGAAGAAGAGGAAGCTGACAAGCTGTGTGGGAAATCGCTTTCTGTGAAGCGAAGGTCGATTGACGTTTCTTTAAGCTTGTGCTAATGCAAAAAAAAAAAACGACAACAAAAAAACACAGTGATCATTTACAGTACTTGCAAAGAAGTATTTGCCCCATCCTCAAATTCTTATTTGTTGCATACTTTCCTCACTTTAAGATCATAAAACTAATGTAAATTTCTAACAAAGATCACCCAAGTAAACAGTTTTTAAATGGTGATTTTATTTATGTGTGTGAAGTGAAAACTAACTAAAGCTTTTTTTTTTTTCTTGTCCGTATGTTAGGTTAAGCAGAGTGGAAAATCTGTATCACTTTCATGCCGGAACAGTTTTACTGTGTCGCAGTGGAGTTTTGAAGCTTCCGCTGTGGTATTATAATTGAGGCTTGTTGAGAATCTGACTTGATCTGTCGAACAGAACAAAGTTTCTAGAAGGGAGAGACAAACACAGACAAAAGACAAAGCACGAATTGTAAACAGGATGAGAGAAGTAAGTCATGACATTATCTACAACAATGAAACGTTAAATAGGAGTGTTGCGTGGGGCTGGAGTGCTCCACCCTGCGAGGGAAGGACAGGACAAGATGGAACAGGACAAGGTGAGGAGAAGAAGCATGCAGGACAAGGGTCGTGAACCCGGCTGTACAACTGAAGCGGGGCGGCATTAATTATGTCAATTATAAAATTGTACAGGATGAGAGTATAAGTATAATACACAAGCAATTTACATATTCATATCGATTTTTTGCAATAAGTGCGTGGCCCCACACCCAGCGAAAGAGTCCCGGGGCTGTGTGCCTGCGGACACACGCAAGTGAATTGCCAGCGTTTTCCACGCACAAAGACTGACAGAAGTGTCCTGTAATTACTGTGCCTGCACCGCGGAGGCCGAGGACCCCACCCAATTAATCGAGGGGCGGGATCGGGCCCAGGGGTCCACCCTAGAGCAGCCCGGCGGACGGGACACGTCTCACACCGAGGGACCCGAGGCGGTCCGCCGGCCCCACCGAGGCGCCGCGACAACCGGCCACCCGGCGGGGGCCGCCCCCCCTCCCCCAACCTGCAGGGCCCGCGATGCAGCCAGTCCCCGCCCAGCCCGAGGGCGGGAGAGTGCCCCTTGTTTGTTGGAAAGGAGGGCGGATAGGGGCACCCGACAAGGGAACGATAAGTGGGGGAAGCCAGGGGGCGGCGGCATGAGAGGGGGGCCCCAACGCCTCAGGAGCACCGCCATGCAGCTAAGTGAGAACCCACCTCCCCCCACTGTTACTATGACTGCCAGGTCCCCGACTGGCACCGCTGCCCTACCAGCCAATGCATTTCAAATCCAGGGCGGACTGGGAAATAGCACAGACGTGCTGAAACCCGGTCCGAGGGCCCACACCCCCCCCGACCCCATAGCGGTCCCCCAGGAACCCTTTGATATGTATATGTGCCCAGATGCGATTCGTGAGAGAAATATATACAGTGAGCAGTGTGAGCGTGTGCTCCCTCAACCTAAGAACCGGTTGGGCCACCCTCAGCAGCAGCAACTGAAATCAAGCGTTTTCTCCAACTGGCAATGAGTCTTTCACATCCCTCTGGAGATATGTTTCGATTCAGCCAGAGTGGAGGGTTTTTGAGCACGAACGGCCTTTTCAAGGTCACGCCACATCATTTCAATCGGACGCGGGTCCGGACTTTGACTAGGCTACTCCAAAACCAAGTTGACTTGCTGGTGTGTTTTGGATTATTGTCCCGCCGAGTGTTCTTCAGCTTGAGCTCACAAACCTCCGTTAACAAATGAAACACTCAAGCGCACACACAATTGTACACGTGCAAACACAAAGCAGTACGTTCGCTGTTGCGTCGTGATCTTTGCCGTCCTCGGTGGCCGCTAAGAGCTCCGAACGTCCCGTGACATCGCTTCCTTCGTGTGCGTCTTCCTTTCGCAAAGGAGTTTGTTTGTTTCTTCTTCCCGGTGCGCCACAACGCATGACAACGCAGCGCTGTCGGTTTCCGGCCACTTTCAAAATGCCGTCTCCGCTCGCTTTATGATATTTATGTGCACACGGGACCAGTTGGATTCATAGCGACGAGAGGGAGGATATACAGTAACAGTTTGAAAAGGCACACATATTGTACTCAAATAAGAGTACTGTTACTTTACAACAATGGCACTAAATAAAAGTCAAAAGTAGTCCTCCAAACATTGACTTGAGTAAGAGTAAGACAGTACTCTGTGACAAAAACTACTCAAGTAACTGGTGAGGGACTTCAGATTTTTTTTTTTTTTTTAATGAAGGTCAAATCAAATAAAAAAAATGAATCATCTCGGGGAGTCCACGCACGCCTGCCGCCATTTCACTTTGAAAGGGCCCTGAAACCAACAACACGTGCTTTGGGCCCGACAGAAATATGATTTGCTTTATTCACTTACATGACTGCTTGCTGTTGCTGAATAGACTTATCGACAGTGTGTGTGCGAAAGAGAGAGAGCGAGAGCTATTAATATTACAGCATGGGACGGATCTGAAAGAAGCCTGTTTCGCAGTGATTTCTGACCATAAAGTCGGGCTTATGTCGCCAGATGCACTGGCAAAACGTCTGCAACGTACTGCAAAGAACATGCAAACTCCACACAGGCGGGGCCGGGGATTGAACCCGGGTCCTCAGAACTGCGAGGCAGAGGTGCTAACCGGTCGCTCGCCGTGCCGCCAAAGTGGAAAGCGAAGTCTAAAAATAGATCACACACACTCAAAAATGGAGAAATCGAAGTAGTGTGAGGCATGTCAATCATTGGAACAGAGTCAAAGTATCAAACCTTCTTGACACAAATACTCAAGTTAAAGTAAAAAGTACGGTGCAATCGAATGCCTGACAAGTACAATGTCTCCAAAATGTTACTTGAGCAAATGTAGCATGTTAATAGCCACCTCTGCTGCTGGGCGAGGCCTACATTTCGAGAACTTTCTGGAAACTTGGACGTCCGCTCTCGGGGCTTTTCCACCGAACCAGTTCCTGGTTGCAAAAGGTTCTGGAGGCCCAAGTGCTTTGTGTTTCCAAGCAACCTAGGAGTTCAGCAAATGAGGCTTATATGTTGAGGAATACTGACACCTACTGGATCTAAATTTAAAAAAATGCATTGTGTGGGGAAAAATGGTGCTGGTTTGAATGGCTCAATGCTAAACACATTCACTTTTGCTACTTTTGTGTTACCTAAAGGTAAGAATCTGTCTCAGGACTAACTTAGTGGCTGTATGGTGTGTACATTTTGGACTATTTCGAACCCCTTACCAATTCTCTTTTTGTTTTCCTTTTGTTGCGCTATTTGTGGAATCTCTTGTGTATTTTGGGGCTCTTTCGGTCACACCAAGGTGCCGAAAAAGCTCTGGCTAACAGGACACTAGTGAGTCGTTGGTGTCGGGGAAGTATTTTAAAGCTTTGCGCATTGTAAAGGTATGCGTCACAACTGTTCTATCATCTTTGGATATCAAGGAGAGGAGGAGCTAAAATTAGCCTGGGTTGTTATTGAGTTTGTGTGTGTGTGTGTGTGCTTTTTTTTTTTTTGTTCGGTTCTACTGAGTGGTCATGAAATGTTCAAGCGAACAAACCACTTAGGCCTCATGATTGCGTGACAATTTCGATTTGGAAGCGTGGCAAAATGACCAGCACACTTGCGCTTCTTCCGACGCATGTTTTCAACATCGGTTATCAGAATTTTATTCTGCCAAATATTCGAATCGGCATCGGTCGGACCCTAAAATCGAATGAAACCTAATTTCGCTAAAAGCATTTGTCTCTTGCGAGACACGTTCAAAAGCAAACATCACAGATTCACCTTAACCAACATTGACACCGTCAAAACAGTCGAGTTCCTCGTCACTCGTAGCAACACCTTTATTGAATTTGTGTCGGACTTTGAAACATATTTACACATATCTTTTGGTAGTGAAGTAAAAATACAAATAGAGATCAGAGTCTCTCATTGGCTGGCTCGCGGCGGCCACACGGTTGACGGAATTCTGAAAGTGACGCTGAACAAGAAAAGTGACGGAATGAAACTGGTAAAGTCATCAACGTGTACGCATGTCATCTGGCCAAAAATTAAGAAATTGTGGATTATTCTTTTTTTTACCAACTTTAAATAATAATAATTTAACAACAAAAAAACCCTCAATTTTACATTTGCGCACACAGATCCCAATAATACATGGCGTCAGTTTAATGGAAACCACATTTCTCCCCCAAATGTATTCCTTTCATCGGAAACACTACGAAAGGTCATTTTTTACGGATAAAAACAAAAAACATCTGGGGATACATGCTTTTCATTGAAAAGCAACAATATGCGGCCGTTTTTTTGTTTTGTTTTTTTACAGTCACAAGACGGCTCGAGTCAGTCTGCATTAAAAACTCACATTCACAAGATTCCATTAGTATTTTAATCGTAACAAGTTCGTCATTTCAGTCTGGCGTCAATCTGTTTCACTTCACAGTTTTAAACTTTTCAAACAAAAAAAGTTCACAATGTCTGAATGTAAAAAAACAAAAAAAAGAAAAAGAGCAAGGTAATGGCACAAATGCGTCACGTTAGACGAAAAGGCTTGCTTAAATAAATGAAAATAACTCAAATAAACAGCAAAAAATGAAGCCGTGGTTAAGTGCAATTCAGGACTCATTTGCATACAACCATCACAAATCCACAGTCCTGGTTTTTCCTGATCGATTTCCAAATTCACCTCCAAGAAAGGTTTTGCCAAGACAATTTACAAGTTACTCAAGAGAAGCGATAGAATTTCTTGACAAATTAAGAAAAGTGAAAAATGATGACAGTGATCGATCAATTGGCAAAGCAGTTGAACGACGTCACCGCAAAGACTTCGTCTCAATCAGGAAGTTGTTTGTTTTGCTATTAAAATGACGCGCGTGGTCTTACTGTGCATACTAGACAAGCAGTAGAATTCTTTGACAAGTTGGAAGAAAAACAATAAAATAACAAATTGAAATTTCAAGAATGACGGATATAGACCCGCCTTGAACGATTTCACCCAAAATTCGGGAAAAGCAGACTGCGGGACAAAATTAGATTTACTTCATTTCAGAACGCTGACGATGGCCTGAAGCTGATGAATAAACGGGCAGGAGGTGACAGGAGGGCAGAGACGATGGACGAAGGCAGCGGCCAATGCGGCAGACGATCGTGCGACTGATTACGCGCTTCGGCGGTTTTGTGTTAGTGGAAACTGCAGATTGAAGCACGCGACATGGAAAAAGAGGACAGGAGAACCCAATTTGAAAAAAGCAAACAAACAAACCAAAAATACAGTGGCAAGAGTCGAAAAAGCAGCATCCAATTCTCAGGTTTTTCCGTTTGGCAGGGTGACATTTTGACGCTGGACTGATGATGAAGCCAGTCTGCTGTCCACTCTGAAGGATCCACACCTGCCCAAAAACAAGATGGCTGCCAAGATCGTGGCATGAAAACGAGAGTTTCAATTCAAATGGTGCGTCCCTATGAAAGAGAGAAAGAGAAAGAGTTTGGACAAGCAACTAAAGGGTCCACTCTGGAGCACCAGCGTTCTCAGGGAGTTCTCAGCTGCTCCGATACGGTCCACATCTGAAGAAACGGATAAAAGTCAGTCCAGTGTTTGTTGGTGGGAGTGTCGTGCAGGCGGGCGGCCAACCCCTTCACTGCCCCGCCGGCTCGCTGCCCGGCAGGGTGACGTTACCCAAGTGGAGCACAGGAAGCGGGTGGGCCTCCGTGTTGAAGACCCAACTTTCCAATGGCATCAGGTCGTCGCTGGAGAACAGCAGGTACAGGTACCTGATGGAGACGAACAAAAACATGGCGTCACAAGAGCGACGCGATACGACGATGGAGGGTGACCAAAACCTTTCGCTTGCACTGCCGTAATACTCCCCCAAAAGGTTTACGTTCTTTTATTTTCTACCAAAAATCGAAATGAATCCAGCGGAACATGTGGCTGAGGAGCATTGTTGGGAAAATTACTTCGGAAATGTCGTTGGGTACAATCGCACGTTACCATCGAAAATGTGATAGTAGTGTAACTCTTTCAATTACTTTCTCAACGTAATGGAACTAATACCATTTTGATGACTTTTCCGAATTTGTACCGAATGCATCCGCAGAACCTTCGGATGATTCCTCCAGAGCAGAGGTGTCAAACTCGTGCTTGCGACGGGCCGCATTGTAGGCAATAGCAATGCTTCATGGGTGCGTCATAGGGTTAAATAAACACGACAAATTGATGGATAAGTCGTTTTGAAATCAGAGGTCAATGATAATAGAATACTTTCTTCACGTATTATTCGGGTGACTGGAAAAAGGGCTTCGGGAACAAAACAAATGCTTGCAGGGTCTCAACGTTGATTCATTTTACGATGTACACACGCAACAATTTGAAACATTCCAGCGAGAATCATGGACGGTGAGGCAAATGATTTGGTTTTGCGGGCCACATAAAAAGGATGCGGCAGGCCGGATCTGGCCCCCGGCCTCGAGTTTGACTCCTGTGCTCTAAATGAAGCGGATTAAAACATATGTCCATCATTTTGGAATAAACCACGTATTTGTTCTTTACACCAATAATCACCTGATCAGAAAACACGATGAAATGCAAATAATAAAAACTATGCTTGTTGTAGCCGCACGGCGTCCGACTGGTTAGATCGTCCGCCTCGCAGTTCCGAGGACCCGGATTCAAATCCGGGTCCGCCTGCGTGCAGTTTGCATGTTCGCCCCGTGCCTGCGTGGCTTTTCTCCGGGCACTCCGCTTTCCTCCCACATCCCCAAAACATTCATTGAAAACTCTTAATTGCCCGTAGGTGTGCATGCGAGCGCCAATCCTTTGTTTGTTTACGTGTGTCCTGCGATTGGCTGGCGACCAGTTCGCCTCTCGCCCAGTGTCTACTGGGATAGGCGACTCCAGCGAGGCCGAGCGGTGACAGAACATGGATGCCCGGATGTTTGTTGCATTGCACTGCGTGTGTGCAGCATGATCACGTGTTGACCGAATGACACGGGTGCACAGTTGAGACCGCTGGTTCTCAAACATTTTACACAACGGACCGCCTAAAAGAAAATACTCGGCTCCCCAAGTACCACCATCACGAGCAACATTAAAGGTTCGTATTTTGATTCGATTTAGACCTCCGTAGAGTGACCCTCCAACGCACACTTGGTATCAAAGTGGCATTTCGAAAAACACCTCGGTTTTGTCCTACGAGTGTCCAGAAAAGGCGGCTCTGACAGCGTCTTGTGTTTGACCCAGTTTTTGATGCGCTCTGTCCATATTTGGCAAAGACCGCCCCCTTCCCTCTGATCGGTTGCCTCCGTCCGTATAGGAAGCCCTCCCCTCACGACTTGCGAGAGCACACGCGTTTGTTCCGACGAGAAGACTCGTGTGACTTCGATAAGCTCCAGAAATTCCCAAAACGTCTGGAACTCAGGAACGCGTGGAAGAAAATGTCCCAAATACGAGAAAAAGTTGCTTTGGCAAAAATATGTCACATAGCTAAAATACAGTCCGACAAAAATGGGACTGAGGTTTTAGTCCTGAAAAATAGGAAATATTGAATCCACTGTGACATTATACACACTTTTGACGATCAACACTGCGCTGAAATGATGACTCCATTGAAATGTACTGTACGTAAGTTCAATCAAAAATTGCACCTACGTTCAGTCAATGTTAGGGGTGGTGAAAATATGGATTCAGCAATACAATGCAATACTCCCCCCCGCCATTCTATATTGATGCAGCAAATCCTCCGAATTGATTGACCTCCTCGCCGCCGTGCGTTGCTCGAGTGAAGAGCCACACGGCCCATTCGATAGGAGGGGGAGTTCAATTTTGTTCGGGAGTTCAACTCAAAAAGTGAAACTATCGATAGAGATGTACTACACGCACAGAGTGAAATCTTTCATATTTTAAATACAGTGTATATATATATATATATGTATCATTTGGAGGATTACGGGTATATCTTATAGCAGACAGAAACCCCCGATTTACCATCAATAGAAGTTTACGTGACAAACGATCAAGAAACAATGAAAATGATTTTTAATGGAGAAATTCGGCAGGAATTTGCCCCCTGAAAAGTCTTGAATGAATCTGCAGTGGGGGCACAAAGGGTTCAGACCCTCTTCCATTTTTCACTCTTTGTTATAGCGCAGCCATTTGCTCAAATCATTTCAGTTCATTTCCCCCCCCCCCCCCCCCCCCCCCCCCCCCCCCCCTCAACGTACACACAGCAGCCCATATTGACAGAAAAGAAACAAAACGGAATTGATGAAATCTTTGCACATTAATGGAAAAACCAAAACTGAAATATCACACAGCCAGAAGTATTCAGACCCTTTTCGGTGACACTCATATATTGAACTCGGGTGCGGTGCATTTCTTTTGATCATCCTTGAGATGGTTCGACGCCTTCATTGGAGTCCAGCTGCGTTTGATTCGACGGATTGGACTTGATTAGGAAAGCCACACACCTGTCTATCTATATAAGGCCTGACAGCTCACAGTGCTTGTCAGAGCAAACGAGAATCAGGAGGTCAAGGGAACTGCCTGAAGAGCTCAGAGACAGAATTGTGGCAAGGCACAGATCTGGCCAAGGTTACAAAAAAGATTCTGCTGCACTTCAGGTTCCTAAGAGCGCGATGGCCTCCATAATCCTGAAATGGAAGACGTTCGGGACGACCGGAACCCTTCCGAGACCTGGCCGTCCGGCCAAATTGAGCAATTGGGGGAGAAGAGCCTTGGTGGGAGAGGTCCAGAAATGCAGTCGGGAGATGGGAGAAAGTTCTTCTCAAAAGTCAACCATCACTGCAACCCTCCACACCAGTCGGGGGTTCATGGCAGAGTGGCCCCAAGGAAGCCTCTCCTTAGTGCAAGACATGAAAGCCTGCATGGAGTTTGCTAAAAAAAAGAAAAAAAAAAGAAACACCTGAAGGACGCCAAGATGGTGACAAATAAGACTCTCTGGTCTGATGAGACCAAGATAAAACGTTTTGCCCTTCATTCTAAGTGGCATGTGTGGAGAAAAGCAGGCACTGCTCATCACCTGTCCAATACAGTCCCAACAGTGGAGCATGGTGGGGGCAGCATCGTGCTGTGGGGTGTTTTTCAGCTGCAGGGACAGGACAGAAATCCAAATCCAGGGATATCCTGGACCCCCTCTACGCCTCGGCTGCTTCTAGAAATTCTGTCCATAAAAGTTATGAACAGAATCGGTGACAAAGGGCAGCCTTGGCGGAGTCCAACCCTCACCGGAAACGAGTCCGACTCACTGCCGGCAATGCGGACCGAACGTCGGACAGGGACCGGACAGCCCGTATCAGGGGGTTCGGTACTCCTCCATACTCCTGAACGCCTTCTCCAAGTCCACAAAACACGAGACGCCGGATGGAGGACCAGAAAGTCTTTCTCCATGGCTTGTGTGTCTCCATGTCACACAGTCACTACGCTGAGCAAAAAGCACCCTACGTACCGTTATGGTTGCGTTCCATTGTCCTCGTCAAGGTAAACAAAATAAAATAAAACAATGCTATGCGAGTAACATTAGTAGTCGACTAACGTTAACTTCACCTCGGTCTCTCGGGTCCCGTGACGCGGTGTCATACTCGGCGGAGAGAAAGGTCCATGTTACAACGAACAGGTGCTCACCTCGCATGTCACTCGGAAATGCGACCGCGCTTTCGCCACGTCTTTTGCGTCTCGCTCTCGCCACTCGGCATCGCATCTTGCAACCGCTGTCTTGAACCGCGTACATGTCCACGCATCGGTGACGTAAGCGCGTTGTGTTGCATACGTCTCTGCCTGCTTCAGTCTTTGCGACCGTATCCTCGATAAACCAGATTTACAATTTTGCCTTTCAACGTTTTTTTTTTTTTTTTGGTCCCCCAAACTCTGACGCGAGACCCTTGCAAACATACGTAGCTAAGCAATTTTGTGCGTTTGTGGACACAGAGTCACCGTGCTTTATGCGTCCCTGGTCATTTATGTGCGTCTAGGACGCGGGACCCACATCAAATGAGGTCCCTGTATGTGCAATATATTTTAATTGAATCATAAAGTAGTTTTTTCCCCCCCTATATTTATGCACAGTGTTAAGGTTCAAACTTTGCATTGTGTTACTTTCAATAACATCAAATATGCATGATTGTATTTTAATGTTAGTCATGATGGTAGTACCTGGGGAGCTTAGTAATTTTTTTTAGGGGATACCCAGTGTAAAAAGTTTGAGAACCAATGATTTATGAACTTACCCATAATGGTTCTTTTAAAAAAAATAAAAATAAAAGTAATATTTGTATTTTTTAAATATGCACCAAATGCCCAACATAATTTCAGCAAAGATTTAAGCAAACAATATTTCTTCGACATCATTAAGGCCATGTCTACAGGTACACTGGTGTTCTTTAAAACTAAAATATTTGTATTTCTGTATTTGTACTTTTCTAACTTCAAAATCTCACTGGTGTGTAGATAGGAAAACGTGTTGATGATTTTTTTTTAATGAATCAATGAATTAATTCCTTTTTCTTGTGTTGTTTTTGTGCCTTTTCTGGAAATGGCTTGCGACAAACGCTGAAATTGCTTTGAGGAGTGCCACCTTTTTGCTTTGGCGTGTACTCAGCATTGCATGAACTTACTTGAGCGTCTCGGCCAGAAAGAAGCTCTGCTGCACGTCGTCGTAGGTCGGGTTCGATGAGTAGACGTCCTTCACACCAGAGAAGCCGCCGCTCACCTTGCAGTACTTGTCGATGGCCTGCAGGGGGAGGTACAAGTGGTCTGTTAACGGTGGCATGAAGGGGACAGGAGGAACAATTTAGGCTTACAAAAGAAATTTACATGGATGATTAGTGTAAAGACCAAGAATAGCCTTATATTCAATTCTTAGTTCTATGATTAAAAGCACCTAAACAACTGATTTATATCACGCCACTTTTTTGGCACACTTCTGCGGGGTTATTTATTCTCTTTGCATCAAGTAGTACGGTTCAGTTTGGTTCGCTGCGATATCGAATTAAAGAGACCAGAATAACTTTTCCCCATTGCGCTTTTTGGTATCCTTACGTACTTTAAATGCCCCTCTCCCACCAAGCAGTACAGTTTGGTTCAGCTACATTTTCTGACAGGTTGTTAAGGCCAAAGGGTTCCTAAAAACAAATTGAGATTTTAAAATCCCATACTTTTTCGAGGCCTTAATTGCCCAACTTTATAGCAAAAAAAAAAAAAAAAAACTATGTCTAAAGCTTCATTGTCTTCTTAAGACGTCATCCTGCGAGACCCTCTGTTTCTGTTTGGGCTCCCTCTTCTTCTCTGCCTCAAGGTACAAATGGTGCGTCTGTCGCGCAAAGCACGCAGACTGAAGTAGTTCTTTGATCCTCTCATCTGTACCTTGGCTACACCACTCACATGGTGCAAGTGAGCTACAATTACCCACTGGGCAATCAAGGTTCTCAAGCCTGCCGCACCCGGAGCAATGACGAACCCGACTGAACTTGTTGCCCAGTGTGCAGTTCGGCGACTAGTTTCCACGAGTGGCCAACGGTCAACCGCTAGTTTTGCGGCGATTCAAAAGTCACAGATGTGAAGGGAATTCAAACATCAATGACGTGATATATATATAAAATATACACACACACACAGTATTTTGCAATAGTACTTAACTATATTCATAATTTATTTAACATGTATCTGTGGATGGAAATGCAAAGCGTAATGCAGCAATGCATAAGTGCAATCAATGAACGACACAGCTTCTGAAATAACACTCTTTCATTCTATTTCTTGCCCATTTCTTCCCTGTGCTATTATAATATAGTTAGAGCAACCAGGACCAAATACTTCTACTTCTTCCTTGATAATATCGCCATGTTGTTTGTGGTTCGGGCGGCACGGTGACAGACTGGTTAGCACATCTGCCTCACAGTTCCGAGGACCGGGGTTCAAATCCCGGCCCCGTCTGTGTGGAGTTTGCATGTTCTCCCCGTGCCTGCGTGGATTTTCTCCGGATACACCGGTTTCCTCCCACATCCCAAAAACAAGCGTGGTCTAAATTGCCCGTAGGTGTGAATGTGTGCGCGAATGGTTGTTTGTTTACATGTGCCCTGCGATTGGCTGGCGACCATTTCAGGGTGTACCTCGCCACTCGCCCGAAGATAGCTGGGATAGGCTCCAGCACGCCTGTGACCCTTGTGAGGATAAAGCGGGACAGAAAATGGATGGATGGATGTTTGTGGTTCAATGAAAAATGCAATCTGTAGGTGGAGCCTCAAAACGTTTGCAGATAAGAACACCAGAGGTCGCAGTTTTTCCGTTGCAGCGAGTTGGTTTGCGTGTGTGTGAGGGTCAATCACTTGATGTGCAGTGGGGAGTCACTGACTCTTTTTTTTCTCGATTTTTTTCTGCGATTGTCTCGTCCAGTTGCTTTCAGCCGTGTCTTTCTGTGTGCGGCGGGGCAGGCCTTATAAATAGAGAATCCTCTTTCTGGAAACAAATACATTTCTAGTCAATAGTTTCCATTTTCAATACTCCGTCTCAGTCGTGGAAATGTATAAAATCACACTTAGGTAGGAACCCTGAAGACAGTACAATGACAGTATTCACTTTTCCATCAGTTCAGTTAATACGTACTCTATCATTTGTTGCCAACCTTATTTGGGATACGAAGCGCTTGGCTGCTTTTCCACCAAGCAGTCCAGTTTGTTTTAGTACAGTACAATAGTTTGATTATTAAGTCGTGATGGGTACTAACGAGGGCTATCACTATCGAATATTTTTAGAATCGATTATTCTATCCGTTGATTATTCAGATTTTTTTGTTGCAAGTTATTTCCCCCCCCGGTTACTGTTTATGAAACGGTAGTTTATTTGGCATTAGCCCTTAGACCTTTTTGTCATTCGGATTGAAATCCTTCCGACTGAAGATCTCCGGTCAGTTGTTTACATGCGATGTGATCTATTCCGATAAGGGGTATATATGTCCATTACATTTAATTGGAACAACCGTGTGACATGCGAATTTCGTCGTTTGTCATTTGTCAAGATGGAGGTCCGGCGTCTATTTTCAGCACAGTAGTTGGTATTGTTTTTGTGTTTGCTGAAGAAAACGCTCGATAAAAACAACTTACAAGTAGTTAAAAACAACATCTCTGTCGCATACGAGCTCCGTAAGGAGCCGGCATATTTACGCCGTGCGTAAACGACGACGTCAACGCGCAGTTACGTCAAGACGAGGCATAACGAAAATGTACTTCTGATCGGTTTGGCAAAAGGAATATTCTACCCCTTTGAAATCAAATGAAATTCTATTCGTATTTGGCCTGCTTATTCCGATTGCGAAGGAGACCAAAAATTTACCTATCCATATTGTACCTCTCTTTGGCACCCTCCTGATGGATTACCAAACACAATGGCAGGGTGCCGAAAGGGCAGAGATTGCCACAGTGTAGTGTGTTGATTGGCTAATAAAGAATGGTCACTCCCAGATTGGGAAGGAAAAAAAAGAAAAGCTTGTTTTCTTCTTATAAAAAAGAAGTAACATGTCCTCCATGTTCTCACTTTTAATGTAATATTTCGTTCACTGGCTCCTTACGTGATCATGATGCTGCTACGTTTACATAGAGGACGCAACTATCGTTACCACAACCACACTAGTTTTGAAATGTATAAAGGGTACCTGTGCTGCTTCCCAGCCCCACTGGCGATACTTGGGGTCGTGGGTGAACCTCCACATGTACCAGTAGGTCTCGATGACCTCGGGGCGCAGGATGTAGTACTTCTCGTTCTGCCGCACGGCCACCGCCTCTAGGCCGCTATCGAACTTGAAGGCCTCTGGGCCCAGCTTCACCACTGGGGGGGGAAAGATGAGCATCGTGAAGTTCAAATTTGAACAAAGATTTCTTGCTGTCATAAATTCTATGTAGAGTGGAACCTTGAGCGCAATGTGGAAGCCAAAATATATATATATATATATATATATATATATATATATATATATAAAAACGTCAGCGGTTAAAACGTGTCTTTGGGCCATCTGACCTTTTGTGTTTTGTTTCAAGGTAATTTATCTGCGCAGAAAGAAGACCTTATGTACTTTTGACAGCTAAGGGAAATTTTGGGGCTATAACCAGAACTTGGAACTACAAGAAGCAAGTGTGTTTGAGCCGTGTTGTATTGTTTGTAGAAATGAACATTGAATGGTTAACTTTAGAGGTGCAACAATTAATCGATTAACCAACAACTAATCGATGATCAAATTACTAGGCGAAGGAGACACCGCGGAGGAAAGCGAACCGGAGTGCAGGTCAAACTCTGTAAGAGAGGATTCCGAATGCCGCTCCCGTCGATTTCGCTCGCAAATGTACGCTCCCTACCCAACAAAATGGATGAGCTTCATCTTCTCACAAAGACCAGTCAGTTAGGAGTTTGGATGTTCCGCTGTCCTGTGCTTCATGGAGACATGGCTTTGTGAAAGCGTCCCCGATGGTGCCGTAATGCTTCTGGGCTTCCAACTACACCCGGCAGACCGCGTCACGGAGTTATCGGGGAAAATAAAAGGCAGCGGGATATGCTTTTTTATCATCGAAAAATGGTGTACCGACCTCACAGAGCTCAGCACAGACTGCAGCCTGGACTTTGAGTCGCTGTCTTTGAGCTCTAAGTCATTCTACTCGCCGTACGTGTTTGCCTCTTTCATACTTACTGAACAAGTAAACATTCAGATTCACCCCTCATTATTCTCGGGGACTTTAACAAATCTAAACTCAACCACAAACTCCTGAAATACAAGCAGCACATCGACTGTCCTACCAGGAAAAGCAACATTGTAGACCACTGCTATACTACGTTAAATAACGCATACTGTGCTATCCCCGGTGCAGCTCTGGGCTCATCTGATCACTGCTTAAATCACTTAATACCAAAATACAGGCAAAAACTTAAATCTACAAAGCCTACGGTGAAAACACTGAATAGGTGGACCAATGAAGCAAAGAAAGAACTTCAAAGCTGTTTAGACAGCACAAACTGGAGTGTCTTTGAAACTTCAACTGGCAGCCTGGATGAATTTACGGACACTGTAATATCCTATTTAAGTTTCTGTGAAGATGTGCGTGTACCAATAAAGTCATTTTGCAAGTTCACTAATAACAAGCCGTGGTTCACTGCCAAACTTAAGCAACTTCACCAGGCTAAAGAGAACGCCTATCGAAGTGGGGATAGAGCCCTTTTTTAAGTGCGCTAGAAACCAGCTGACGAAAGAAATTAACATCGCAAAGATAAATTATGCAGCAGAGCTAGAAAAACAGTTTACCACTCACGACTCTAAAACAGTCTGGCTTGGATTACAATTGCTAACCAACTACAAGCGACCATACCCCCAAGCAGAGAATAATAAAGGACTAACTGAGGACTTGAACACCTTCGACTGCAGATTTGAAAATGACACTCACGTCCCACACCCACCCAGCCGCACCACTGACCACCATCACATCTCTGACTCCCCCGCCTGCGTTGACCATCCCCGAACAGGATGTGAGACGGATCTTCTACAACAAAAGAACAAGAAGGGTGGCAGGCCCAGACCTTGTGTCCCCATACTGCCTCAAAGTCTGCACGGACCAGCTGCTCCAGTCTTCACAAAGATCTTCAATAGATGTCTTGAACTGTGTGAAGTACCATCCTGTTTCAAACGCCCCACCATCATCCCAGTCCCTAAGATACCTGAAATCTCGGATCTGAATGACTACAGGCTTATCGCCCTGACATCTGTGGTCATGAAGTCCTTTGAACGCCTCGTGCTGGACCACCTCAAGAGCATCACAGGTCCCCTGCTGGACCTCCTGCAGTTTGCCTATTGAGCAAACAGGTCTGTGGTTGACACAGTCAACATGGGACTGCACTTCCTCCTTGAACACCTCAGGGGCGCGGGGACATTCACGAGGACCCTGTTCGTGGACTTCAGCTCTGCGTTCAACACCATCATCACAAGGATTGGGCATCGTTTGAATCTGAGCGATTCCGGTTCCTTATTTTGATTCCGGTTTCAAACGATTATCTATTTAGATTCTTTTAGGGGGCTGTGTCAAAAAAAATTGTTTGGTTTAAATAAAGGGTGTCCAAATTATGAACAGCTGAGGCTGAGACCGCGTCAGACCCAACACATCGTGAAAGACTCCATTGCACAATATAATCTAATTCCAAGAGCTGCACTGAGGCGACTGGTCATTCATTTTAACAAAGTTAAGACACACTTTTGTTCGCCGCCAACACCGTTGGGCACAAGCACGTCTTTGTGCGCGTTCTTTTTCGTTGGTTTTCACCGCTTCTTCATTGGTTTTTGCCAGTTATTCGGGATGGGCGGACTGTCGGGATCAAAACTCTGAACCGAAATTTTAAAATTTACGTTAGTTAGTTAGTCCGGTTCCAATCGGTTGTTGATTCTCGATGCCCAACCCTAATCATCCCCGAAGTCCTCGTCTCCAAGCTTCTCCAGCTCAGCGTCTTGCCTGCCATCTGCCAGTGGATTTACAGCTTCCCGATGGGCAGGACACAGCACGTGAGGCTGGGGGACACCACCTCATCTGCACGCACCACCAGCACCGGGGCGTCCCAAGGATCTGTCCTCTGTCCGCTGCTCTTCTCTCTCTCTCAACGAGTGACAGCAGCTGAACACACCCGGCTGTCAAACTCCTGAACTTTGCAGATGACACCACAGTCATCGGCCTCATAAAAGACGGTGACGAGTCTGCGTATCCACAGGAAGTGGAGCAGCTGGAGCTGTGGTGCGGCCAACACAACCTGGAGCTGAACACGCTCAAGACTAGAGATGATCGTGGACTTCAGGTGGCATCCTACACCACAGCTGCCCCTCATGCTGTCCAATTGCCCTGTGTCAACCCTCGAGACCTTCAAGTTCCTGAAAATTAGTCTCCTGAAATGGGAGAACAACATCAACTCCATCCTCAAAAAGGCCCACCAGAGGATGTACTTTCTGTGGCTTCTGAGAAAGCATGGCCTGCCACAGGAACTGTTGAGGCAGTTCTACACAGCAGTCATCGAATCAGTCCTGTGTTCATCCATCACAGTGTAGTTTGGTGCCGCCACAAAAAAAAAACAATTCCAACTGCAACGGACAATCAAAACTGCTGAAAAAATTGTCGGTACCCCCCAACCTACCCTTGAAGACTTGCATGCTGCCAGAACTAAGACAAGAGCCTGCAAAATCTTCTTGAGCCCTTCACATCCTGGTCACCACCTCTTCCACCTTCTTCCCTCAGGAAGGCACTATCGAACATTGCAAACGAAAACTAGCAGACATTCCAACAGCTTCTTCCCTCTTGCCATTAACGTCTTACACAGTTAACTTCCAATTTCATTGTAACATGCTGCCAATTTTGTCTTTTGTCAATTATTGTCACATCTCTGTCGGGCCAATTATACATTATTCGTGCACTCGCTGTACTGGTCTCGCCGTTTTGCACTATTTGCATATCTGTTGTTGACCAATAATGGCCACTCATGTGCTTGAGAAGTATCTCCCCCATTTGCACAATTGACACCGTTCCAGATTATAGCCCTACTAGTCACTTCAAACTGCTCTAAATTGCTAGAGGACTCTGCCTCATTTTCACAATTGTCAAAAGAAAAAAAGAAAATGCATCGGCATTACCACATTACTGGTAACCTTTTATTGCTCAGTGACTCTTTGTACTGTGTTTTTATGTCTCAAAAGTATTTTCTGTCAAATGGCTGTCTGTTGTCGTACTAGAGCGTCTCCAACTACCGGAGAAAAATTCCTTGTGTGTTATTGATATACTTGGCAAATAAAGATGATTCTGATATGTGGATTTTTGTTTAACAACAATATTATTTTAATTGTGCCCTGTGACTGGCTGGCGACCATTCCAGGGTGTACCCCGCCTCTCGCCCAGAGTCAGCTGAGAAAGGCTCCAGCATGCCCGCAACCCTCGTGAGGACAAGCGGAATGGAAAATGGATGGATGGATGATTTTAATAGATGTTTCCCCCCCCAATCACTGATAGAAAAATAAACTGACAATGACATTAATCAAAACAAGTTTAGCTTTTTGATTTTTTTTACCCCATCTGGGATTTGCTTTATTTCTTCAGATAGTAAATAAGCTTTAAAAACAATTCTCACATTTCTTTGTACACGTGAGGCGAGGCAACCTCAGCAAAATTTCTCGGGTCAAACGTTTCCAACAGTTTTTACGATGAATAGATCTTTTAATAATCTTTGGAAACAATAAGCTCTGGGTACTTCCGGGTGGCAAAACGTGAGTGACGACCGCTGGCCTGGATTGAAAATGATGACAAACACTTAGGTGAGTTTGGGGTTGCACTGCCAGATATTTTCCAAAGGAAATTTTTTTTTTTTTTTTTTTAGATTTCCTCATAAAAAAAAATAAAAAAATAAAAATTAATCAAGCGGAACCTGTGGGTGAAGAGGATAACTCGAGTGGATGTCTTTGATGTTGCCACCACAAATTCCTGGATCCAGTACAAGTCTGACAGCAAAGTGCTTAACCCATCAGCAAAAAACCTCAGCCAAATGACCTCCTGACTCTATTGCAACCAATCGTCCTGTCGCTGCAGCTGAAAAACAACCCCACAGCATGATGTTGCCATCAACCCGCTTCAATGTTGGGACTCTATTGGACATGTGATGAGCAGTGCCTGGTTTTCTCCACACATACCGCTTAGACTTTAGGCCAAAAAGTTGTACCTTGGTCTCGAGTGAATGACCTGCAGAGAGCTGCGACCAAAGTAACAAAGGCTACCATCAGTAACACACTACGCTGCCAGGGACTCAAATCCTGCCGTGCCAGACGTGTCCCCCTGCTTAAGCCAGTACATGTCCAGGCCCCATGGTTGGTTGACTAAATACTTTTTTGCTCCACTGTGTATCAATTAATCAAGCGGAACCTGTGGGTGAGGAGGATAAATCGAGTGGATGTTGTAAATTGATAGAGACGATAACAAGACTGCCTATTGTATCCAGTTTTTGCACCTCAGTCCAAGTCAAGTCACTTGATTTTAAGTATCTGCCAATACAGAGTCCCGAACCAATACCTCGCAACGCATTAAGACAATGATTTTATTTTCCTTTATTTAACCGCAGTGGCCAGTAATTTCAAACTGTGCACGTTACAGTGGCTTACAATAAATCCAATTTTTTGGCATAACACCTTTGCCTAATTTTTGATGAACACTTGGGCCTATAGTGCTACTGTATTTTAATGTTGGTCGTGATGGTGGTACTTGGAGAGTTAAGTATTTTTTTTTAGGTGGTACTTGGTTTAAATAGTTTGATAACCACTGCTGTAGTGCATTCACACACCCCGGGCATCGCTCACCTGTCCTATCGTAGGATTCATGGCAGGTGTGCGCGATCTCTGCGCCCAGCTGCAGCCAGTGGCCCGCCTTGTCGTCAGGGGAGCCGTCTGCACCCAGTGCGAACATGCCGCCGGCAAAGCACGCCAGGTGGCCCATCTTCCTCTCCAGGTGGCCGTTCTTCCACTCACCAATGAACGTCAGGCCACCGTTGGACTTGCGGATCAGGTGTCGCTCAATTGCCTGCAGGGGGCGGATATTGTTCATTTATGTTTGTATGTCATACTGAGAACTGTTCGTAATATTTTGACACTTGTGTAGCTAAATAAGGGCACCGACTTACTGTACTTGGATCAGATCTCGGAATGAAGTACAAATGTACACCGATATTGTTAAAACTATTGTCGAAATGTATGGTGGAAAACAACCACAATGAAACCTACCCGAAATCTATTTTTAAAACCAAGAGTTAGTTTTGGGTATTAATTGATGCATAGGGCTACCAGTTTGACTCAGACTTCTGAAATAAAATTGCTCAAATTACTTTTAATTATATTATTAATAATAAACAGTAATATTCATCTCTGTGAAGACACTGATCATGTTAATGATTTCCCACTATAATTATCAACAATTATCGTCCAGAGTCGGCTGGGTTAGGCTTCAGCACGCCCGAGTGAGGATACGGGGTATGGAAAATGAATGAATGAACATTATTTCTATAAATCTCACATTCATAACATTCCCAAGAAATCACAATATCCCATCATTGGGGACCTATTTTTAGAACAAGCCAAGTGGGTACTCATGTGGTCTTTAGGCCTACCCGGTGCCCGCATCATGTTGATGACCCCTGCTCTTATTGTTTGTGACAGTTTACATTAGTGTCAATCAGAAAAACTGAACATATTGGATCGGTTTTGCACACCCTTCAATGCCTTCACCGAGTTGGTGAAGGCATTATGCCCTCATCCCCATTCATGCTGTAGACGAAATTTAAAGAGGAACTGTTCATGGTAAACCTTTTTGTGTGTGTAAAATACAGTATTGTGAAAAAGTATTGGCCCCCTTCTTAAATTCTTAGATGTTTGCATCGTTTCCCCACTTTAATGTTTAAGATCATCAAACAAATGTAAATATATAAAATGACAGACTTAAATGACTTAAAATGCAGTTTCTAAATGGTGATTTCATTTATTTAGGAAGAAAAGCTTTTCAAAGTTACCTGGACCTGTGTGAAAAAGTAATGGCCCCCTAAACCTAATAACTGGTTGGGCCATCCTCAGCAGCAACAACTGAAATCAAGCATTTTCTATATATATTGGGGTTAAATTTAGTAGGGCTGCCACTCCTGGGAAGGCTCACAGCTGTTCTATGTTTTCTCCATTTGATGATAATGGCTCACACTGTGGTTTGCTGGAGTCCTAAAGCTTTAGAAATGGCTTTGCAACCCTTTGCAGAGTGATCAATTATTTTTCATCTGTTGTGGAATTTCTCCGGATTGTGGCATTTTGTTGCAGCTTTTTCAAGGTCCTTTGGCCGACTTCATTTAGTCAGGTTCTATTGAGGTGAGTTCTTGATTGAGAAGGTCTGGAGGTAATCGGGCTTGGGTGTGATCATTGAAAATGAACTCAGCTTTCCCAAAAATGTGATTAGCCACAGTTAACAGTTTTTCACTTTGGGCCAGGTAGCTTTGAATAGTTTTCCCCTTCATAAATCATTGAGATTTGGATATTTATTTATTTATTATTTGTAGTTACTTAGTTATTTATTTTCAAACAATTAATTAATTAATTACTTTTTCTTTTTTTTTTGCAAAAGTAAGCGAGCCTTTATGTTCTTTTTGGGCAGCAGTGGTTTTCGCCTTGGAACTCTGCCATGGATGCCATTTTTGCCCAGTTTCTTCCTTATTGTTGTGTGACGAACACTGACCTGAACTGAGGCAAGGGAGGCCTGCAGTTCTCTACAAGTTGTCCTGAGTTCCTTTGTGGCCTGGGGGAAACTATGCAAAAATATCATTTGAGAAGGGGGCCAATACTTTTTCATGGCACTGTATGGCACAATATCTGTCACAAACCTTTTAAAGATGTAATTATTATTCCAGACTGCAATTCCACTTTGTGCAACACTGCGAATACAACCACAGTTGTTAAGCTACAAAATGCATGGTGGGAGACAACCACAATTTACAGTGGGAGGAAAACGTAGTCGTAGTAGGTTGGTCATAAAATGTAGTCTGATCTTTAACTTCATCTAAATCACAAGAATAAACAGTCTCCTTAAACTAATACAATCATTTTCATATTTTTATTGAAAAAACATTCACAGGAGTGCCAGGTGGCCAACTGGTTAGCACGTCTGGCTAACTATTTTGAGGTCCCGGGTTCAAATAAAACCTTGCAAGACATTAGAAAGGTGTTAAGGGAGGCATTAAGTGGTAGGGCAACTCTCAACCATTTAAGAATTCCGAACAGAACGTGAAATACTTTCACAGATTAGTGGTGTCACGATACCAAAATCGTGACTTTAATACTATACCTGCAATAAAGTTACCTCGATACCAGTAATGAAACGATACCAGGGCAAAAATATAAAACATCAGTCAAAGCATTGGAACAAACACTGATAAAACAACTTTAAATGCTTTTATATTTTTATTAATTCAAAAGATTTCTATCAACTTGAAAAAGTATGTAATCACGCAATAAACCTATTCTTAACATTACTCATTTTTTAAATAATTAGATCAATGCCTACATTATCATTTATATTATATGACGAATATTTGTGTTTGTATGTATATACAATTGTACATCTATACACAGTATATGTATGACAGACATTATAATACCTGGTACCACTAAAGGTATTTTACCTGAACAGTACAAAAGCTTAATTGTATTATTAAATAAAGGGTAACGTGGGTCCCGCTTTCCCATGGGCTCACCACCTGTGAGAGGGGCCATAGTGAGCTGGGCGGCGGCCGGAGGCGGGGACCTTGGCGATCCGATCCCCGGCTACAGAAGCTGGCTCTAGGGACGTGAAATGTCAGCTGGTGTGTGAGGTTGAGAAGTTCCGACTAGATATAGTCGGGCTCGCCTCCGCACACGGCTTGGGCTCTGGTACCAGTCCTCTCGAGAGGGGTCGGACAATTTTCCCCTCTGGAATTGCCCGTGGTGAGAGGCGCCGAGCAGGTGTAGGTATACTTATTGCTCCCCGGGTCGGCGCCTGTACGTTGGGGTTCACCCCGGTGGACGAGAGGGTAGCCTCCCTCCGCCTTCGGGTGAGGGGATGGGTCCTGACTGTTGTTTGTGCCTATGCACCAAACAGCAGTTCAGAGTACCCACCCTTTTTGGAGTTCTTGGAGGGGGTGATGGAGAGCGCTCCCGCCGGGGACTCCATTGTTCTGCTGCAATTTCACGTCACCATTCTCGGCGTCATGACTTGGTAGATGTCGCCGTTCGCCACACACAGGAAGAGTTTTGGTTGTAAATATTGAACACGTTTCGTACCCTAAAATCGTGACAAATCCACTCGTAACACACATCAGCCCTAAGGACAATCTTAGAGAATAAAACGTATAAAATAAGACTGACGTGCTTGGCAAAATCAGCACAAAAACAGGTCGATTGTCTTGGTGTGTGTACCGGGCCTTGCCTGGTTAAACAAAAGAAATTCTTGTCATTTGGATTCTCAATTGTTGTCACCTCGGTACCCACATTTTGAGTAAAAATAAATAACATATATTTTTCAAAAATAGCCTTGGAAACGGTACGAATATCATATATTTTTAAAAAATGCTTACATGTTTTTAAGTACCTTTCATGCATTCAACATAACACATAAGCAACTGTAGCGGACACGCCATTAAAAGATGACACCCAGTACCCCAGACTCGGGCTACCGCCCGCCGCTCTACCCGCCGAGGTCGACGACCACGGAGTGGCGGGATTCAATTTCGCGTACAGACGCTAAGTGAATTGCAAGCCGGGATCATCAAAGTGAGACACGGACATCTGCTTTTGCATGCTGACACAAAGTGAATTACCAGCACCCGGAGCATCAAAGCGGAGCTAAAAGATACCTAGTTTTGCACCAGAACGCTAAATTAATTAACTTCCACCACCAGCCAGCCCAAAGAGCCTCACCAACAAAGGCGTCTCCTCCCTGCTGCGCTGGTGCGACACTTGGCCAGTCAAGCCGGGACAATGGACGGGATGCTCACGACACCCACAGGCGACGGAACGCCACTGCAGACGCGGGTTCATTAAACACAGTCTTTACCGGATTTGACTGGGATTTCATATTTTACATGAACGCCACTAGTGACTGTATTTCTGCAAACTTGAATGTCTGATGTTGAATCTGTTGTCAACTGAACCAGATGAAATGTTTCACTCCACACCACACAAATGCCACATTGCAAATATTACAGTGTTCTCAACGATCACATAACACTTGAAACATTCGTTACAGGGTTTAAAGAGGATGGGCGCGGGAGAATGCAAAGTGGAACAATCGTCTCGTTATCTTAAATCCAATAAATACTATTTGATTCCACTGGTTTTAAACCACAAATTACACTAACATGAAATGCAATTCTAGAGGCGCGGTCTGCCTTCCATTTGGTCAAAAGGGTCGGCCTTCACTCTCTGAAGCGGATAAAAAGGCCGAAGCTCCTTAGTCTCTCACTCTCGTTGTTCCACCTGCCGAAGACCTGGCCCAGCTCGGGGAGCCCCCAACCTCTCACCACGAGGTGGCGGAGGCTGGGAGATGCTGAATTTCCCTGCCCTGCTGCCAAGCGTGGATCGCAGGAAGTACCTGCCAGCTCCCCAAAGCTACCCTTTTGGGTGTGGGGCAGTTTACGGACGAGCCTCCGTTGGGAAGGAATTGCGGTGCGAGCTTTCCCTGACCGCGTGGCAAGCATTGCCACAGCCAACGCGCCGGCCAACCTGCACTTGAAGTGTGTCTTTTGCTCTTTGCTTCCTTTTCCTGCAAACCGCCCTCGTGAGCGCTCCGGCCAACCCCTGGAAGGTCGACCCACCTGCCTGAATTGGTCGATACACGCAAGTCAAACTTGCGGTCGAGTAAAAGTACAGATTAGTGCATATTTGGAGTTTAAATTAACGAGAACAGTAATCCCCAGCTAGAGGCGTTGTCACTACACGCTTATTCTACCAATCTCACATCACAAGTCAGTTTCCTTTGCCAATGTTCGTCTGTACTTTGTTTTGTGTTTTTCTGTATTGACAGAATCTGTAGATTCCCCACGTTAGAGCATTACATTTTCCGTTTAATTCACTACGTGCATTGTTGTGTGTATTTGGGTTCGAGGAAGAAACCTCTGGCCGTCTCGAAATTTCAGAAAGTGAAGCAACCTTCAGATTACGAGACTGATAAAAAGGTTTTTTCGCCACTTTCCCTAGATTTTATCCACATAAAAAGTGTCGTGGTGCCCCTTTCTAGATAAAATATCTTGATTTATAACGCTCTAATTTAAAATTACGCTAAACCGGAAGTAATGCAGGCGTCGCTTCCAGCTCATTCTTTTCTCCTAAATGAATTACATTTTTATTTAACCTGTATGTTTTACTACCTACCTGTTCGCGACCCAACCAAAATGGCTCTGCGACCCTTTTTTGGGTCCGACCCAGCAGTTGAGAATCACTGATTTAGATGAAGATCAGACCACATTTTAAGATTGATTTTTTTCCAGAAATGTGAGAAATTCTGAAGAGTTCACATACATTTTCCTCCCACTGCATACTGCCAGGTGTCCTGCAGTGGTTTATGAAACTTTGTGCAGGGTTACTTTATGTATGCGTGACATTTGTCAGTCAAAAGTAAGCATAATGTATCTCATTAGATCAGTCAACATAGCAAGTTGGATAGCTACAATACGCATTAGATCAAAAGTGAAACCCTCTGCGGAGACGTGCATCATACCTCAATGGCGTCGTCGTACGTTTTGCGCGCTTCTGTGTCCGTTTTGTCTGACATGAGCCATGCCTTCAGAAGGTACTCGTAAAAGCTGTCCCCCAGCCCGCCAACCGAGGTGTGATCTGTAGAGAGCAAAGACCTATAAATAATTGGATTGATAAATGTCTTTCCAAGTCTGCCGTTCACGAGCTTTTAACGGCCACCACCCCCTTCAACATCCCCAGAGAGAGTACAAGGTTGCTCCACTGCATACATCCTCAAAAAGCCCAAAGCACATTTAACCACACACACATGACAAAAAACACAAGGCAAAAATGTGACGGTGCACTCTTGTATGAATCAAACATAACCACTTTATATCAAAGACAGCTAGAAAAATAACAGTGGGGCGACTAGTTAGCTGCTACAATTGCTTGATATAAAAAGGACACTCCTTTTTACATCAAGCAATTGTAGCATTTTTCAGTGGTTAGTTTTTGGACACCGGCATGACAGTTAAGAATGTTATAAATGAGGTGTGTGGGTTTTATGTTGTTCTCTTCATTTAAGATAAAACATTGTTTTGCTGGACTCTTTCAAGAAGAGCTTTTCAATATAAATTGCTCTCTTCAGACGGGCACCTTCCCTGCGGCGAACAAAGCCCCCTTCTGAATAAGAGCAATTTAGATTTGAACAATCTTGACAATTACCGACCAATATCAAACGTACCATTTTTAAGCCAAATTTAAAACAAACATTTTTTATTCAACTCAAAAACTTTTTAGCAAACTTTAATATTTCTGAAAAGATCCAGTATGGTTTTAGGATACTGCCCTTGTCAAGACTTTGACCTTGTCAAGAATTGAGAGGAAATCTTGATCTCAGCGCTGCTTTGATACAGCAGACTGCACCATTCTTTTAAATAGACTTCAATATCTGGTTGGGCTCTCTGGTGCTGCAAACAAATGGCTTTCATCCTACCGCACTGAAAGAACTTTTAGACAGAAGACAAAGATGTTGATTTTTTTTGGTATATATATATATATATATATATATATATATATATAACTCCAGAATCCCTTTACAAACCACATCTGCCATTTGGAAGTGATTATATAGCAGATATACAGGAGTTAAATCGATAAATATGATTCAGAATGCACCTTTCGGTCTTCGGCTCTATCTGGCCAAAAACAGCCTGTTCATTCGCCGTCGTGTGCTACTGTTCTATGCTGTTGTTCCCCTCCTTGTATATTTGTTGTCGTATGACTCAGCGATTTCACGATGGTTTATTGTGTGGCATTTGGTTGTACAAATGGTTCAGGCAGTGGCAAGAGTTTCTTTGGCTTTCCAAGTGAAAAAGGAATACGTGACCAATGGATAGGGAAAGTCAATCGACAGGGGAACAAACGTGGTCACCGATGGGTCCCAAGCAAGCATTCCAAACTGTGCTGATCACTTCGAACCGGCGTGTTTTGAGAACGACAGTAGAAAGCATTGTATACACAGGTGTCGTCAGGCAGAGGCTGCAACCAGCTGCGGTGCCAACTATTTTATCCTACGGGCATCGGGACCTCAACTGCCAGCAAGTGAACTAAATCCCGCAGTGCCCCCTAGGGTGCCATTATTTCGAGCCACGACTGTATAAAACTACATGCTTTTTTTCCCCCCTCAACTGTCTGACCCCATGAGCATCCCCGTTATATTTTATTGTAACAAAAGAATCCTTCTCTCACTATTCTGGCATTTAGCGAATATAAATAATTTGGGTAATCTTAAAACAGGAAAAGTTTAGTCTGATTTCATGTCAGACAGTCAACAAATAAAAGCATTAACTGTCTTTGCACTGGCACCGCAGTATTTGCTTTTAGCAGAACGGTAATATGACATGTAAGGATGATGTGGCTTGGTCTCCTCCATCTATTTGTTTCAAATACGGTGATTAAAAATCGGATTTAAATCACATACAAAATAATCTTAATTAAAATAGTGACTGTTTTTAAATAACCCATTGATTCAAATCATTTGCAGTTCGGTACTTTTCCTGTGCGTATCAAACTCAAGCCTACAAATCCTCATGTACAGTCTGACTCATCAAGGGGTTGTGTGCTTGTTCACAAATAAAGTGGTTGATCTTGCATCACTATTATTCCAGATGGGGTCCGAGTTACTAGGGGCGAGAGCAATAGATGACAACCAGAATGTCACATCAAATGATGCTAATACTGCCATGGACGTCACAGAAATTCTACCACAGTCCAATCTCAACTGTGTGTGTACCCAGGCTACGGTCGACAATAAGCCAGTACTCAAACATCATGGGTGAGTTGGAATATAATATGCTGTATTTATCAAGTGCGTTGATCACTCACTCAACTCATCACAATCATTACCTTTTCACTCAGTTTTCACATTTTCAGTATAAGCGACATTTTGGGACCCAAGTCACATCGACAGTGAACCAGAGGCACAAAAAAGTTCAGTGTGACCCAGCTGAGGGAGCAGTTTCCAAGATGACACAAACTCATTGGGCAGATGATGTAGGCCCTTGGTGTGCAGTGCACATTGCTGGATGATGGCCTGTTAGATACGAGCGCAGAACTGGATGACTCCAAATTAGACAGAGATGGCAACGATGAGCATTATTATTATTATTATTATGATGAGGATGGTCAGTAATGAGGGAAGCTTGCAAATAATACAACTAGAAAGTTTGTGTCCACTTTTTTTTGTGTATACTGTGAATATACTAGTGCATTCTTTTCACCGTTCTATGTTACAGGTACAGCTCTTGTTATTTTGTTATACTGTAGAACGGGCAAGACAAAATGATTCATACTTCACACTTGATTTTTACAGGATTTCCTTGAAGGAGTCCATCATTAATGGAAACCCTATTCGAACGCAGACCTACTTGGCTAAACGGCTGTCAATATCGAGTATTTTTAGAATGGATTATTCTACCAATTATTTGACTGATAATCCGATGATTGGATAAAACATTATTTTGCTTTGAAATTCATTGCAAAATATTTGTATTCTTCTGTTTATTATTGGTTCTTTGCATTTGAGGTCGCGTCTGTCAGCTTTACATTTCAACGCAAACTGCAAAAGACTGCAAGCCCAAAGGAAGGATGCATCTCTTACCCAAAAGGAAAAGGCTGGCAAACCCAGTGCCAAATGAGGTCAAAGTGCCAATTACCTATGGTAAGTATGGTCAGCAATGTATGTGTTTCATAACAATACTTTCTCCTTCAGATTTGTCCATAAATGTTTGTTCGAGACTATGTCCAGACAGACATTTCCATCCTTGAAGGCAGCTGGGGTCGATGCCAGAGAGATCCCTGTGCCACGAAATGTTGTTGACAAGATCCAGGTGATATGTGTGGAAGGGAAAAAAATTAAAATAATATATAAATAAAAAAAACGCACCAGGATCAACAAAAGTTCTTGTTTAATTAGACTTTTGGAAATTTAAATCCACAATAATTGTAGTTTTCACTTTCCCACTGAACACATGTTGTACTAACAAGACAGGATAGCAGAACTCTTGTGTTTTTCTTCCCAAGGATGTGATAGATCCATCGTTTGAATCGTCTGTATGCAATGTACCTGTAGATCCTAAATGTTAAAAAAGAATAAAGAAAAACAAGTTACTGAAATGCACTTTTTCCATTTTCTAATTTTCAAGCGCAGAGTTGATGCTGTAACTGTGCGTAATGTTTGACTGCATTGCGATAATAAAAATAGTCTTTCGGAATAAAACCTCTGCCTTGTTTGTTTGATGAACACTTAGGCCTACGACACTACTGTGTTTTACGCTTGGTCATTATGGTGGAACTTGGAGAGCCAAGTATTTTCTTCTTCTGTTCATGACTATGTTTCTATCGACAAGTGAGGATGCTGGAAATTACAGTAACTTACAACCCCAATTCCAATGAAGTTGGGACGTTGTGTTTAACAAATGAAAACAATACAATGATTTTCAAATCATGTTCGACCTTTATTGAATTGAATACACTACAAAGACAAGATATTTCATGTTCAAACTGATAAACTTGATTGTTTTTAGCAAATAATCATTAATTGGCTGCAACACGTTCCAAAAAAGCTGGGACAGGTGGCAAAAAAGACGGAGAAAGTTGAGGAATGCTCATCAAACACCTGTTTGGAACATCCCACAGGTGAACAGACTCATTGGGAACAGGTGGGTGCCATGACTGGGTAGAAAAGGAGCTTCCCTCAATTGCTCAGTCATTCACAAGCAAAGATGGGGCGAGGTTCACCTCTTTGTGAACAAGTGCGTGAGAAAATAGTCCAACAGCTTAAGGACGATGTTCATCAACGTACAATTGCAAGGAATTGAGGGATTTCAGCAACTACGGTCCATAATATCATCAAAAGGTTCAGAGAATCTGGAGAAATCCCTGCATGTGAGCGGCAAGGCCGAAAACCAACATTGAATGCCGGTGACCTTCGATCCCTCAGGCGGCACTGCATCAAAAACCGCCATCAATGTGGAAAGGATATCACCACATGGGCTCAGGCACACTTCAGAAAACCAATGTCAGTAAATACACTTCGGCGCTACATCCGTAAGTGCAACTTGAAACTCTACTATGCAAAGCAAAAGCCATTTATCAACAACACCCAGAAACCCCGCCGGCTTTTCTGGGCCCGAGCTCATCTAAGATGGACTGATGCAAAGTAGAAAAGTGTTCTGTGGTCTGACGAGTCCACATTTCAAATTCAAAGAACCATCCGGACTGTTATGGACGCAAAGTTCAGAAGCCAGCTTCTGTGATGGTATGGGGCTGTGTTAGTGCCAATGGCATGGGTAACTTACACATCTGTGAAGGCACCATTGATGCTGAAAGGTACATACAGGTTTTGGAGAAAGATATGCTGCCATCCAAGCAACGTCTTTTTCATGGACGCCCCTTCATTATTTCAGCAAGACAGTGCCAAATCACATTCTGCATGTGTTACAACAGCGTGGCTTTATAGAAAAGAGTGCGGGTACTAGACTGGCCTGCCTGCAGTCCAGAACGGTCTCCCATTGAAAATGTGTGGCGCATTATGAAGCGTAAAATACGACAACGGAGACCACGGACTGTTGAACAGCTGAAGCTGTACATCAAGCAAGAATGGGAAAGAATTCCACCTACAATTCGTGTCCTCAGTTCCAAAACGTTTATTGAATGTTGTTCAAAGAAAAGGTGATGTAACACAGTGGTAAACATGACCCTGTCCCAGCTTTTTTGGAATGTGTTGCAGCCATACAATTCTAAGTTAATGATTATTTGCTAAAAACAATCAAGTTTATCAGTTTGAACATGAAACATTGTTTCTTTGTAGTGTATTCAATTAAATATAGGTCGAACATGATTTGCAAATCATTGTATTCTGTTTTTATTTATGTTTAACACAACGTCCCAACTTCATTGGAATTGGGGTTGTATGAATTAATGGGATACACAAACAAACATACCAGTTTATATTTCCAATCCACTCTGCGCAGGCAGTGCCGTCACATCGACCCAGTGGCCACTCTCTTTTGCTGTTGTACAGCTGCTACTGTCAGGTTCCGACCTCCTGATCGGCCTCAATCGGTTTGACGATCCCAAGTTCAGTTGGGTGCTCCTGTACGTTGAAATCCTCCTCCTCCTCATATTCCAACGCGTTGCTCGCCATTGCATATAGGGTGTAGCGCGCTGTGTTTGGCAATTGCAATGTCACTTATCACTTGTCATAGAATAAATATATTCTAATTTATTGAAATGTACTTGTATGTAATAAAACTCTCTACCTCAAAGACTGTCTGCAGCCAGGTTGACATTGCAAATCAGTTCTCAATTGTCTCACCTGGATAAAGGGTTAGGTTTTAAAGGTATCAAAAATATTTGAAATTTAGATTAAAATGTAAATAAGACATTAACTTGAAAACTTGAAACACCAGTATTTTTTATATCCAGCAGGTGTCAGTATTGTGCAACATCAGCCTCATTTGCTCAAGCTGTTCTAAACTAATTAGTGCCATGGAAACACAAACCAGATGATTTAAAAATATATATATTTCAGTGCTGTGCCAGTAGAAGGATGATGCAAGGTTGAGCCAGGAGTTGACTGTCGGTTCCCATGGTGATGAGCAAAAAATCAACGACGAACACTAGCCCGGCCTAGTGCATGCTTTTTTTTAAATGTTTATGATGTTAAGAAAAACCCGTTGAAGTCTTGACAAGCAGAAAAGAAATGCATTCCTCAGTTTTTTTAAAACAAAACCAGAACATGTCAATACTACATTCAGTCTACTCACGTTGGCCCCAGCGACCTGTACGAGGATTCAAGTAGTTTGGGTAGAGCCCGTTTGGTCGATCCATTTTGGCTAGTAGCTTTCGGATGTGCATTACCTGAAAAAAAAAACAAACTAGGATACTTAACATTATGAATGAGATTTCAAAGCAGACCTTTATTTAACATAAATTTTTTCTTTTATTAACTTTGAATGAATTTGGAAGTTTTGTATTGCTTTTTACGTATGAGAACCTTAAGAGCAATATATATATTTGAAACAGATGCTTAATTGGAATTTTAACGCTGTTAGCAACAAATAAATTGATTATTCGCAATGAAAGTAGGGGTCTTGAAAATCTAAAATTGGTTGAATTTTCAAACATAAATGCCAAGATAAAGGAACAATCTCTTATTTAACTGAGTTCATACATCAACTCACTGAAAATTTTAAAAACTATACTTCTCATAATTTGTGTGGATTTCGTAAACAATTTTCCGCTCAAGAAAACAATCTAAATGGAAAAAAAAAAATATTCCAAGTTGAAACTGCTATGCCTGTAAAAAAAATATTTGCCAATACAAATTAGCAATTGTATAGGCAATGAAACCACTCAATACAATGAAAGCCTTAATTTTACTGACAACAGACCAAGGCGGAATGGAAAGGTGTGTAGCCTAATAAGTCTCCTTTAACATTGCTAATTTGTGTAAAAATAGGTTAACATCGGTGAAAGGTAAAAACAATAAAACAGTCTGCATTAACTTCTTAACAGTCTTTGTTGAGTTTCCTCCTTTTGGAATAAGTGCACAGTGAACACCCGACAGGGCTCTGTATAAACGCACTAGAAACCAGCTGACAAAAGAAACTAACATTGCAAATAGAACCTATGCAGCAAAGTTGGAACAACAGTTTACCGCTAACGACTCTAAATCAGTCTGGCATACATTATAATCACTAACCAATTACAAGCGACGATCCCCCCAAGCTGAGAATAGTAGACTAGCCGACGACTTGAACACCTTCTACTGCAGATTTGAAAACACTTTCCCACCCCAAAGCCACCCAGCCGCACCAACGAACACAATCACACCTCTGACTTCTGCGTTAACGGTCCACGAACAGGATGTGAGACGTATCTTCAAAAAACAAAACATGAAGAAAGCGGCAGGCCAAGACCTCGTGTCCCCATCCTGCCTCAAAGTCTGCGCGGACCAGCTGCTCCAGTCTTCACACAGATCTTCAATAGATCTCTGAAATTGTGCGAAGTACCATCCTGTTTCAAACGCTCCACCATCATCCCAGTCCCCAAGACAACTGCAATCTCGGGTCTGAATGACTACAGGCCTGTCGCCTTGACTTCTGTGGTCGTGAATTCCTTTGAACGCCTCGTGGTGGACCACCTCAAGGTCCCCGGCTGGACCCCCTGCAGTTTGCCTACCGAACAAACAGGTCTGCGGATAATGCAGTCAACATGGGACTGAACTTCATCCTAGAACACCTCGACAGCGCAGGGACCTACGCGAGGATCCTGTTCGTGGACTTCAGCTCAGCATCCAACACCATCATCCCTGAACTCCTTTCCTCCAAGCTTCTCCAGCTCAGCGTCTCGCCTGCCATCTGCCAGTGGATTTACAGCTTTCTGACGGGCAGGACACAGCAGGTGAGGCTGGGGGAGGGCCACCTCATCCACACGCAGCATCAGCACCGGCGCGTCCCAAGGTTGTGGCCTCTCTCCGCTGCTCTTCTCTCTCTACACAAATGACTGCACCTCGACGCACCCGGCTGTCAAACTCCTGAAGTTTGCAGATGACACCACTGTCATCGGCCAGTCGAGTCTGCATATCGAGAGGAAGTGGAGCGGCTGGAGCTGTGGTATGGCCGACACAACCTGGAGCTGAACACGCTCAAGACTGTAGAGCTGATTTTGGACTTCAGGAGGCATCCCTCGCCACAGCTGCCCCTCACGCTGTTCAGGTGCCTTGTGTCTACCGTCGAGACCTTCAAGTTCCTGGGTATTACAGTTTCTCAGGAACTGAAGTGGGCGATCAACATCAACTCCATCCTCAAAAAGGCCCAGCAGAGGATGTAGTTCCTGCGGCTTCTGAGGATGCACGGCCTGCAACAGGAGCTGTTGAGGCAGTTCTCCACAGGGGTCATCAGTCCTGTGTTCTTCTATCACAGTCTGGTTTGGTGCTGCTACAAGAAAGGACAAACTCCGACTGCAACGGACAATCAAAACTACTGAAAAGATTGCCGGTACCCCCCTACCCACCCTTGAGGACTTGCACGCTGCCAGAACTAAGACAGGAGCGTGAAAAATCCTCTCGGACCCTCCACATCCTGGTCACCAGCTCTTTCATGCTCCTTCCCTCAGGTAGGCGCAACCGAACAATGCAAACTAAAACCAGCAGACATTCCAACCGCTTCTTCCCTCTTGCCATCAACTTCTTAAACAGCTAACTTACAATTCCATTGCAACATGCTGCCAGTTTTTTGTCTTTAGTTTGTTGTCACATTTCTGTTGGGCCAATTATACATTACTCGTGGACTCACTGTAGTAGTCTCGCCACGCTGCACTATTTGCATCTGTTGTAGGCCAATACTGGCCACTCATGCCAGAGTATCATCTGCCCCATTTGCACACTGACTGAGGAGTATCTGCAACATTTGCACAATTGACATTGTCCCAGATTATCGCACTACTAGTCACTTAAACTGCATACACTCCTTGAAGTCTCAGCGCCCTTTGGAAAATGGTCCTTGCACCGGAGTATTGGTATATGAGTCATTCAAAGTGCTAGAGGACTCTGCATCTTTTTGCACAATTGTCAAAATAAATAAATAAATACAAATTTGTGCCGGCATTACCAGAATACTCCCAACCTTTTATTGCTCAGCGACTGTTTTTTCTCAATGTCTTTATGTCTCCAAAGTATTCTCTGTCAATTGACTGTCTGTTGTCGTACTAGAGCAGCTCCAACTACCGGAGGCAAATTCTTTGTGTGCTTTTTTTGGACATACTTGGCAAAATAAAATGATTCTGATTCTATCCTCCACAAATAGCAATAATTTATGGTAGTGGGCGGAAAAGCCAAAGAAATAGCAAAATCTTATGCTGGTTGAACTCTCACAAGGGGCCCTGATGTCTCATCTGGCGTCATTAAATATGGCTTCAAATCAACTTTTTTCAACTTGTGATGCATTCAACAGAGGTTCCTCTCTGTGCGCTTGGTTGGTGTTAATTTTCGCTGCAGGCATGTTGTCGTAATACAGTTGTGCAAATCTAAGCGTTACCTTCTGGTAGTAGACTGGGTTTCCTGTCAGGTACGTGAGGTGAACAAACTCCATGTGCAGCGTTCCGAATTCTGCTAAGATGCTGCTGCCAGCCGATGCCCAACCCCAATTACGACCAACACCACTGCGGGAAGAAATGTCGACGTTCTTAACACGTTGCCAGGACTTCACCTGTCAAAGTGGCACTCTGCGTCGTGGAGGGAATGTAAGCGACACTTTTGAACTAACAAGATGATATCACTCACCTCTTCAGATTGACCATGGCCCATGGGATCCCTGTGGGGGTGTTGAAGGCAGGGAGCAGCTTCTCTGCAAGCTGCACCGCCTTTAACTTGAACATCTGAAGAAGGCAAAAAGTGGATCAAACCATCATGAAGATGAATTTTAACCATTATCAGATTCAGGTTTTCTACAAGGTCTCATTTCACCTTTTTTAACCACTTGAGCATTTTCTTTAACATTTGACCTTTAAGTCAGATTTATATGATTTTCAAACACCTTATAGCTGTGGTAAATTACATATACATAGGTTTTACGAATACAAACATGCTCAAAATTATTATTAATACATTTGAAAAGGGGGGAGAAAAATACAAATAAAATTGTTCCATGGTCGAACCTTGGCTATCATTAAACCATTAGCAACTGTACAGGCAACTGAACTATTATTGGTCGCATTAGGCCTGGTACACACGAAGATTTTTCCACTCTTGAAAGATTTGTTTTCTTTTTTACATATCCCAGACAAAGATAAAAAAAAAAAAAAAATCAGGCAGTCAACAGTGTTGCTTGTCGTGTGCGGTGTGCTCCGAGAATCTCAACACAGCCGGCCGCTCACACAAAAATTCAGTTGTACCGCCAATCTCAAAGTCTCGCGTGATCACACATGACCTCACAAAATGGAAGACGAAAGACTTCCGGATATGTGCCGATGTTTCCTGAGTGTTACCGAAGGTTGCCGGAGTGGAGAGCCTTGCAAAATGGTGGATATTCGCAAAAAAACAACTTTGTTTGGAAAATACTTTTTGCCGTCTGGGGAACATGACATTGGGTAAGACATTTTTGTTTTCATTTGCAGTCGCTTCCATATTGGTTTCTTAATTGGCTCCATTCTGTTCCACGTCACCATTCTCTGCGTCATGACTCGGGAGAAGTCGACATTCATTCCCCACACACACTCGTAAATATTGAACATGTTAATTATTTAAGATTGTTGGCCCCGACCTGTTTCGGTGAATGAATCAACTCTTGGCACACATCACACCTAAGGACAATCTTATTGGATAATTTTATAAGACTTAAGTTTGTCCGGCGTTTGATGTGAGAGGTCGGAAAGGGGCAGAATCGGCACTAAAACAGGCCGATTGTCTTTGTGTGTTAAGGGCCTTAGTCGTATTTTTTTTCTGAAATACACTACTGCTAAATGTTACCTGAAAATCAAGCACTTTTCAATTTCAATAATAAAACTTCTGACCGGTTATGAAGCATCCCTCTTTGACATTATATTGGAATATTGTACAACAGGAGTGCCTGACACGTCTTCCTCTGAGAGCCACACACCGAAAAATCAAAAGATGCAGGGCCACTTTGAAATTCTTTGTCTTTAATGGAAGAAACATCCATCCATTTTCCTAAAATTATCCTTTCTAGGGTCACGGGTGTACTTAGCTGACTTTGGGCACGAGGCAAAACCAATCCATCAAACAATTACAAACCCCAATTTCAGGAATTTGGGATGTTGTGTAAAACGCAAATAAGAAAAATATGATTTACAAATCGGTGGACGACTGGTTAGCATGTCTGCCTCATAGTTCTGAGGACCGGGGTTCAAATCCTGGCCACGCCTGTGTGGCGTTTGCATGTTCTCCCCATGTTTGCGTGGGTTTTCTCAGGGTACTCCGGTTTCCTCCCACATCCCAAAAACATGCTTGGTAGGTTGATTGAAGACTCTAAATTGCCCATGAGTGTAAATGTGTGCGCGAATGGTTGTTTGTTTATATGTGCCCTGCGATTGGCTGGCGACCAGTTGAGGGTGGACCCCGCCTCTCGCCCAGAGTCAGCTAGGATAGGCTCCAGCACGCCCGCGACCCTTGTGAGGATAAAGCGGTACAGACAATGGATGGATGGATTTACAAATTCTTTTCAACCTATACTCAATTGTATACACTACAAACACAATATATATTGATGTTCAAACTGAGAATTATTTTTGTTTTGGCAAATATTCATTCATTTTGAATTTGATGCGTGCAACACATTTAAAAAAAAAAAAAAAAAGCTGTGACATGGGCATGTTTACCAATGTGTTATATCACCTTTTCTTTTGACAACACTCAATAAGAGTTTGGGAACTGAAGACACTAATTGTTGAAGCTTTGCCAGTGGAATTATTTCCCATTCTTGCTTGATGTACAACTTCAGTTGCTCAACAGTCCAGGGTCTCCGTTGTCGTATTTTGCGCTTCATAACGCGCCACATATTTTCAATTGGAGACAGGTCTGGACCCTTGGCAGGCTTTGCGCTGATAACAATCTGGATGGGACACAAAGTCCATAATTTCCCAAAACAATTTGGAATGTGGACTCAGACCACAGCACACTTTTCCACTTCACAGTCCATCTCAGTTGAGCTTGGGCCCAGAGAGGTTTCTGGATGTTGGTGATATATGGCTTTCGCTTTGCATGCTTGAGTTTAACTTGCATTTGTAGATTTTGCGACAAACTATGGTAACTGACAATGGTTTTATGAAGTGTTCCTGAGCCTATGTGGCAATCAATATCTTTCACACAATGATGCCGTTTTTTTTAAAAGCAGTGCCCCCTGAGGGGTCAAAGATCACGGGTCTTCAATGTTGGTTTTCAGCGTTGCCGCTTACGTGCGGTTATTTCTCCAGATTCTCTGAATCTTTTGATGATATTATGGACCCTAGATGATGAAATTCCTAAATTCCTTGCAATTGTACATTGAGAAACGTTCTTAAACTGTTGGACTAGTTGCTCAGGCAGTTGTTAAAAAAGTGGTGGAGCTCGCCCCATCCTTGCTTGTGAACAACTGAGCTTTTCAGGGATGCTACTTGTATACCCAATCATCACACTCACCTGTTTTAAATTAACCTGTTCGTTCACCTGTGGAATGTTCCAACCAGGTGTTTTTTGAGCATTTTTTTATTTTCCTTGTCTTTTGCCGCCCCTGTCCCAGCTGTTACAGGCATCAAAATAAAAATGAGAGAATATTTTGAAAAAAAAAAAAAAAAAAAAACACCAATGTTCGTTAGTTTGAACATTAAATATCTTGTCTTTGTAGTGACTCAATTGAATATATGTTGGAAAGGATTTGCAAATCATTGTGTTCTGTTTTTATTGACGGCGGTGGCCAGCTGGATCTCGTGAAATCTCATGTGACATCACATGGCATTTTTGACAGGCCATTACATCTGCGATTTTGCAACCTGCATTTCACAGTAAAACTCGTGGCTGAAGGTCAGCTACTTATGAAAACTAGTTGCAGAACCCCGCGCACTGCATGACAGTTCAATCAGGTTGGTGTGCCGCGGGGCCAATGGAGACAGAGCCTAAAAGCAGCAAAAAAAAAAAAACTCCTTTTAAAAAAAAATAATAATAATAAAAAATAAAAAATAAAGAGAGAGAGAATTCAAGTACCAAGCTGCTAAACTCACTAATACAATGTCCTGTGTCACAACTTGGTTGCAGGAGTGCTGTCTACAGCTAAACGTTTCTAAATCTGTAGGCATGTATTTCACTAAAACAAACACGAGTATTACCTGACCCCGACATACTTGTTAATGGAGAAAGAAAATGCAAATTGTCAGCCAATACAAATATCTTGGGTTAATAATAGATTCACAGCTTTCCTTTAAAGCCCATATTGACAAATTGTGTAAAAATATCAAATTAAACCTCGCAAATTTTCGTGCAATTCGAAATGAAATGACAACTGAAGTCGCAAAAATGTACTTACATTCAATGATTCTTAGTCACTTTAACTATTGCATAACCAGTTGGTCCCAGGCTGGTCAGAATGCAAAAAAAAAAAAGCATTGCAAGTTTTGTACAAACAAGTAATTAAAGTGATGGATAAAAAACATCACTGTGCAATTTAAAAAAAATACAGTCTTTTAAACTGAGACAGTCTTCAAATATTTGCACATTTAAATTGGATTTATAAAGTACTGCATGATTTGGCTCCAGCTCCTCTGGCTGAGTTCATCAGCCAAAGTAACAGCTCTGAGCGTGTCACTCGAGGCTCTGTCGGAGGTGCGCAGGAGCACTTTCAGTAAGTCAGCCTGGTCAGTGAGGAGCGCTGGTGAGTGGAAGGAGGTTAAACTGCCTACAACATACAAGGCCTTCACACAAAAACTGAAAATGTGGCTAGTTAACACCTATAGCTGCCAACACTAAAAGATGTTATGATGGTTTTTTTTGTTATGATCAAATGATTTGTGGTTTTATTCTCTCTTAATAGTATAGTAAGTCTTTGATTATGTATCTTGTAGATGTATTTTACTGCTTTTTTACATCATGGCCAGGGGACTGCAGATGAAAACTAGCCTTGTGGCTAATTCTGCCTTTTTTTTAACCATGTGCACTTCATGTGTTTTATGAAATTGCATTGTCCCCTTTCAAATAAACGGATTAATAATAATAATAGAATGCCAAACAAGAGCAAGTAAGATGAAAAAAATAAATTTGTATCACAGTTACATGAGGATTGAACTAAACCTCCTGAAGTGGAATCGCTGTGATGTGGTAGGATTCAGAATTTGACCAAATCTGGGAGAAAAAAAAAAAAAAAGATTTTCTCCTTTCATACTCTAAAGCTTGTTAACTCAACAATAAGGAAGAGACTGGGCAAAAATGGCATCCATTGCAGAGTTTCAAGGCGAAAACAAATACTGACCAAAAAGAACATTGTCTTACATTTGCAAAAACAAAACAATAATAATAATAATAGTGAATAATTCCAAAGACCTTTGGGACAATATCCTCTGGATTGACAAGACGAGAGTTTAACTTTTGGGAAGGTGTACGTCTCGTTGCATCTACCGTAAATGTAACACATCATTTCAAAAAAAAGAACATCATACCAACGGTCAAAAATGGTGGTGGTAGTTTGATGGTCTGATGTTGCTTGTCACTTCAGGACCTGGACGACTTGCTGTGATTGATGGAAGCATCAATTCTGGTCTTTACCAGAAAATCCTGAAGGACAATCAGTTCGTGACCTCAAGCTGGAGCACACTTGTGTTCTGCAGCAGGACAACGATCCAAAACACACCAGCAAGTCAAATTCTGAATGGCTTAAAAGAACAAAATAAAGGTTTTGAAGTCCTGGCCCCCTTCTCAAATTCCTATATTTTTTGCATAATTGCGCCACTTTAATGTTTAACATCATCAAACAAATATCAGACAAATATAACCCAAGTGAACTTAAAATATTGTGACGGTCTTGGGGTGCAGGACCTGGACAACTGAATTCTGCTCATTAACAGAAAATCCTGAAGGAGAATTTTCAGCCATCAGTTCGTCACCTCAAGCTGAAGCGCACTTGGGTTCTGCAGCAGGACAAAGATCCAAAACACACCAACAAATCAACTTCTAAATGGCTTTTAAAAAAAAAAAAATGAAGGTTTTGGACTGGCCTAGTCAAAGTCCGGACTTGTATCCAATTGAAATGCAGTGGCATGACCTTAAGAAGGCCGGCCGTACATGCTTGAAAACCCTCCCATTTTTGCTGAATTCAAACAATTCTGCAAGGAAGAGTGGGCCAAAATATGTCCACAGAGATGTGAAAGACTCCGTGACTTAACAGTTACAGCTGCAAAGGGCAGACCAACATCATATTAAACCATATGGATTGACAATGGGATATCACTTAAAATCATATCTGAGTCGAGGTAGCTGAGCGAATACTTTTGGCAATATAGTGGAACAAACTACCATCACTTCTCACTTCATTTCTAACAAGTGGGAATTCGTGTCAAATGTTCCGCAGAGGACAGCCCTCCACAGAAGCCACACGAGGAGGAATATTGCGGACTTTTATTTCAATTTCCAAGAGGAAATCTTATTTAAGTTTACAAGCACTTTACCTTGTCAGTGTCATGACGTATTTTTACACGGCATCAAAAATATTTAAAAATTTCCTCTTATTTGTGTTTTTATACTTCTTATTAAATCGCTAGAGCATTTCAATCAATATCAAATCGAATTGCAACCTTAAACAATCAATATCAAATTGAATTGCTACCTAAAGAATAAAAATCGAATCAAATTGTGTGGTTCTTAATGCCCAGCCCGAATAATAATAACTATAATTATTCATTTTATTTATAGGTGCCTTTCACTGAGGGTCACGGAACCCCCATAGTTCAAAGAAATCAAGCAATACAGAAATATAACACAGCATAAAACATCAATTAAAATGGCAAATGATATAGGCAGTCCGGAATAGACTTGTTTATGGGAAATTATTCTTAATTTAAGCCTAAAAAAAAAAAAATAATTTTGATAAGCAAATTTTGCATGAGAAAATTTCTCAAATTAAGGACATATTTTTATTTTTCGGAATAAGAAATTGAGATATAATTGCTAGTAAAAAGAAACGATCATGGGTTTCACAAGGCTTTGCATAAAGTCCAGAAAAGAAAGACATGTCTTCTTATTTTAAGATTGCACAACTTCTCAAATTAAGAAATTAGGGAATTACACCATTTCAAGTTTGAATTGATCTGTTTTTTTGCACCACACAAACAACTAAATGTGAATGGCTCTGTTGAATCAGAACCCTGAAAAAACAGTTGAACTTTTTCCTTCATCCATCTCCCATTCCGCTCATAAAGGTTGTCAAATATTTGCCATGTGATATATATATATATATATATATATATATAAAAGGACACCGATCGCCAAAACTATTCCTACAGTTGGGGAAAAACAATGGTAGTGTATGTATTATATAATTCTTTCTGTTAACACAATCAACACATTCGGTAATACAAGTATTAACAAAGGAGGTGAAGGGAAGTTACAGTGAAGATCAAAAGTCTACACATCCATGTTCAAATGGCAGGTTTATGTGATGTACAAAAAATAAATCAAATTACAACTTTTTAACCTAGTGTGTCCCCTGTTCCTGTAACACAACTGAAAAAAATACAATACTTTAAGAGAGGGTAAGTTAAAAAATAAACAATTGAGATAACGTGGTTGCACAAGTGCACATGCCTTCTTATAAATAGGAATATGGCTGTGTTCAGAATTAAACAATTCCATTCAAATTCATTAAACTGAAGTCGCCACACAACTGCCGCCATTTAAAGTGCCTTTGAATAACCCCAAATAAATTTGAAGTGTTCCAGAAAGCTTTTCCTGACATTTTTTGTGTCTTACAACACAAGGCATGCTCCGCACAGCTCTTTCGCAGTATCACAGAGGTCTTATTGTTCAAAGGTATTTGTCAGAAGGGTATGGGGGGGGGGGACGGGACTAACACAAATTAGTAAGTATCAATGTCATATCAAAACACAGATGGAATTGATGACAGTGTTTTGTTTTTTTTTAAGTTACAAGCTTTGAAAACTAAAAAAAAACAGCATAAAACGAAATTGAACTTACAACGGTATGCCCATGGTTACAAGGTTAAGAGAAAAGCCAGCACAAATCCTCTTAATTCCTACTATGCTAGCTTTCTGTTTGCAGATATTGATAGTGCTGACCGATTGGAAGCTGCACACACCTCTCACCGCACTCTCAATTGTGACTGTTGCCTCGTACAGTAGCTGTAGATGAGTCCAATCGTAATCAGCCGGCAAGTCTTACTACAGCTGAACAGTGGAATTTTGCTTATCTGGAGCGTAAGTTGTGGAGAAAAAACTTGACGTGCTCGAAAGAAACTGAGTGCAATTTTGGAATCAGCATGCGAATTTTAGTTTTACTGGGCATAAAAATCTAACTCAGATTTTTTTGTTCAAATTGTTCCCCAGTGTTATCGCTTCAATACCTGTCATTTGAATGTATTTCTTCGGGTTTGGCTCTGTTGTAGGTGTTCATCACTTAACCATTAGGTGACAGCAATGCACTTCAACATGCCCAGTCTGACGGAAATCAAGCAGAAGACACGAAGACGAAACGTGACGTCATGTGGGACGAATGCAATATGGTGATCTGTAAATAAAGCGAATCAAAAAAGAAATACAAGACCTATTATTGAGAATGCCACACTGTGCAAACTCAACTGTCCGGTGCAGCGAGCTCAGGCCCGACCCACTGTCAAACTATTTGCGTGATCGGCTATCGCTCACGCAACGGCGGTAGCTAGTGACTGCTAATGCAAACCCAGTGAAGACTTTCTCTCTCGTCCGTGAAAGGCAAACTACTATCTTATCTTCCCGCCCCGTTCATGGAGTGAACACGAAAATACAAGCGCTTCGACTGCCACCACGATTGCTCCGCGGCATTGTTTTGTTTACGTTACAGGAGCGGAACCGAGTCGCGGTTCTCTGTAACGTGATACATGCGTCACACTCGATAAGGTGCTTCATCTTCAGGTGATTTTATACGGATATTGTGGTTTGCAGACTTTGGCTGTTTCCAAATGTTAGACGTCCCCATTTCTGGGACTATTTATGGCTCGCGAGTTGCCAGCATCTTCTCCTCCATGTTGGCGGACGTCTCGTAGAGTAGACAAAAGTATAGAAAATAAAATTGATGATCCTATTTTTCTATATCGAGAGCTAATAAAACATCGATCTAATTGAGCTTCTCGGTATGTCGACTAGCACTACTTTAATGGACACATTTTTCTAAAAGAGGTTAATGAGCTTTTGTGTAATCCCACAAACAAAGGCCAATCAAAACATAACCGTCATGGCGGAGGGGATGACTACAGTTCACAGCGTACACGCACGCCTGCAACAATGGATTGCTCTAAGGGGATTAAGGGGTCGACCATGAAATGTGTTGAATGGCTGTTTGGTAAAGGAGGCCCCTGAGTGCCAGCAGGAGAAACGCGATTAATTTGCTTCCTGTATTGGTGTGGTTAATGTATGTCAGAATCGAATCAGAATCAGAATCATCTTTATTTGCCAAGTATGTCCAAAAAACACACAAGGAATTTGTCTCCAGTAGTTGGAGCCGCTCCAGTACGACAACAGACGGTCAATTGACAGAGAACACTTTGGAGACATAAAGACATTGACAAAAAACAGTCACTGAGCAATAAAGGGTTAATAGTTATCTGGTAATGCCGGTACAATTATTTTTTTTTTTTTTGTCATCTTCATTCCGCTTCTACTGCAACTCATCCATTGTTTGCTATTTAACGACCTTGTAACCTAAGTGGGCGGAGGGTTGGAACAACACTCTTGCGGTGTTGAAAGAGAAAATGTTTGAATGTTGGGTTTCCAGTGTCTGATCCCGTCAATGTGGAACAAATGATGAAGCCTTGACTATATGTGCCTTTGCTCCTCCAGCAAAACGCCCCCCCCCCCCAAGAGGAATAATAATAGAGCAGAGCTGAATTTCTTCTTGTTTGACAGCAGGTTGATCCAAATGTAGGGCATCCACAAGAGCGTAATGTGCCGGCAGCTCAATGTGTTCATTCACTAATTCATAGTGAGACCGTTGTTTCTGAGATCCCTTATCCCATTTTGACTCTTTCCACTGTACTAAGGGTGCTTTTAGACCTGTAGTTCTCTTTCTCTAATCCGAATCAGTTGATGGGTTTGTAAACTACATCCGTGTCCCCCATGTTCGTGTTCAGACAGTAAAGATTCTGAGCATACTAAAATGCATTACACCAATTCATATGATGTGGCACTACTTTCTTATTGCAGTGACAAGTAGGTTTGCTCTAATGACTAGTACCTGTCAATAAAACAGCAAAACAAAAACAAAAAATTGATATATATACGGCGGACGACTGGTTAGAGCGTCAGCCTCACAGTTCTGAGGTGCTGGGTTCAATCCCCGGCCCCGCCTGTGTGGAGTTTGCATGTTCTCCCCGTGCCTGCGTGGGTTTTCTCCGGGCACTACGGTTTCCTCCCACATCCCAAAAACATGCATGCTAGTTTAATTGAAAACTCTAAATTGCCCGTAGGTGTGACTGTGAGTGCGATTTGTTTGTATGTGCCCTGCGATTGGCTGGCAACCGGTTCAGGGTGTACCCCGCCTCCTGCCCGATGATAGCTGGGATAGGCTCCGGCACGTCCGCGACCCTAGTGACGAGAAGCGGCTCAGAAAATGGATGGATGGATGAAAACAAACTTATGTCAGTGGCCTATCCTTGAATGCCCCCTAGAGGTCATTCATGTTTTACCTTTTGTCTCAAAAATACTTTTGAAGATACTGAGTATACAGTATGTACAGTAAATGAACAAGTCATTTAAACAGACACATTGCTCCATCTTGTGATCGGATCGGTGATCGTTTATCGTTTTGAACTCGCTAATCGTGATCGGTCCCAAAGATCCTGATCGTGTAAATCCTAATCACAACAATTTATTTTGTCCAGAAAATAATCTGCACAAATAATATTTAAGAGCCAAAAGGGGGTCTCGCACACAGGATGCCATTCAAGCTAGGACCGCCACTGCACACGCGCAGTACTTGCTTTTTTTAGACAACCACACTGCTTGCTGTGTGCTGACTGACCTTTTAAACTAAGTCGTGATGACTAGCTTAGCTCAACTGGCAATTGTTGTTAGCTTTGAGACATACCTGGCTGTGAGTCCTCTTATGCCTTGGATGTACACAGGGGTTTGTTTTGGAGGTCGGACAGTACCAACACTGGAACGTATAAGCGGACTGTGAGGCCTTGAGAAGAAACATTCATTTGCTGAGGTATAGCCTATGGGAATTGCCGAGACGTGCACACATTCCGCCGGCCCGCTGTCTACGGTGGACTTGAGAAAAGGTACGTGACGTGGCATTTAATGTTTACAACTGGGAACTGTAGCGTCTGTAAATGTTAAGGATATTAAGTATATTATATTGAACATCTGATGTTGCAATAGTGACGGACGGTACGGAGAAATGTAGTTAAAATAGCAGTGTTGCTTCTGCCCACCATTGCTCTTTTTCGTTATAAACAAAAGGAGCAAAGCGCCAGCGCTCTCGCACTCGTTTTAAGAGATGGAAACGGTCAATTCCTATCCTCACGATAGCCGGTCCACAACTCTACAACCAATGTATCTCAGGATTCCTGGCGGATTCTCGATCGATTATGGAGTCTGCTACCGAAACAGTCATATCTCTTGCCTTCATTAATGGATTTCCGGTCGCATCGGTTCGTCGTTCCAAACCCTAGTAGCGAAGTGCAGTGTGTACTGTCTCTCTCCTGTTTGGCCTCCCCCACAAGCCACTACAAAAACTACAGCTTCTCCGCCCAAATTATGACAAGAATCTCTATTCTAGCCTATTCACGTCAACATTTCCCATATCATTTGCCATTTCAATTGATGTTTTATGGTTAGTTACTTTTATAGTATTGCTTCATATCTATGACTTGAAAGGCGCCTTTAAATAAAGTAATTATCCGACTGCTTATCCTCACTAGCGTTGCAGGTGTGCTGGCGCTTATCCCAGCTCACTGCGGGCGAGATGTGGGGTACACCCCGAACTGGTCAACAGCCAATTACAGGGCACATACAAACAAATAACCACTCACGCTCACACCTACAGGAAATTTAGAGTTAACCAATTAACCTACCATGCGTGTTTTTGGAATGTGGGGGGCAAACCAGAGTACCTGGAGAAAACACACGCAGGCACGGGGAGAACATGCAAAGACCACACAGGAAGGCCGGATTTGAACCCGGGACCTCAGAACTGTGCGGCAGACGTGCTAACCATTCTCCGCATTATTATTATTATTATTGTTCTATCTTTCTCACACGCTCTGAGAATTTATGTTGTATGTCAGCCCCTCCCTCTCATGGTCAGTCTCCCATTCTGACTCATCCTCATTCCCGAGGCGTACCGACATCCGAGGTGTATTTGGATGTAGATCACATGGCTGCCCTCAACCTTTCAGCTTTGTCTGCTGCTCCGTTTTCTTGCTTCCTACTTGACGATTCTCAATTTGTGTGTCAACCGATGCCGGAGTTAAGGGGTTAAGAGTTCGCTCCTCTTATCTTCTGCTTATCAGTATCAGCCTTCACCTCCAAACACATTGTGATTCCATCGGTTTCCAACCTCTCTCCTTTTGCCCTTTACGTCCCTCCTTTCCTACTGCTTCGGTTTTAATTCATGTATGCTCTGATGGCTGGCACAGCGTGCGGTGGAAGAAGGCAGAATGGCGAAGAGGGGCGACGTTAGCTTTATTTTTGGGGAATGCCGTTCTCCCCAAGTGACTTAGCAATAATCACTTTTCACCATCAGCTTCAAAAGGACTGCAAGGTAAAATTGGGGGAGGGGGATCTTCTACAAGAGAAGCGACACTTTTTGGGGTATATTAAAAACAATATACGGTTAAATCACCAAGTGCTTTGTCTTCATAGACAAAACTGTCAAACTGCTAACTTCAGTTGCGGGTCTGACTGACTTCACTTTAATCTTAAATCAAAAGCATTCCTTACGCAAGGGTATCTGCAGGTTTAAATGAAGCCAAATTTAACACTTCAAAATTGTATTGAGTCATTTTGATCAAATTTAGAAGGGTTTATTCATTAAGTGCACGTCTCTTTTTTACATGCCTGGCTCGTGCGTCCCCCTCAAGGTGCACCAATTCTCCTGCAATGACTTCTGCCACACCCCCCGTGCACACATGGCTCATTTATTCATAACTGCTCGAGAGAAGTGACTCATTGGAGTCCAAGGAATATTTCCTCAAATATGGAGTTTTCCTGAGAAATGGAAATGCCACTGAAATCCACCCGGAAAACATTTCACACTCCTAAAGTGAAATCCACCTCCGAAGTGGATCTGGAAGTTCTATCATTGCTGCATTGTTGATGACGTGTCTCCTGCTTCATTCGTAGGCAATACTGTGCTCATGGCTGAACGCATTGGTGCCGGTGATACATAGCAACTGGCATATTGTACATTAGGGATTTTTGACATCATAAAAAATGTAAATTCTTGACCAAAACCGAAAATGAGGAATGAAAATCAAAAGCCAAAACACCCAAAGAAATTACTGTGCCAATTCTTAGTAAGTTTGTCTGACGTCAAATGTGTTTGCCAACTGAACCGGATGAGACGTTTCACCCCACACAACACAAACGCCGCACTGCAAATATTGCAGCGTTGTCAACAACCACATACAATTGAAACATTTGTTCCAGGGATTAAAGAGGATGTGTGCGTGACAATGCAAAGCCGGAAAACAGTCTCGTTATCTTAGAGCCAAGAATTCATATTTTATCCCACTGGTTTTAAACTACAAATAATCCTAGGACGGGAAAGTAACATTAGGAGGCGGTCTATCGCACTTCTGCCCACCCCCCCGTGGGGAACCACCCCCTTTCGGCTGGGGATAAAGGCCGGAGCCGCCCTTTGGGCTCGCGCTCGACTCGAGCACCTTGCCGAAGACTGGCTCAGTCAGGAAGCTCCACTTCTAACCACGAGGTGGCGAGGACACATCAGACTTTTCCCGGCTGGAGGGCACCCTGCCAGTGACCCCGAGCTACCCTTGCGGGTGCTTGGTCAACTCACGGGAAAGCTCCGTTGGGAAGGGAACGGTCGGCGCACGTCTGCTCCGAGCGTCTCGCGACAAGCGACACCCCTGGGCTGCGGCCGCCCTTGCACTTTTTCTTGCCTTTTCTTTTTTTTTCCTTCCTCTTTTTCCGCCAACTCCACCTGTTCCCCATACGGAACGGACCGGCCAAACATTCGGGACATCGACCAGCCTGCCTAAATTGTGTTCCACGTAACTTAAGTCCAACTTGCGGTCTACTAAAGTTCAGAAGGGTGCATATTTGGGTTTAAATTACCGGGAACAGGAATCCCCAGCTCTATGCGTTGTCACCCCGTGCTCATTTCCACGCTCACATCACAAGTCCGTCTCCTTTACCAATGTTCGCCTGTCCTTTTGTTTTGCTTTTTCTCTGCGTTGTTCCCCTGTAGATTCTACTGTTAGATCTCATCAAATTTTCTATAGAAATCCACTTCCTGTATCATTTGTGTGTGTTTGGGTTCGACAAAAGACCTCTGGTTATAGAGAAGCCTTATCTAATTCCTGTAGCAACCTTCAGACTGCACGACATAGAGGTTTTTCGTCACTTCATCCTCAAGTTTTACACCTCGAAAAAAGCGACGTGGTGCCCCCTTTCGAGATACAATTATTTGATTTTAACGCTTAAACTTAAAATCACACTAAAGCGCTTATTCTTTTCTCCTAAATGAATTACATTTTTATCCAAACCAATATACGCTACAATTATCTCAAGAACATTACCACGGGACAGTTATTGCAGTATGTTATGTAATAGGATAAAAAATAATTCCGCATACTGTTCAATTGGACAACGTAATCACTACTCCATCATTGTAATCGTTACTAAATAATGACTATTTGTTATTTTAATGCATTTACTGGATCAACCTTGTAACCTCTTGGCGGCTGAGTTGCAGCCAAATGTCTTGTTTTGGATGCTAGTTTCGTATTTCCTGTATCCACTATTGCTGCTGAAACGATGCAAATTTTCCCATTGTGGGACTCAAGGATTATTTTATATTATAACTATTTATAATATGAAAGTACTTTTAAGCTTATAAGCCAATTTTCCCGATTGACGTCGTGGGCTAGCGGTGACGTACTAATTCATTTCTGGTCTCCGGTTCCTGTCCCTGTGAGGCTGTTTAGCGCTGTCATGTATCACAATATTTTCTCTAATTTGCCCGCCATTTCGCTCTTCAACGGTGTTTATTCTCAGCTATAATGCTGGTTAGAAAGCCCACATTGTTTAATTAGTTGCAGCTATTAACGTTTGGTTCACTGATGACGTTTTCTGACCGAGTTGTAATGGGCAATTGTGTGAGCGGTCTTTGAACACACCTCCACCTTATGAGAGAACCACAGGTGAGTACTAACCTCTTGTCCAGACAGGTAGTAGGCTGCCAGCAGGCCTCCGATGAAGCGGATGTTGACCTCAAATACTGACACCTCAGCATTCTGGAAAAATGGGAAATGACCAAATAGTACATCAGATAGAGTCATGCAAGTACCTAATACTACATCAATCTGTTATTAATCATTTTGTTGATCATATGGAGTTGAGTAAGTGAACCATGTCATGAAGCAATTGAGGCACTACTTGGCTGCAACCAGCAGAAGCATGGTTAATTTAGGGATAATTATAATAGTATGAAATAAATGTCATAATTAGAGATTAACATATTGAGGAAAAATTCAAATTTTATGATCAAAGACTCGTGTGTCATATTTCAGAATGACACTAGCATAAATAGCCCACATACTGTAACCTCATTTCCACCAGAGCTTTATTCATTTGACACCCTCGTGTCTGTCACAATCGCACTGTGCCAGGAATTCAAAGTGCAAGGTGTTATTGAGAATCCTTACTCTGATGGAGCTCGAAACTGATGATAGCTTCAGGGTGTTAAAAAATGAAGGGGAGGTGTGAGCAGAGGGTAACCCCAATTTACATTTGTTTGCAGAGCACAACGAAAGTGGAGCTTCATCTCATCTAATTTGTCTGTTTATGACACCCGGGTGCATAAAACTGCTGCATTTGCATCCTTTCCCCCCCAAATATAGCACAACAGCCGAAGCAATGAGAGCAAGATGGCTGCGGGACTTTATGCGTTTGATGACCCATAAACTAATTGGAAATGTTATGGAAACACCAACGCAGCAGGACGACTCAAGTAGAAACCAAGGCACTTCAAGCATTCTGCAGTTGCTCACAGTTCCAATATGAGCGTCTTATCATATTTTCAGGAGGAAGAAATGGAATCAATCTTAAAAGTGGTGATGACCTCATTTTACAGCAATTGCACGCCAGCGGTAAAGGTAAGTGGAGAAAGGTCGGAAAAGGGCATGAGTGGCAGCGACTGGGCTCTTCTTAGGTTGTCGAAACATTAGCGCGGCTAGAAAAATACTGTATGCCCTGATTGGTGCATTTCGCATTACCCAGCGAGGAAATCAGAGTCTTTGGGAACAGATGTTGCCAGACAAAACCTATCACCGCGACATTTCAAGGCCTGTCAAATCACTCTGCATTTGATCCGGTCTTGGTTGATCCAAGGGATCATGGGTTCTGCTGTTGTATAAGACAATGACAGGAGCTGGAGCCAGTTTTCTTGGCAGATTCAAGCTGCATATCTTGAAAAAATGGCGAATGAATCTTTGTACTCGCTGCTCAATACAAGTTGGGAAAGGTGACAAAAAAAGCAGAATATAAAAGAATGATAGCAGCACCTCTTGTTATTATCCTAGGTCGTTTGCAATGGTTAGATTGCATCTGGGACAAAATAAAAACAAGCAGGACTCTTGTAGAACCTGTAGAAACTGCTGATTGCTTGTTTCCACCTTCCCCGAAAAACAGCACCGAGGGAAAGGACAACGCGACAGCGAGTCGACCTTGAATTAGAACGGATTGGCACGCCCTCTGCATGCTCGGGGATGTGCCCTGCCTGTCAGAGTTACTTGCAACCGGGCCCCCTGTGTGCAGAGATACTGGCGAGGTTTTTGTGCTGAAAACCGACCGATGGAGGAAGACGCAGAGTGGCTACGACATCCATCCATTTTCTGTACCGCTTCATCCTCACAAGGGTCGCGGGCGTGCTGGAGCCTATCCCAGCTATCATCGGGCAGGAGGCGGGACACACCCTGAACTGGGCGCCAGCAGCACATCACAGAGCAAAGTTCTTTTTTTGCAGCACCTATCCAAAACTCAGTTGTCATTTTTTCAGTATAAACTGTATTGTGAGATGGAATTTCTCCAGGAGACATACACTAAAGTATTGGCCCCTTCTCAAATTCTCATATTTTTGCATCGTTTCCCCACTTTAACATAATGATCATCAAACAAATGTCAATATCAGACAAATATAACCAAAGTGAACTTAAAATGTAGTTTCTAAAAGTTGATTTCATTTAGTAAGGAAAAAAAAACTATTCAAATTTGTCCCTGTCTGAAAGGGTAATGGCACCCTAAACCTAATAACTGGTTGGGCTATCTTCACCAGCAAATACTGAAATCAAGCGTTTTTGATACAGACCCTTTCCAAAAACTCATGGAAAAGTTTAATTATTTCCAGAATTCCATTCAAAAAGTTAAACTTTCATAGATTATAGATTCAGGGCCCCATGCTGGCTGTTCACATAGTGCTGTGTCCAAGCATATCAATGCAAAGTCTAGTGGAAGGAAAAGATGCACCAGCAAAAGAGATGACCGTGGGCTTCAGCGGATTATCAAACAAAGAAGATTAAAGAATCCAGCAGAGATCCAGAAAGAGTGGAATGGGGCGCGAGTCACAGCTTCAAAAACCACCACGTTCAGACGCATTCGAGAGATGGGCTACAACTGTCGCGTCCCTCGGGTCAAGCCACTTCTGAGCCTGAGCCAACGTCTCAACTAGGCCAAGGAGAAGAAGGACATGACTGTTGGCCAGTGGTCCAAGTCCTCTTTTCCAATGAATGTGCCTGTCATTCGGGAATCAAGGTCCAAGGGTTTGGAGGAAGATGGGTGAAGAACAGAACTAAAGCTGTTTGAGGTCCAGTGTGAAATATCCAGTCAGTCAGTCATGATTTGGGGTGCAATGTCCAGTGCAGGTGTTGGTAAACTCTGCTTTCTTAAATCCAAGGTCACCGCAACAGTCTACTAGAACGATTTAGAGGACTTCATGATTCCTTCTGCTGAGGATCTGTATGGAGATGCAGATTTCATCTTCTAGCAGGACCTGGCCCCTGCCCATACCGCCAGAAGCACCAAAACCTGGTTTGATGCCCATGCCATCACAGTGCTTGACTTGCCCTGAATCTATAATTTATGAAAGTTTAACTTGAATGGAATTATGGAAATAAATAAACTTTTCCATGATATAAAATTTTATAAAAGAGTCTGTATAATCTAAACTAAAACACAGACCATGACACATCTTAACCATTAAAGTGACTAAACAATGCAAAAAAGTAAGATTTTGAGAAGGGGGCCAACACTTTTTCACGGCACTGTATATTGCCAAAAGTAGTCGCTCACTCATCCAAATAATCAGAATCAGGTGTGCCAATCACTTCCACGGCCAAAGGTGTATAAAATCCATCACTTAGGCATGCAGACTGTTTCCACAAATATTTGTGAATGAATCGGTCGGTCTCAGGAGCTCAGTGAATGCCAGCGTGGAACTGATACGATGCCACCTGTGCAACAAATCCGGTCATGAAATTTCCTCATTCCTAAATATTCCACAGTCGACTGTCAGCTATATTATAAGAACGTGGAAGTGTTTGAGAACGACAGCGACTCGGCCGCGTAAACTGACCAGGGCTCGAGACGGCAACCAAATTGGTCGCATATGTGACCTTTTCCAAGCTTGTGCGATTAAAAATTTCATCTTGTTGCACTTGCATGAGTGCATGTTTCAATGGTTGAAAGTTGCCTCACCCCCCCCCCCCCACTGCAATCTCCTCCTCCAGCACACTCTGAGAAAGAGAGCAAAATAGAGGAAGAGAACGAGAGGTGGGAGAGAGAGAGAGAGAGACAGCAAAGATTGCCTGCACTCAAAGGTTAGAGGACAAAGATGTTAAAACAATTCTTGATAACTCTAGAACCCCTTTGCAAACCACATCTGTCATTTCGAAGTGATTATATAGCAGATATACAGCAGTTAAATCGATAAATATGATGCAGAATTCTGCTCTTTGCATCCAGCGCCTTCCGGTCTTCGGCTCTTCGACGTCACACGAGCCAAACAGCCAGTTCATTCGGCGTTGTGTGCTATTGTTCCACACTGTGGTTTCCGTCCTTGTATATTTGTTGTCGTATGATTTCGCGATGTCATGATGGTTTATTGTGTGGCATTTGATTGCACAAATGGCTTTTTGGCTTTCCAAGTGAAAAAGGAATGTGTGACCAGTGGATAAGGAAAGTCAATCGACAGGGAAAGAAACGTGGTCAGATATGGGTGCCGAGCAAGCATTCCAAACTCTGTGCTGATCACTTTGAACCGGCGTGTTTTGAGAAAGACATTGGATGCACAGGTGTAGTTAGGCAGAGGCTGAAACCACCTGTGGTGCCATCTATTTTTCCTACAGCCATCGGGACCTCAACCGCCAGCAAGAGAACTAAATCTCGCAGCCGCCACGGTGCCGCGGCGCAGACGAGGTGAAGATTTCCTTGTACATACCTCCAACTCTATTATGGTTACTATGCACAGGGAAGTAGGGAAAAAAAGACCCACCCAATACTTTTCAGTGCTGCTGTCTGTACTTTTGCCAACAGACATGGCAAAGACTTTCTGTGCGGCGTGTTATAACGCTACTCGAGTGAGGGGCACACAATATATAGGAATACTGCATACTATGTAAAATGCAGTCCTATGGGGGGCACAAGCCAGTGCAAACTGTAGGCCAGTCCCAAGCCCAGATAAATGCAGAGGGTTGAGTCAGGAAGGGGATCCGGCTTAAAACTTTGCCCAACAAATATGAGCGTTCATCCAAAGAATTCCGTACCGGATCGGTCGTGGCCCAGGTTAACAATGTCTGCCACCGGCGGCGTTAACCGTCAGGGCGCCGGTGGAGATACAGCTACTGGGGGTCGAAGACGAAGGAGAGGTGGAAATCGGGTTCTTTGGCAGAAAGAGAAGAGGAAAGCACAGAGCCAAGAACTGAATGTGGGGACTTTGAATGTTGGGACAGGAAAAGCTCAGGAGGATGGTTGACATGATGATTAGGAGAAAGGTTGATATATTGTGTGTCCAGGAGACCTGGTGGAAAGGCAGTAAGGCTCAAAGTTGAGGGGCATGGTTCAAATTATTTTACTATGGTGTAGACTTGAAGCGAAAGGGAGTAGGGGTGATTTTAAAGGAAGAGCCTAGCTAAGAATGTCTTGGAGGTGAAAAGAGTATTAGATCGAGTGATGAGGCTGAAACTTGAAATTGAGGGTGTTATGTATAATATGATTAGTGGCTATGCCCCACAGCTAGGATGTGACCAAGTGGTGAAAGAGAAATTCACCATTCATCAAAGCAGCTGGATTAAGTAGTTCTGAGCATTCCACACAGAGAGAGTTGTGATTTGTGCAGATTTCAATGGACATGTTGGTGAAGGAAAAAGAGGTGATGAAGAGGTAATGGGTAAGTTCGGAATCCAGGTAAGGAACCTCGAGGGACAGAGGTGTAGTAGACTTTGCAAATAGGATGGAAATGGCTGTAGTGAACACTTTCTTCCAGAAGAGGCAGGAACACAGGGTGACCTACAAGAGCGGCGGTAGAAGCACGCAGGTGGATTACATTTTGTGTAGACGACGTAATCTGAAGGAGGTTACTGATTGTAAAGTGGTGGTAGGGGAGTGTGTGGCGCGATTAAGAAGACAAAAGCAGACCAGCGAACCATGTGGTGGAAGATGAGAAAGGAAGAGTGTTGTGCGGCTTTTTGGGAAGAGGTGAGAAAGGCTCTCGGTGGACAGGAGGCGCTTCCAGAAGACTGGACCACTACAGCCAAGGTGATCAGAGAAACAGGCAGGAGAGTACTTTGTGTATCTTCTGGTAGGAAAACGGAGGAGACGACTTGGTGGTGGAAGCTAATGTGATATGGTTTTGCCATTTAACTTGTCTGCGCTTGAACAGTGGTGCTTTGTTGCAGGGAAGATAAAATATAAATAAGATAAGGGTGTGTGGCTGTGCTGCTTGAAAGCTCCCGGTAGTGTCCACGTGGAGGTCACAGGAAACTGTCGGCGATAACAGTGGCTACAGAGCGTTGCTGTAAACTTTATGAGAAGTGAGAAGTGTTAAGACAGGGTCTGGCACCAGGGGCAAACGGCCATCATTTAGCACAGCAACGATGACGTCAATGGACCCTGGACCAATCAGATGAAGACAACTCCACATGTCCTGTGGAGTATAATTGTATAGGTTTGGGGCAGGAACAGATAGCTTTGTTCGGAGTACACTATCTCTGCTAAGGCTGAGATAGGGGTAGCTGCGGACCCAGAACTCTGAAAAATGTAGAGACTCCTCTGTCAAGACTAAATTGGTTGACTTTTAACACGTCGTTATAATCGTAGTTCTTTCATGAAAATGAACACGCTTGGAACCTCGAGAGTTAATAGGTGATTTTAAAACACAGGTTCCTTTAAATAGTGACCGCGACATAATCCTGGAAAGACATTAGATAAAAGGACAGAGGAGTGGACAGGGATTCAGTTGGACTGTAATCTCCCCGGTGCACAGACAGAAACACACGGTCTGGTCTGAATAATGTCAAACGTGAAATTGTATTTGCCCCTTTTGCTCCTCCAGTGTTTGCGGTCATCCGTGATATGTTCCCTTCCTCCTCGCCGACGGTGCTGAACCTCCCGGAATTCAAACCTCTCATGGATCCCAGTTCTCATTTCGAAAATTTACAATACCAAGGACCATTGAAATCCATCCATCCATCCATTTTCTACCGTTTTTCCAGGTCGGGTCGCGGGGGCAGTAGCTTTAGCAGGGACTCCCAGACTTCCCTCTCCCCATCCACTTCATCCAACTCTTCCGGGGGGATCCCAGGCCAGCCGAAGGACGTAGTCTCTCCAGCGTGTCCTGGGTCGTCCCCGGGGTCTCCTCCCGGTGGGACGTGCCCGGAACACCTCACCAGGGAGGCATCCGAATCAGATGCCCCAGCCACCTCATCTGGCTCCTCTCGATGTGGGGGAGCAGCGACTCTACTCTGAGATCCTCCCGGATGACCGAGCTTCTCACCCTCTCTCTAAGGGAGAGCCCGGACACCCTGCGGAGGAAACTCATTTCGGCCGCTTGTACCCGGGATCTTGTTTTTTCGGTTACGACCCACAGCTCGTGACCATAGGTGAGGGTAGGAACGTAGATCGACCGGTAAATTGAGAGCTTCGCCTTTCGGCTTAGCTCCTTCTTTACCACGGACCGATACAAAGTCCGCATCACTGCAGACGCTACACCGATCAGCCTGTCGATCTCCCGTTCCATTCTTCCCTCACTCGTAAACAAGACCCCAAGATACTTGAACTCCTCCACTTGGGGCAGGATCTCATCCCCGACCCGGAGAGGGCATGCCACCCTTTTCCGACTGAGGACCATGGTCTCAGATTTGGAGGTGCTGATTCTCATCCAAGCCACTTCGCACTCGGCTGCGAACTGCTCCAGTGAGAGTTGGAGGCCACGGCTTGATGAAGCCAACAGAACCACATCATCAGCAAAAAGCAGAGATGCAATACTGAGGCCACTAAACCGGACCCCCTCTACGCCTCGGCTGCGCCTAGAAATTCTCTCCATAAAAATTCTGAACAGAATCGGTGACAAAGGCCAGCCTTGGCGGAGTCCAACCCTCACCGGGAACGAGTCCGACTTACTGCCGGAAATGCGGACCAAACTCTGACTCCGGTCGTACAGGGACCGAAGATCCCGTACGTATCAGGGGGTTCGGTACCCCATACTCCCGAAGCACCCCCCACAGGACTCCCCAAGGGACACGTTCGAACGCCTTCTCCAAGTCTACAAAACACATGAAGACTCGTTGGGCTAACTCCCATGCACCCTCGAGGACCCTGCCGAGGGTGTCGAGCTGGTCCACTGTTCCACGGCCAGGACGAAAACCACACTGCTCCTCCTGAACTGAGATTTGACTTCCCGACGGACCCTCCTCTCCAGCACCGCTGAATAGACCTTACCAGGGAGGCTGAGGAGTGTGATCCACCTGGAGTTGGAACACACCCTAAATTTTCAATAGATTTGCACAACTGTCTGAAAATATGTTTTTACTTTGTCATTATAGGATATTTTATGTAGATTTTCTTTTTTAAAGAAAACTATACTCAAATCAGCTATAGAATAAGCCTGTAACATAGCAAAATGTGGCAAAAGTGAAGGGGTGTGATTACTTTCTGGTGGCACTGTATTTATAATAATAAGACAAAATAACCTTCAGTCGTCCCACAATGGGAACATTTGCATCTTTTCAGAAACAATAGTGGATACAGGTAATACGAAAATAGCATGCAAGAGAAGACATTTACATGAGGTTAATTGCACAAAATAGAAACCTAAACTATTGTCCTTCCGTAAACTATCCCCCCAAAAAAAAGTGTGTTAGGGTTATATATATATATATATATATATATATATACATATACATATACATATATATATACACACACACACTTACACACATTAGTGGATGACGCACCAGGCGACTAACTAGGGCACTTACTATTTGAGGAAAAAGTATTTCGAGGATATGGTTGGTTTGGGTGACGCAAAGCACTGCCAGTCACGCATTGGTTTAGTGGATTCCCAAAATGTGCTAACATTAGCTTACATCGCTGTGCTTTAGCTCAGAGAAACGCCAAGGTCTCCAGTTTGATGCACCAGTCTATGTTCTTGCACTTGGATCAAATTGGCTAAAACATCCAAAAAGTAAATACAAGACGATCCACGTTTTCCTCAATTGTTGTTGTTTGCAAGTATTTTTCCAACTGAAGCGTTTAATGCAGTCTAAAGACTACAGATGATATGAGACTATTTTCCATGGGAAACCTTAATTAATTAAAGTTAGTTCGGTACATACCACACTGAAGTCCAGATTCTGCTCAATCCACTCCTGCCCATCCTTGAACTCTTCGTGCATGCCCATGATGTACAGCGTGTCCAAGGCGTCCACGATGGATGCTCCGAGCTGAGAATTACCTGAACAAGACACACGGGGAACTCAAGGGGGGAAAATAATGATATTTACCCCCCCAATTAATCAATCACAGAAATGTTGTTGAATGTCCATCGTTAATATGGAGAAGGAAACCAACAGGAACTCAAGCAATGACCTTATTAGAATCGATTTCCTTGCAACAGATGCTAGCACAACATTATTAGCCCCTAGGTTCAATGCGGAAGGTCAACATATAAAGGTAATCACAATCATTTCCAATATTGACTAGGAAATAATGGCTGTACATTGACATTGCCATACATCACAAACCTGGTCACTGATGTATGGCAACACATGTCATTCAGATTGGAGTGAGAGCCTGTACTAACAGTCCCAAATGCCATTGATCCACTCATCCCATAAATACTTGCCAAACATTTATGCATTTATTACATGCACTGCTGCAATAATGTTTTATTTTAGATTTGATTGGGCTGAAACTCATATGGTTTGAGACTAGAGGTTATGTCGCAATACTACTATTCTGCTTTGAAAGGCATGTCACCATGACTAGCTGAAAGACAGGGGATTTGAACATCCACACATTTAGAAAGCAAAATAATAGATTTTCAACTGTACCAAGACATTTTATTTGCTTTTTCTTTTCGTGTGTCGGTCTTTGAATGTTATTTGTGGACGTGGAGAAATGTTGAATCGCTCTTTGGCATCTGGTCAGTCATTTAGCGCTCTGTGACAGATGTCATTTCCAAAATGTAGAGTTTTTTTCGGGATCAATAGAATAGCTACACACGTGGACAACATTGTGCAGATACATGTGACAAAAAAAGAAAACAACTATTGAAAATGAACTCATGAAAACCGGGCATTTCTTATTAGTGGCACTGAATTCCTGAAGCTGACCACTCATTTTTCTTATCTTGGGCTCCATTCAAAATGCGAGAGCACCATGTCATGCGAGCCTCTAAATCGTTCTAAAAATACACGGCAGTCTGACGGGCAGGCACAGCAAAGTGTCCTGGCCGCCTGCTGCTTCTTGAGAAATTGGCTCGACTGTTGGACTGAACAACGCTCCGGCTCGCTCCTCTCTGTCACTTTCGTAACCTGCAGTTACACTCCTGGCCGTCATGGCAACCGTTGAGGCTAACACCAAAGATATAGGCTGATAGAGTCAGAGAATATCGCCTCGATGAAATGGTTGTGCCATCCATGGTGGGACGTGATGAGAATGCATTAATTTAATTCCAGTACGAAGCCGCAAATGTTATATTTCTTTTTCTCGCCCGTTTCTACCAAGAGCTGCCATGAGGAACTGTAGAGTGTCTCCCCTGACACACAGAGTTCAAGAGATGCAAGAATCAAGCAAGAATGGGAAAGAATTCCACCTACAAAGCTTCAACAATTCGTGTCCTCAGTTCCCAAACGTTTATTGAATGTTGTTCAAAGAAAAGGTGATGTAACACCGTGGTAAACAGGACCCTGTCCCAGCTTTTTGGGAACGTGTTACAGCCATCAAATTCTTAGTTTACGATTATTTGCTAAAAACAATCAAGTTTATCAGTTTGAACATTAAATATCTTGTCTTTGTAGTGTATTCAATTAAATATAGGTTGAACATGATTTGCAAATCATTGTATTCTGTTTTTATTTATGTTTAACACAACTTGCCAACTTCATTGGAATTGGGTTTGTAAATCAGGAAAATCTTTATATTTAATAACCATAAATACGTTTATCTAATTCTTTTAAAAGAAACAACAGAAATCTAGGAAATTTAACCTGTGCTATCCAGTATGCAAATATTTTTATTTCACAGTCACACTGGATGTATTTTTGGCTAAAAGGTTACTGAACCGATTTCCAGCCACTGAATCCTTTTGGGTCGTACCGTTCTAAATGAACCGAATCAGCTACCATGAATCGTGATACAAATGGACAACCCTAAAAATAAGCCTGTCTAGACGTGTATTTAGGCATGCCATGTTACAGTGTCCCCCCTACACTGAAAACTCCTCTTTGATGGTGCACTTACTGAGAGGTAGTTATAGCCTATACTATTCAGCCAAGGTAAGTTTATTTCATACTGCTGTAATTTTTGGTGAACTTCTGAACGCACTCCACTGGAAGCAGTTGGATAAAAAGCGATACATTGTGACTTGAGGGGAATAAACCCCCATTGTGTGTGTCAAGCACTTGGATAAGCTATGTATAGTACATATTGTATGCATGTGTAGTTTATCACAAGAGCTGCTACCACCAACGAAGTGGATTGGTGGAAGGATAATTGATCGCTTCTGCAACGTATACATTTGCACCACGTTTTTGACAATGTTCAGCGATATCGACTGCGCGATTGCCTTCACCGTGCTCTTTTCTTGTTATACGTAAAACAATTTGAAATAATTCTAAGAAATTCTCTGCTTCTTAGCAAAAGTTTTCTCTTCTGTGAGAACCCAATGGCTTTGGGTTCAACAGTCTTAAACATACTTTGCAGTGGACTGTTTGTTGCACATTGTTTGACACTGCAAATCCGAACCAAATCCAAATGACTGACGAAATGGTGCTCAACTCTGTATGCCACCGTGTCTACAGTGTAAACAGAGCACGAAGCTGCTACGGGGAGAAACGTGACACGCTCCCACGCAAAAAAAAACATTTATCAATTAAATTGATTAATCATCCAACCCTACATCCTCCCGAAAAACTACCAACAAAAATGATGGTTTATATATTAAAAACTCCAGACAGGAAGTTGGGGGAACAAAACTACTAAGGCGAATAGAAGAAAACACGACTTGCATGTGTGACAGCAAGTCACTCACGTTGTGATCAATGTAACGTGATGTTCATCCCCAAGGGCTCTGAAACAATGACAAACATGTTAGTGGACCAGTCTGTGCTTGTCCATCAAATGTAAACATGGCGACTTCAGGGAACCGAGGCATTTGTTTACAATGAGCTGCAACCTCAAACTGGGTCAAATGAATGTAATTGATATAGTAGGCCAGGCATTTTTATGTAAAAGAGCAAAGGAAGAAGTTGTGCTGGGAACTGCGGAGTAACGATACAATAACGCAATATGTAGATGCAGCAATATAACCTTTGTATATTAACAGTGAAAATGCAAGAAACCTTAATGTGGATGAAGGACATTTCTACCACCGATGAACATATTAGATGGTTACATTACTGTACCATAGTTTTAATTTTATCACCTATAATTGACAACTTATTTACAGACGTACGATTACATCAATTTACCGACCAGACAAGGCTGTGAAGAGGGGTGTCATGTTTACCACCAGGGTTCGGGCAAGAGTTTGTGATATGAGTTGAGTTTAGTTGGGAATCTTACCAAAGATATTTGTAGAATGTCCTTTCTTGGCAAGGGGCTTGAGCTCATTATGACCCCAGCCATATTGACGGTAGCTGTCCCACGCATGCTTCATCATCTGAAATGTCACAGCAACACAGCAAATTAGACTTGGTCAAGAGTTAAGCAATTTGTGGAATTATTGTGGTGGATTTGCACTCTCAGGAATTTGTTCTTTATCAATCATCATCTTTCCGAGGAAAGTATCACGGCAATAATATCGATGTCTGATGATATCAGTGTATCAGTACTGTCCCGAATTTTTGTCCCAACCCTACTTTTGTTCCACCCATGATTGGGAGGAGCCCACCACCACCGTCCCCCCCGCCCCCTCATCCCGACTGGCACTTTGTTATTAAGACTTCTGTGCTCATCACTGATTTTCCATAACGACACCAGGACACTCTAGCCTGCAGTTTGATGATCGACTTTGTGGTCGTCTCATCTGACGGCTGCTTGTTTTGGACACGGGTGATGAGACAGGCAGTCAGAGAGGCAAACTGTAAACCAATCACAACCTGTTGGTGTGTTGGCGCCGATGGTGGGGGAAGACATCGGCCCAACGTATTTTGAAGGTCTGCTGGGATTGTCAGAAGGAGCTTCAACTCCCACCTCCAGTAGAACTTTGACCACGTCCTGGGGGAGGTGGGAGACATGGACTCTTGAGTGGGCCATGTTCTGTTCCTCCATTGTTGAGGCGATTGACCGGAGCTGTGGTCGTAAGGTGGTAGGTGCCTGTCGTGGTGACAAGCTAAAGAATGAGTTTTATCGAGCTTATGGGTTGGCAGGCCAAGCATAATACAGTTTAGGTGGTCACTGAGGCAAAAACCTGGGTGTGGGAGGAGTTCGGTGAAGCCATGGAGAATGAAAATTCTGGTCCAATGTCCGGCATATCAGAAGGGGGAAGCAGTGCACCATCAACACTATGTATCGTGGGGATGGGGCGCTGCTGACCTAGACTTGGGATGTTGTGAGTCCATGAGGAGAACACGTCGAAGACCTTCATGTTCACCAACACGCCTTCCTATGAGGAAGCAGAGTCTTGGGACTCTGAGATGGGCTCACCTATCTCTGCGGTTTAGGTTACCGAGGTGGTTACAAACCTTCTGGATGGCAGGGCACCGGGGGTGGATGAGATCCGCCCCAAGTTCCGAAAGGCTCGATGTTGTGGGGCTGTCCTAGTTCACACGACTTTGCAACGTTGTGTGGACAACGGGTACAGTGTGTCAGTGTGTTTTATTCACTTTATTTTAAACTTAGTACATGGAGCTAACATGGCATTCATATACTTTCATCTTAGTCTCGGATTTCTTCTTCGTCTCTGATTTCTTCTTCATCTCTTATCTAAATCTCTTATTTTCACCCTTTTCCATTGTGCTCTTAGTGTTAAGACTTAGACACCATAGTCACTGGGTTTGTGCTGCTAGTTCAGCACCTCACCAATGGCTAAATGAAACAGGATGTGGCGAAGTGAAGATTGCCCACATTCTCGCGAGCCGTCACGTCAAAACGCACTGACGCCTCCTCAGCACACACACAATGGATGGGAAAGTCAAGGGCGTCAGACGCCTTGCCAAGTGCTCTGCGGAAAAGTCTTTAATGGTTTACTTTTTTCCCCCTGCTTCATAAAACCCTTCAATCCGCCATCCAGCTGCTGCTGGCTAACCAGTCAGGCTCACGAGCTTTCCCAGCTGTGGGGAGCCGTGCATCGGGAAAGACAAGACCCAATGCCGCTTGGCACCTAATTGAAGCACGAGTATTCATTACCGCGATGTACTTTTGAAGTGTTGCTGGTCAACGTGTCCTGCAATTCACATTCGTTTTCGGTCAATGTGTCCTGCTATTCACATTCGTTTTCAGAGCTAGCTAGCTGCCTTCATCAATGCACGAGCTGCTAATCCCATTTTGGTTGTCATGCAGACATCGGCGGCACTGGCTCGAAGCAGGGTTGTACGTAGCTATCTAGTCATTTGGGAGACATAGTCACGCTCCCCCCTTATGTAATTTAGACCAGTTTGTCCTGCTTTTGAAATCTGTTACAATTATCTGACAGCGAAAGTTAGCCTACCCTACTAATGTTTACCACCAAACATTTAGAATATTGTTTATCTTCAACTAAAAAGCTTGAATTAGACAAATTCTTTCCTCCTCCTCCTAGAGATCCTTCTTGAGGATTATCAAAAAACAAGTGAATCAATTAAACACTTTCACTGTAATTGATAAAAACAACATTTAATTTGGTTTACCATTTAAACCGCTTTTATCCTCATATCTTAGTAATGAAAAGTGTTACTTGTGTCACTCTCCAGTTTATCTTTATACTTGGCTGACACTGAAAGGAGTGCTACTGGTACTGATAAGAGCATTATTATAAATGATTACATTTTTACAAGGCCTGCAGTTAATCAATAAGTCAATATTTTACTTTGATTGAAAGTTTTTCTTTTTATAATTCAATAGTAAAATAAAGATTTGTTCATATGTCATCGTAACATTTAGAACTGGCGTACAGGAAAGTTGTTTATTTATTTATTGGCTATATCCAATGTTGTGTTGGTCATACAACAGAATACTTAATTTCTCGTGTTTAGTGAATAATGCAACCCTATGCAACCCCAACAAGCCAGTGCAAACTGTAGGCCGGTCCCAATCCCGGACAAATGCAGAGGATTGCGTTAGGGAGGTCATCCGACTTAAAACTGCCAAACAAATATGAGCGTTCATCTAGAAAATTCCATACCGGATCAGTCATGGCCCGGGTTAACAACATTCGCCACCGGCACCGTTAACCTGCAAGGCGCCGGTGGAAATTCAGCTAGTGTGGGTTGAAGTCGAAGAAGAGGTGGAAAGCGGGTTCTCTAGCAGAAAGAGAAGAGGAAAGCACAGAGCCTAGAGCTGAATGTGGGGACTTTTGAATGTTGGGACTATGACAGGAAAATCTCAGAAGTTGGTTGACATGATGATTAGGAGAAAGGTTGACATATTGTGTGTCCAGGAGACCAGGTGGAAAGACAGTAAGGCTAGAAGTTTAGGGGCAGGGTTTAACTTATTTTACCATGGTGTAGATGGGAAGAGAAATGGAGTACGGGTGATTTTAAAGGAAGAGTTAGCTAAGAATGTCTAGGAGGTGAAAAGAGTATCAGATCGAGTGATGAGGCTGAAACTTGAAATTGAGGGTGTTATGTGTAATGTGATTAGTGGCTATGCCCCACAGGTAGATGTGACCTCGAGGTGAAAGAGAAATTCTGGAATGAGCTAGACGAAGTAGTTCTGAGCATCCCAAACAGAGAGAGGGTCGTGATTGGTGCAGATTGTAATGGACATGTTGGTGAAGGAAACAGGGTTGATGAAGAAGTGATGGGTAAATACGGCATCCAGGAAAGGAACTTGGAGGGTCAGATGGTGGTAGACTTTGCAAAAAGAATGGGAATGGCTGTAGTTTACACTTTTTTCCCAGAAGAGGCAGGAACATAGGGTAACCTACAAGAGCAGAGGGAGAAGGGAGATCAAAAACCTCTCATCTGCGCCGTTCCCCCAACTTCCAATCGACCAACGGACTCGAGAGTGAAAAGTGTGGAAAATATGGTGGCAGGTACAGAAATCTTCATGTACTTGCATGATGAATACAAGCAATAAAAATAATTGTCATCAACAAAAACTGGGCTCTTGCACCCCGATGTCTGAGGTGCGTCACATTTGGGAGGCGTTAGATGAGAGTCAAAATGAGCAAGTCGACAGTAGGTGTTGAACGACTTCAGTTTTTTTGTAATCGACCCAAAGGTGATGATAAGCGACGTCGATTGATCGATGACGTCATTATTTTTTTCTCAACTCACTGAGTGCCAATGTAAAAAAAAAAATTACAGTCCCCTCCAAAGGTATTAGAACAGCAAGGTCAATTATTTGTTTTTGTTGTATACTGAATACATTTGGGTTTCAGATCAAAAGATGAACATGAGACAAAAGCTCAGAATTCCAGCTTTTATTTCATGGTATTTACATGTAGATGTGTTAAAAAACTCAGGACAGAGGACCTTTTGTTTGAAGCCACCAACCTCTCAAGTGAGCAAAAGTACTGGAACAGACATGATTAAATTAACTCATTCCCTGCCAATGCCGTCCAAAGAAGTCATTCAGAATCGAGCTGTTCCCTGCCAATGACGTCACAAGACGTCAATGGTGATTTTTACCGCGGATGGGTGGGAGAGGGTCTTGTGCAGTTTATGTGCGATCCTCAAGCCTCTGGATAACTGCAATGAGGAATGGCAACCAGTAGAGGGCAACAATGCCTTAAGGTGAATGTCCCTCCCTCAGATTGAAGAAGAGGAAGGAGGAGGAGGAGGCAGGGATGAGGAGACGATGAGAAGAGGCAAGCATAATGACCCAAAAGAGAGAAGACAGAATTTTAAAAATTTTAAAAAAGCTTTCAGTACTATAAATGTATTGCTCCAAGGCAATAAAAATATTCCTGCGACCGACAGGAATGATGCCTGAGATCATGTGGGGGAATAAAGGATGACGCTCCGAGCCGATCCCTCGGTAGCAAAGCTATCGCCGAAAATGCCGGACCATAAGGAGAGATGCTCTCGGCCGCTTGCCAGCTGATCGTCTGCCGACCAGGATTTGAATAAATGGGACCAGAATCGTCAGATGAGTGAACTTCCTCTGGATTGGCTGGAAGCAGCCCAGCTTCATCCAGAGATCCTGAGACGAAGGTAACTCGTTTGCAGCTAACGTTAGCTACTTTTAGCGATCAAACAATTCTCCCTTTTCTTCTCCTTGTTACATAAACATAATTTAGTCCCACTAGTTCACATTACAATGCAACATCTGTTGACAGTACTGAGTTGAATTTTCCATTTCCACCCGAACGTCTTTTAGACTGGCAAGGAAGAAAAATAATATTTGTTTTTTTACCCTTGCAAAACACGTCATCAATAAAAAGTATTCTCTAGTAATTGTAAATGTCTTTTAAAACTGACAGCTAATGCATCCAGCAGACGTTCGACTCCCATTCCAGTACGCAGTGCAAACAAAAAAGGTAATTGAAAGCTTTTTTTCCACCCCTCCACGTTCCACTGAAGCAATTTTAACAATGTATTTTTATAGTAATAGTTATATTTCTAAATTGCACAGGTTGTGCTTCGAGCAGAAGTATGGACTGGGTTCCAGGACAAAGGCAACCACACAAGACCTCATTCACTGCCACCAAAGAATAAAATCCAGATGTGGGTAAAACCTTGCTAGATTTTATGCGCAAGGTAATAAAAACCTGGACTATTGAGCAAATGATAGAGGAGAAGGATGAGGAGGAAGAAATTGCAGGTCTGGGAGGCCCATTTGTCCATGCATTTTTGTCAAATGTAAATTCTGTATATCGTTAAACTAAATAATAAAATAAAAAAATGAAAATAATGTTTTCTATGAAAAGTACTTTCTCAGTGTTTTTATGTACAAATGTTTGAGATTTTCACTAAAGAAAAAAATATTGGTGTCAAAGTTATTCTGCTTGATCTGTCTGCTTTCACATAAAGGCTGTTTTTTCAGTTTTTTTTCCCATTCAGAAACAGATTTGGCTGGAACAAGCCTATATTTGACTGCTGATTACTAAAGAACGGTATAAGATAGAGACAAACTTATTTTCTTATGAAAGAAGAGTCTAATCTTTCTTTTGGTGGTTTTGGTGTTTACATAGTCATAGTATACAATATTCTGTGGGGCTTGAAAAATGAGTGAAATTGCTCAAAAATGCCTGGCAGTCTGGGGTTCCCTGCCCAGGGAACGGCTGGCAGTGAAAGAACGCCATACCTACTGTGAAGCATGGGGGTGGAAACATCATGCTCTGGGGCTGTTTTTCTGCAAAAAGGATCAGGACGACTGATCGGCTTCGTAAGAAGAAGCATTTCAGGGTCGTCGAGTGGCCTAGCTAGTCTCCAGATCTCAACCCCATAGAAAATCTTTGGAGGGAGTTGAAAGTCTGTGTTGTCCAGTGACAGCCCCACAACATCGCTGCTCAAGAGGAGATCTGCATGGACGAATGGGCCAAAATACCAGCAAGAGTGTATGAAAACCTTGTGAAGACTTAAGAGAAAACCTTTGACCTCTGTCATTGCAAACAAAGGGTATATAAAGTATTGAGATTAACTTTTTGTTATTGACCAAATACTTATTTTCCATCATAATTTTGCAAATAAATTATTTAAAAATCAGACAATGTGATTTTCTGGATTTCCCCCCCTCATTTTGTCTCTCATAAGTGAGGTATACCTGTGATGAAAATTACAGGCCTCTATCATCTTTTTAAGTGGGAGAACTTGCACAATTGGTGACTGACTAAATACTTTTTTGCCCCACTATATCATCAATAAAGATGAGCGAGCCCATTCCAGAAGCAGCCATGCAAGCCCAAGCCGTGACATGACCTCCACCATGCCTCACAGATGAGCTTGCGCGTTTTAGATCGTAAGCAGATCCTTTCTTTCTCCATAGTTTGGCCTTTCCGTCACTTTGGTAGATGTTAATCTTGGTCTCATCAGTCCATAAAACTTCATTCCAAAACTTCTGTGGCTCATCTCTGTACTTTGCAAAATCCAAAGTGGTCTTCCGATTCTTTTTGCTGATGAGTGGTGTGCATCTTGTGGTATGGCCTGTGAATTTCTTCTCTGTAAGTCTTCTTCGAACAGTGGATTGTGATACCTTCACCCATGCCCTGTGGAGGTTGGCACTGATGTCACTGACTGTTGTCTTTGGGTGTTTCTTCACAGATCTCACATTTCAGTCATTAACTGCTGTTGATACCTTTGCCCAACCTGTTCGATGTCTGTTGCTCAGTACAAATTGTTGCATTGTCTATGCCCAATGTTTGTGCAGTAGCTCTGATCGATTTTCCCTATTCTGCCGGCTTCAAAATTCTTTGCTTTTCTCCCATAGCTCTCTGGTCATCATGTTTGCTTAACAGAAAATGTTTTCACAGGTGAAATCCAAAGCCAAAAACCAGCACTACAAGGCAACAACTGAGCAACTAGAAACATCCATCAGTCACATATTCCAATACTTTAGCTCACTTGAAAAGTGGGTGGCTTCAAACAAAAGGTGCTCTGTCCTTAGTTGTTTCACACATCTAGATGTACATACCATGAAATAAAAGCTGGAATTCTGAACTTTTGTCTCGTATTCATCTTTTAAACTGAAACCCAAATGTCTTCAGTATAAAACAAAAACAAATGAATTGACCTTGCCATTCCAACACTTTTGGAGGGGGCTGTAGCTGTGAATACAGTCTGTGTACTTTGCGGCCATTGGTTTTTCCTTCTGAAGGAGGAAAATAAAAAATGGGAAATGACTATTTTCCTTTTTTTTTTGATTTATGTAAACAAACAAAAACGGGAAAAGAGTCATCTCCCGTTTCTTGTTTGAAAATTGAAAAACGGAAAACGAGCCTTCATCTGATGTTCTGTTACACATTTCTTTAACACAAGTTTGGAAATGAAATAGGATTGTAATTCTTTTTCTCAAGTTTTCTTCATGCGGCTTTGCTTTGACCCGGCAAACCTTCTTCTGCTGCTTCTTGCTCTGTTCTCTGTCGCGATTTCACCAAAAGTTATGCTGTTGATTTTTATCTACACTATCAAGTTGGCAAAGCTTAAAGCCGTGTTTAGAAGTTCCGGAGAATTGAGGCTTTGAAATCGACCCACAAGCTAATGATACCAACAGGGGTCAGCCATAGATATGAACACTAGATACGCCAGAGCCGGCTCACCAACGTGCCTACGCGGCGGCCATGTTGGGGAGGTCATCATTTCCAGAGAAGAAACATGGATTGCGTTGCCAACTATGACCTCCCTATCTCAGTGTTACCATCGGCTCAGAGCTCACGTCTTCCGGGTCAAGGCAAAGCCACATAAAGCAACTTTGCAGAAAAGAATTATGGTTGTATTTGATATCACGACTTGTGTTAAATAAACACATAATAGAGCATTAGATAATGGCTCGTTTTCCCTATTTTAATATCCAATTTTCGAACTAGAAACATAAGAGTTCATTTTCCGTTTTTCAATTTCCAATTTTCAACCGAGAAATGGGGGACAACTTTCCCGTTATTGTTTACATTCATCAAAACAAACAAACAAACAAAGACGAAAATAGGGTCATTTCACGTTTTTGTGTTCCAACTTCAGAGGGAAAAAGGAAAGGCCGCAAAATACATGGACCGAAAACTCCAGTCTCAACTTCCCTGCAAGGCTTCTCCTACCCGACTAATGAAGGCACAACCCCACACCCCGACTTGTTTATCCAATCACATTCAGCTACTATCAAAGTACAATCAGAATTTGTACAACTCTGACGACAATAATTTGTCCATCAATTCAACACAACAACAGGATCCCTACTTTCTACAGTATATAAGAATAGTATTTTTTTAATTTAATTTTATTTTTTTCAAAAGAGGAGGCAATGGCCAACAATTTATTTGAGCAAAACTTCAGTTGTGTTGCAAAGATTGCTGCAAGAGCATGTAAAATCTGACTGCCTTTGAAGGTATCAAGCCTATCAAGCCTTGCATGCATGTGGTCAGGTCTCATTGTGGTCAGGGAGACGGCGAGCAGCAGACTGCAGACGCGAGGAGATAACAGTTGAATGGTTTCGTTGACAAATTAACCATTCATTTTGACAACAGGTTAATCGACAGTGGCTTGCCTCTGTGTCATTGTGTAAGCAGACGCTAATGTATATTGTCCTTTTACTGTTACAAGATGGCGTCTGTCAGTAGTGAGGCTACTCTTCACCTTGCGTTAGCGCACACAGAAAGTAATTGTGCATTTCTCATATTTCAGGACAGACTTGTATATTTAGCAGCCATTGTCAGTCAAACATTGCCACATGCTTGAGGCACTGCTGTTACTTTGCTCCAGGAACCTGTTGATTTCAGCAAGGCGTCTGTGTCCAAATCACGAGTGACAACTGCCTTCAAGCTAAAATTGTCATTGCGCAGTGGCAAAGTCAACACTTCGATTAGTCGATTAATTGGTTCAACCCAGAGTCGAAAGTATACAGAATGTGAAGGACATCGGAGCTTAATCACTGCTTCTAAATAGTAAGGTGGGACAAGACTTTGCAGATGAGGTATTAGAATTTTATGTTTTATGGCGATTCATCAAACACTGCTGCCATGCTCAGCCCACACTCAAGAACAAACTTAAATTGTTTGCAATTCTGCGTCACCCATCTGTCGAGTATACCGGCTTCAATTTGGGAGCATTAAAACTAAATCTTTAGGGCAAATTCGTCTCAGAAGGACTGCCCAAACGAGTCAAAAACTACCCTAAAACTGTACTGGAGCATGACAAGTAGCAAAAACTACATTTAAGAATCGGAAAGCCCTCAAATGGTGACTTGGCCTACAAATAATATAAGAAACCCCAAGCGATTCCAAGAACACCACTAAAAACACTGCACAACTTAATTAACGTCACTCACATACAACAAGTGAAAGTCATAATCTAAAGGGGGCATTATGGAAAATGTACTTTGTAATTGCTTACATACAAAACATTAAATCTGGAATGCCTACCAACATAAGAGTGAAATAAAAATGTTCCTCAAAGGTTTTGGTGGGCAAGCCCGCCTGACGCCGGTGCACACCAACTTATCACCCACATGATTACAATGCGCAGACACGCTCAAGCACAAGGAGGTGAAATATTCATAAACCTGCTTAATGCCCGCAGCTAACAGCAAGGTCATTATGTTGTTGGAGAAAAGCAAATAAACAAGTTTGTTCCACTTGACCAGAGGCGCACTGTGATAGGCTTATTATCAAGATGAGATGGAGAGATGAGCTGGTGCTGGAGGTCACCTCAAAAGTCATTTGGACAGATGCAAAGCACGCCTGCCTTAGTTTTTCCTAATCTCCTTCCAAGTATTTCCACCAACCTGTGGTGCCTGGGTGTCTTGAGTTTCTTGTCTGGATTAACATGAAACATGCTAGGACAAAGTAACACAATAATAATTTAAAATAAAACAACAGTAATTGACAGACCCCGTGAAAGGGCGACGCGTCAATTATTTGCAGATTTTTACCATTCATGGAAGGGTTCAGTCCCTGCTTGTGCATCGTGGCCGCCCCTCCGGTAAGTAACTCGGAGAAAAACTTGAGCGAATTTGTCAAAGTTGGTGAAAGAAAGTCCGAGGTAGATTCCCTAATGTTTAGTCTTCCCTTGTGTAAGTTAGCCGTGCAATGTGTTCAAAGAACCAGGTCCTCAGAACTGTGAGGTGGATGTGCGAACCAGTCGTCCCACCGTGCCGCCCTCTGCAAATGTAATTTATTTTAATTATCGGCACGGTGAGCGACTGGTTAGAGCGTCAGCCTCACAGTTCTGAGGACCGGTGTTCAATCCCCGGCCCCGCCTGTGTGGAGTTTGCATGTTCTCCCCTTGCCTGCGTGGGTTTTCTCCGGGCACTCCGGTTTCCTCCCACATCCCCAAAACATGCGCGGTAGGTTAATTGACAACTTTAAATTGCCCGTAGGTGTGACTGTGAGTGTGAATGGTTATTTGTATGTATGTGCCCTGTGATTGGCTGGCAACCAGTTCAGGGTGTAGCCCGCCTCCTGCCCGATGACAGCTAGGATAGGCTCCAGCACGCCTGCGACCCTAGTGAGGCGAAGCGGCTCAGAAAATGGATGGACATTTGCAGAGACCCCTGGTATTCCCGAGGGATAGGGACTGATCCCTGCCCGGACGAGATTTAATTAATTAATACAAAAAAATGTGGAGTTATGGTGGCTTGACCACATACTAAATTAGTGATTTGGTCTCTGTGGGTGCCAGCTCGTTTTTTAAGACAACAGTGAGGCAGCCAGACAGGCTGTACTGTGCCAAATGGAACGGTTTGCTCTCTTTCTTCCTTGCACTTTCTCCTCCATAATTACCTCCTATAACATCTCTTGGAAAGTGAGCACTAATGGCTTGAGCACTAAATGTCCCTTTTGTTCTTTCTGTTAAAAACCATTGCGAGAGCACACTACGCGGTGTCAAAACAAAAATTCCCACAGCTCAACACGCTGGCTTTGTCAAAAATCTAAATTGAAAATTGATTTTCTGGGACCAGTTGTGCCGAGGTCTCTCTGTCTAGGCGGGTCACACCGCCATGGCTCTGTTTGGGAGCAAGCGGCTTCTTCCTTTCGGCTTGTCCCGTTATTGGTCGCCACAGCATGTCATCCTTTCCCATGTGAGCCTATCGCCTGCATCCTCCTCTCTAACACAAGGAACCCTCATGTCTTCCTTCACTAAATCTATCAACCTTCTCTTTGATCTTCCTCGAGCTCTCTTGCCTGGCAGCTCCATCCTCATCATCCTTCTACCAATATACTCACTCTCTCTCCTCCGGACGTGTCCAAACCATCGAAGTCTGCTCTCTCTAACTTTGTCTCCAAAACATCGAACCTTGGCTGTCCCTCTGATGAGCTCATTTCTGATTTTATCCAACCTGGCCTCAACATCCTCATTTCTGCCACCTCCAGTTCTGTTTCCTGTTCTCTCTTCAGTGCCACTGTCTCTAATCCGTACATCATGGCTGGCCTCACCACTCTTTTATAAACTTTGCCCTTCATCCTAGCAGACTCCTCCTGTCCACCAAGAGCCTATCTCACCTCTTCCCGAAAAGCCCCACAACACTCTTCCTTTCTCAACTTCCACCACATGGTTTCTCTGCTCTGCTTTTGTCTTTTTAATCTTCCTCCCCACCACCAGAGATATTTTACACACCACCATCCTATGCTGTCTATCCACACACTCCCCTACCACTACCTTAAGGCCAGTTAACCTCCTTCAGATTACATCGTCTCCACAAAATGTAATCCCACCTGTGTGCTTCTACCTCCACTCTTGTAGGTCACACTACGTTCCTGCCTCTTCTGGAAGAAAGTGTTCTCCCTCGAAGTTCCTTACCTGCATGCTAAACTTTCCTATCACTTCTTCATCACCCCTGTTTGCTTCACCAACATGTCCATTAAAATCTGCACCAATCACAACTCTCTCTCTGTCTGGGATGCTCAGAACTACTTCGTCTATAGCTCCTTCCAGAATTTCTCTTTCATCTCTTGGTCACATCCTAGCTGGGGGAAATAGCCGATAATCGCATTATACATAACACCCTCAATTTCAAGTTTCAGCCTCATCACTCGATCTGATACTCTTTTCACCTCCAAGACATTCTTAGCCAACTCTTCCTTTAAAATAACCCCTACTCCATTTCTCTTCCCATCTACACCACAGTAAAATAATTTGAACCCTCCCCCTAAACTTCTAGCCTAACTGCCATTCCACCTGGTCTCTTGGACACACAATATATCAATCTCTCTCTTAATCATCATGCTAACCAACTCCCGAGCTTTTCCTGTCATAGTCCCAACATTTAAAGTGCCCACATTAAATGCTAGGCTCTGTGCTTTTCTCTTCTCTTTCTGGCGAAGAACCCGCTTTCCACCTCTTCTTCGTCTTCGACCCACAGTAGCTGAATATCCACCGGCGACCGGCGATATTGACCCGCCGGTGGTGGACGTTGATAACCCGGGCCACGACCAATCTGGTATGGAATTCTTTGGATGAACGCTCATATTTGTTTGACAAGGTTCTAAGCTTTCCTGACGCAACCCTCTGCATTTATCCGGGCTTGGCACCGGCCTACAGTTTGCACTGGCTTGTGCCCCCAATAGGGCTGCATTTTTGGGAGCAAGCGGCTGCTTTACTGAAAAATCTTGCCATGTGGGTAGCCAGTGGTTTTGCATTATGGCCAAAACCAGGTTGCCACTTTGGTCATTATGGCCAAGAATCGTTTGGTGACGACGGCACTTAATGTCAGCCAGCGGCAATGACCCAAAATCCGGCGGGGAAAAATAAAAGATCAAGCAAAAACAAAAGGACACAGGGCTGAGTCAACTCTGGGAGGTGCTGGCTAGGTTGAAACCTTGCACCCTGAGAGGTCAGGGACCAGAGCAGGAACAAGAGCTTCTCCCAGAGGTGGGCTGCAAGTTTCTCCTTTTAAACTTTCCCGGAGACAAACAAAAAGGGGAGGGGTGAACCCAGTTTATGGTAGTCACGAAAGTTTCTTTGTGTGCTAATGTTCTTGAAAAAGAATTTGAGGTGACTTAATTTTCTCTCGTATCTCACGCTTGGCTCATATGCAAAATCGTATTGTCAATCTATATCTATACCATGCACAACCTTTGTCTCCAACTCCTCTCTCTCTCTGAACAACTCCCAAATTCTTCTTGGTACTACCCATCTTCCCTATATGTCAGCACCTGACCGGTTGGGCATAGTTGCCTTTTGAGGGCGTGTACTGGTTTTGTGGATACAGTGTCTACACGAGACTCGTTCTGACCGATTGGTCAGGTAACTGCGCCCCTATTGCTTTGACAGACCACTCATACATTATCTCTGCCACATCCCCTTCCCGTTGTCACAGACAGGCCCAATTTAAAGAACACAGTTCAGTTTGGGGCACAGATGTCCCCACCGATCACAAGGTTTGGAGTACAGGTACCATGGTATTATACTCACTATTTCCTCAAATTGGGGTGGGTAAATTGATGTGACAATATGCAACTCTAAGTTATCAATTTGTTTAGTTTTGTTAACACTACCCTGACCATTCTTGAGGCTTCACGTGTGGAAATGAATGCAATTCGTGAAGTAGCCCTCCAAAATCGCATGATACTTGATCTACTTTTGACTTCTCAGGGCGGTGTTTGTACTCTCTTGAACCAAATCTGTTGCACATTAAATTCCTGACAATGCTGGCGATACAGGAGTCATAGCCAGTGGCATTAAAAACCTCACTACACTCCGTGATGTCATTGCCCGCGAGGAGGTGTTCGATTTGAGCTGTTTCACTGGACTTGGATGGCAGGCTTGGCTGTATCGCTTTGCACTTAAGGTTTGTATCGCTTTGCTTGTTCTCTTTTTCATTTCCTGTTGCTTGGTCCCTTTGGTGAAATCTTCTGTCTCTCGCATGGTTGACACAGCATTTGTCCACTATTCACGATTTCACTATTCAGTCTCTGATGAACGTTTTCGTGATATTTTCCCTCAATCTGTCTGCTTGGATGACAACGATGACTTAAATGATGACCATGATTCATATTCAGTATAATTTTGTTGCATGACTGACTTACAAACCACTTATGAAGATTTTTTTTAAACCTGAGTTGTGAATTTCTGGATGATTGTAGCGTTGTTTTACATATACATATTAATACTGTTATATGTTTTTGATTACTTAATGTTTAGTAATATTTAGTAACTTTTAAAGATTATGATGACTTCGTGTTTAGTAATATTTAGTTTTACTGTCTTCTTTTTAATTTAAACATAAACATAATATGTTGCTGAAAAAAGTAATTTAAATATCAATACAAGATACACTGGGCACAGAAAGTATTTATACCCCTTAAATTTTTCACTCTTTGTTATATTTCAGGTATTTGCTAAAATCATTTGAGTTAATTTTTTTTATCTCAATGTACACACAGCACTCCATATTGACAGAAAAAAACGGAATTGTTGAAATGTTTGCAGCTCTATTAAAAAGGACTTCAAGACGGTGAGAAATAAGATTCTCTGGTCTGATGAGACCAAGATAGAAATTGTTGGCCTTAATTCGAAGTGGCATGTGTGGAGAAAACCAGGCACTGCTCTTCACCTGTCCAATACAGTCCCAACAGTGGAGCATGGTGGTGGCAGGATCATGCTGTGGGGGTGTTTTTCAGCTACAGGGACAGGACGACTGGTTGCAATCGAAGGAAAGATGAATATGGCCAAGTACAGGGATATCCTGGACGAAAACCTTCTCCAGAGTGCTCAGGACCTCAGACTGGGGCGAAGGTTCACCTTCCAACAAGACAATGACCCTAAGCACATAGCTAAAATAATGAAGGAGTGGCTTCAGAACAACTCCGTGACTGTTCTTGAATAGCGCAGCCAGACTTAATTGACTTAAACCCAATTGAGCATATCTGGAGAGACCTGAAAATGGCTGTCCACCAACATTCACCATCCAACCTGACAAAAAAAAAAAAAAAAACTGGAGAGGATCTGCAAGGAGGAAAGGAAAACTTGTTGCATCATTCTCAAAAGTGTGCTTCTACTAAATGCTGAGCAAAGGGTCTGAATACTTATGGCTGTGTGATATTACAGTTTTTCTTTTTTAATAAATCTGCAAAGATTTCAACAATTCCATGTTTTTCTGTCAATATGGGGTGCTGTGTGTACATTGAGGAAAAAAATGAACATAAATGATTTTAGCAAATGGCTCCAATATAAGAGAAAGAGAACGGAAGATGAATTCATTCAGTATGAATGAAAGATTTAAGGGGGTCTGAATACTTTCCGTACCCACTGTATCTTTACCTGGTCTTTTCGGTCTTATGAATGTTTAATATTTGCATATTTGATTTTCGAAAGCTAGAAGGAAGCCGGAGTACCCCAGATACAAATGCTAAACCTCAGAACTTTGAGGCAGACGTGCTAACAACTTGTCGACCATGCTGCTGATACAGTTCTGCTTGAAAGTTTGTGAACCCGCCTGACATGATCACTCTTTTTGTAAAAAAAAAACATTACGCTAACCTTGTTCGACATACAGTACATCCAAATCCCAATTTTGTAAAGCATACATACAGTGCCTTCCAAAGAGTAGACGCACACATAAAAATAGACTGAGGGGGAAGCAGTGCACCATCAACACTGGATACGTTTCCTCTTCATAATACCCCATAGATTCTCAATGGGGTTTAGAGCCGACGAGTTGGCTGGCTAGTCAAGCACTGTGATGGCATGGGCATCAAACCAGGTTTTGGTGCTTCTGGCGGTAATGGCAGGGGCCAGGGGCCTCATGTACAAAGGGTGCGTACCCACAAAAACGTGGCGTACGTTCTTTTTCACGGCAAAGTTCAGATGTTTCAAGAGTGAAATGAGTGTGGAAATGCGCGGTGCCTCACGCAACTGCATGGCTGTCGTACGCACGTTTCTACAGCTTTTGATGCTTTGGCGACACTTAGAGATGATGGGAAACTGTTACCATAAATCTGCACATCAGAGACACATGAACAATTAGCACTGATGAACAATTCATACGTTTCATTCAACGTTTGATTTCAACAATGCAATTGAGGCAATGAATCAGAACTCATTTGTTAACCAGTGTATTTAATGAACCACTGATATTTGTTAGGACACCTATTAACTGATCAAGGCGATCATTTATGCCGCCTATTGCCCTCACAATCGCTTTGTGACTCCAGCACATGCACTGAAAAAATGTACTTCATTTGAAGATGTACATTGGTTGCACATGATTAAAATGTGTTAAAATGACATAATTTACCCCTCTTCTCCTAAAAACATAATGTATTTTCAGTGTGCGTGTCCTCTCCTGTGTATTAAAATAATAAATTGAGTCTTCAAAAAGAAGTAAACGTTTTTGATATCCTCTGATATGCTGATGTGCTTCTATTTGAATTCAAAAGATTGATTACAAATGCCACACATACAACATTTCCGCAAGAACCTTTATCTCAGGGCTGAGTGTAGATTACTGTATGAACACATTTGTTATTGAGTTCTAAAAATACATGGAATTAACCTTGTGGGGTGATCATCGTCAGCCACGTGTGCTCCCACCAACCCTGAGAGAGCAGCGTCACCCACGATCGCAGCGATTCTCTCCTCGAACGGGGTGAGGCCCTCCGCGCCGGTTGCTCCGCCTTCTTTGGCCACACTTTGGCGGTGGGCAGCTGTCCTCCGCTCCACGTCCACTTTAATGTCTGAGCAGTCCCATTTGCTTCTCTTTCGCGTGTTGTTAACGCACGACCTCAACGTGCCAAAGAGGATTTTCTTGCGCACCTCCACTAGATTGAGCAACTTCACATTCAGAAAACATATTTTTCTTCATTACCTTGCTCATTTCCCTTTTTTCCTGATCATGCAGAGATCGGCATCTCAGGTGCAGGGTTCATTTAAATATGATTTGCATATTCAAATGTGGGCGTGGAGAGGGAGGAGTCGTCAACTCCAACATGTGCGCTCATTTCCACGTTGATTGGAATGTACGAAGGCAATGTGCTTGGATTCACGCATACGCACAGATTCATACATCTGGATATTTTTGTGCGTACGCCGTGTTTTAGTAGGAAATCCACGCAAGTCTTTGTACATGAGGCCCCAGGTCCTGCTAGAAGATAAAATCTGCATCTCCATACAGATCCTCAGCAGAAGGACTCATGAAGTCCTCTAAAACATTCTGGTAGACTGTTGCGGTGACCATGGATTTACCAAGGCAGAGTTTACCAACACCTGCACTGGACATTGCACCCCAAATCATGACTGACTGTGGATATTTCACACTGGACCGCAAGCAGCTTGGGTTCTGTTCTTCACCCATCTTTCTCCAAACCCTTGGACCTTGATTCCCGAATGAAAGGCACACTTTCCTTTCATCAGAAAAGAGGACCTCAGACCACTGGCCAACAGTCCTGTCCTTCTTCTCCTTGGGCCAGTTGAGACGCTTCTTACGTTGGCTCTGGCTCAGAAGTGGTTTGAACCAACAGTTGTAGCCCATCTCCCGGATGCGTCTGAATGTGGTGGTTTTCGAAGCTGTGACTCCTCCCTCATTCCACTTTTGCTGGATACCTGCTTGATTTTTGAATTTTCTTTGATCGATAATCTGCTGAAGCCGACGGTCATCTTTTGCTGGTGCATCTTTTCCTTCCACTAGACTTTCCATTGATATGCTTGGACATAGCACTCTGTGAACAGCCAGCCTCCTTAGCTATGAACCTTTGTGGCTTACCCATTCTATGGAGGGTATCAATGATGGTCTTCTGGCCAGTTGTCAAGTCTGCAGTCTTCCCCATATTGAACCCAACTGAGATAATTGAACCAAACTGAAGCAATTGAATGACACCTGGGGAAACCTGTGCAGGGTGCTTTGACTTTAGTAGATAATTGGTGTGTGACACTCAGTTTAAAACATTTATGGCCTGCAAAATTTGGGCTGATTTCTTCACAGTCTTCAAAGTGTTTTGAATTCCTGATTTCGTGGGTTTTATGAGCTCGAAGCCCAAATAATGTAAAAATAAACAAATAGATACTTGAAATTGTTTAAATTGTGGGCCCTGGATCTATAATCTATGAAAGTTCAACTTTTTGAATGGAATTATGGAAATAAACTTTTACATTTTTTTGGAAAGGGTCTGTATGTCTGGGAACGCCTCGTGATCCCCCCCGAAGAGCTGGAGGAATTGGCTGGGGAGAGGGAAGTCTGGACTTCCCTGCTAAAGCTATTGTCCCGTGACCTGACCTCAGATAACCAGAAGAAAATAGATCGATAGATGGAGAAGAATGAGGGCGGCATATAAGAACGGACCACTGCAGCCAAGTGGAGACTGTGGGCAATTATTATTTGTTATAATTTTAGATCTGTATCCTTAAAATGTTACATTGATGCACTGATGAGAAATATGATCGATTAATAAGCAACCAGCAGTCACACATATACTGTAGTATTGCCTCAGTACACTTAGTACCCTGGCTGACCGGGTACTAGTAATAGTACCTACTTTTACCAATGGAAAATAAACAACAGCAACATAGGTGAACATAAAGAATATGACCAGATCTTCTTACCTCTCGAATCTTGTTCCGTTTCTCTTTGACCTCGGGCTCGAGAGGCTCGCCGTTGCCAACACCCACCACCTTGGGCATGGGCACAGGTGGCAAGGGCTTTGGACCTGCAGCCTTTTTCTTCAGGTCCTCCACCACCTTGCTCTTCTCTGTCTGGATCTCAGTCTCCAGCTCCTCACGTGATTTCCGCAGCTTTTCCTTGGCCTCCTGCAGGGCCCGCTCATGGTCGGCACGAATCTTGTTCCGGAGGCTCTCCTCGTCCTCCCTGCGAAACGCAGAAAAACAGTTTAAGAGAATATTCTCTTTATTCTGGCAGCTAATTAGCCTCCACAGAGAGCTGCAAGCAAGCAAGCCTGAAACCGAATAAACAGTGTAATTGAGTTGAAAAGGGTATCTTTGTGATGATAGCTAATGAGTAAAGGGCAAAGACATGCTCTTTTTGAAAATCTGCACTCTGCTGCTTTTGAGGAAAAGACTTTGTTGCCTGAAAATTCTATTACACATACATGTACATACACATGATTAAAACAGGTATTGGGACATTCCACCCACATGTAAAAAGTGAAGAAGATATGGTGGTGGTGGTTTCCCACCCTGCAGCTCAAACAGCTCCCACTTTTCTCGGAGTTGTCACAAAGTTAGCATTAAGATTTGAGGATAGATGGCTAGAAATAAGTAATAAACAAACACACATGCTGAGCTTATCTTACATACCGGTATCCGCTCCAGCTGTGGTTGCTGCTTTATTTATAATAATCCACAGTCACCACTTGTAAACAGTGAAATGGTAATGTGTTGCTCTCAGCCTTCTCTCAAATACTTGTACTAAGACTCCAATTATTATACCAATTAAAGCACAGCTATAAAAACAAAAAACAAAGATGTCCTGATATATAACCATTGTAGAGCATTTGCATCCATCTGAACGTATGGTTGAGTCATCTAAGTGTGTAACACGTTATGCTTTAACTTTCAGTCTGCGCTTTGAAGGTGGCTTTTGTTCCTATTTTAACCACGTTCGTCGTGTTTCCAGCAACATAGCACACTTGTCATTATGTCGATGTGTTACATTTTAATATTATTTAATGTTTTAAGGACCCAAGGTTGCTTTTCATTTAATAGAATGTGACTGTGACGACGGTGTGCTTTCAACTTATAAATTACAAGTCGAATGCCTAGATCAGACTACAGGATTTTAGCCTTGATATTGGCCCGATGAGCAATACCAGGCGATTTCCCAGATCGGGCCCGAAATTTTTTTTCGGGTACGACAAAACTTTTTGTTGTGTGGACATAATCCACAACCTACGATTTGGCCCTACGATAAAGCCCTATGACGCCAAAATGAAAAGTCTACCATGTTTTGGGATATCTTTGGTGTAGTGCAGGGGTGGGCAAACTTTTTGGCTCAGCGGCCACATTGACTTTTCAAATTTGACAGGCGGGTCAAGCCGGGACCAGATTCTGATATATCAAAAATAAACGAAACCAAAAAAAGCCATTGTCGTCTTCATACTTAGACTGACTTTTAATGGGAACAGTGTTGTTTTGTTGATCACCTTTTTCTGCCAGTGCATCAAAGTCTGGTGTTACTTTTGTTGTCTCAGAACACATCTGAGGTGTTCATCACTCAGCTGGAATCTGTAGGATGTTTTGTTGGTGTTCATCACACTAAAAGTCTGTACACAGACATATGTAGAGCCAAACACCACCAGCATCCTCTGTGCCATCGTCTGGATTTTTGGAAATTTTTCTGCGCTTAATCAAGCATAAAACTCCTCCAGTTTGAGAGTTAAACTTCTCTTTTAAGACAGTATCACATTGGAGATCAATCAGTTCCATCTGCAGCTCCCGTGGCGCTGTTTCAGGGTCTTGCGTGACTGAATCTTGGATGGCAGTTTGTCAGATAAAGGTGTTTTGCTGAGCCTGCAAGTTTGATTTTAAACGCTGAGCCGGAGCCATCAGTTCCTGTGTTGTTTGGCTGTTAGCATAATCAGCATGCTGGGTAGAAAAGTGACGGCTGATGTTATACTCCTCGAAAAACCGCAATAGTTTCTTCACAAATTAGACATGCAGCCTTTGACCGGACTTCAGTGAAAAAGTATTTAGTAGTCCATTCTACATTAAACACTCGGGACTCACTGTCGACTTTTTTGTTATTTGGCCCATTCATGGATGAAGAAGGGTTCAGAGCAGTAGCAGAGTAAAAACAGAACAGCCAAAGTCAAGTCAATGTATCACAGGACCTACTGCGCTACCTGGTGGAACCACTGGGCATTGTAGCACAACCTGCTGGAACCACTCAGCATTACAGGACAAGGTCAAATGAATGCAGTCATGATTTTGATATGATTTGGGCGATTCTGTACCAATCTTTGGCGGGCCGGATGTGGCCTGCGGGCCGTAGTTTGCCCGCCACTGGCGTAATGTGTCATCAACGACAACTCTCCAACAGCACACCTTGAGGTCAACCAATTGGATTGCGTATTGTGACCGGCGTATTGTATCCCGTGCTTGCTGTTGTCAACATTTATTTACACGCACAAACAAATTTACAAAACAAACAAATGTTTACCAAAGCTTTACAGCATAATTCGACAGAATGGCGGAGTCAAGAAGAATAAGAAAAAGAGAGGTTATTCAGTTTTCCTGCTTTCGCATCTTTGCCCCACCTGTACCGTGAACCTTCCTGCAATATCTTGAGTCTTCTTGCAATACCGTGAGCGTTCCCACGGTATAGTATCTTCTTTTCCTTTCGGCTTCTCCCGTTAGGGGTCGCCACAGCGCGTCATCCTTTTCCATGTAAGCCTATCTCCTGCATCCTCCTCTCGAATACCAACTGCCATCATGTCTTCCCTCACGACATCCATCAACCTTCTCTTTGGTCTGCCTCGAGCTCTCTTGCCTGGCAGCTCCATCCTCATCATCCTTCTACCAATATACTCACTCTCTCTCCTCCGGACGTGTCTGTCATAGGCTTTCTCTAGATCTACAAAGACACAATGTAGCTCCTTCTGACCTTCTCTGTACTTTTCCATCAACATCCTCAAGGCAAATAATGCATCTGTGGTACTCTTTCTAGGCATGAAACCATACTGTTGCTCGCAAATACTCACTTCTGTCCTGAGTCTAGCCTCCACTACTCTTTCCCATAACTTCATTGTGTGGCTCATCCACTTTATTCCTCTATAGTTGCCACAGCTCTGCACATCACCTTTGTTCTTAAAAATGGGCACCAGTACACTTTTCCTCCATTCCTCAGGCATCTTCTCACGCACTAGAATTCTATTGAACAAGCTGGTCAAAAACTTCACAGCCACATCTCCTAGATGCTTCCATACCTCCACAGGAATGTCATCAGGACCAACTGCCTTTCCATTTTTCATCCTCTTTAATGCCTTTCTAACTTCCCCCTTACTAATCATTGCCACTTCCTGGTCCACCGCACTTACCTCTTCTACTCTCCCTTCTCTATCATGTTCCTCATTCATCAACTCCTCGAAGTATTCTTTCCATCTAGCAAGCACACTGCTGGCACCAGTCAACACATTTCCATCTCTATCCTTAATCACCCTAACCTGCTGCACATCCTTCCCATCTCTATCCCTCTGTCTGGCCAGCCTGTATAGATCCTTTTCTCCTTCTTTAGTGTCCAACCTGCCATACATGTCATCATATGCCTCTTGTTTTGCCTTTGCCACCTCTACCTTTGCCCTGTGTCGCATCTCAATGTATTCCTTTCGCCTCTCCTCGGTCCTCTCAGTGTCCCACTTCTTCTTAGCTAACCTTTTTCCTTGTATGATTTCCTGTACTGTGAGGTTCCACCACCAAGTCTCCTTCTCTCCTTTCCTGCCAGAAGATACACCAAGTACTCTCCTGCCTGCTTCTCTGATCACCTTGGCTGCAGCGGTCCAGTCTTCTGGAAGCTCCTGCCGTCCACAGAGAGCCTGTATCACCTCTTCCCGAAAAGCTGCACAACACTCGTCCTGTCTCAGCTTCCACCACATGGTTCTCTTCTCTGCCTTTGTCTTCCTAATTGTCCTCCCCACCACCAGAGTCATCTTACACACCACCATCCTATGCTGTCTAGCCACACTCTCCCCTACCACTACCTTACAGTTGGTAACCTCCTGCACAAGATGTAATCCACCTGTGTGCTTCTACCTCCGCTCTTGTAGGTCACCCTATGTTCGTGCCTCTTCTGAAAAAAAGTGTTCACTACAGCCATTTGCATCCTTGTTGCAAAGTCTACCATCTGTCCCACCAAGTTCCTTTCCTGGATGCCGTACTTACCCATCACTTCTTCATCACCCCTATTACCTTCACCAACATGTCCATTACAATCTGCACCAATTACGACTCTCTCTCTGTCTGGGATGCTCAGAACTACATCATCTAGCTCCTTCCAGAATTTCTCTTTCACCTCGAGGTCACATCCACCTGTGGGGCATAGCCACTAATCAAATTATACATAAGACCCTCAATTTCAAGTTTCAGCCTCATCACTCGATCTGATATTCTTTTCACCTCCAAGACATTCTTAGCCAACTCTTCTTTCAAAATAACCCCGACTCCATTTCTCTTCCCATCTACACCATGGTAAAATAATTTAAACCCTGCCCCTAAACTTCTTGCCTTACTGCCTTTCCACCTGGTCTCCTGGACACACAATATATCAACCTTTCTCCTAATCATCATGTCAACCAACTCCCGAGATTTTCCTGTCATAGTCCCAACATTCAAAGTCCCCACATTCAGTTCTAGGCTCTGTGTTTTCCTCTTCTCTTTCTGCCGAAGAACCCGCTTTCCACCTCTTCTTCTTTGACTTCGACCCACAGTAGCTGAATTTCCAACGGCGCCCCGCAGGTTGACGGCGCCGGTGGCGGACGTTGTTAACCCGGGCCACGACCGATCCGGTATGGAATTCTTTGGATGAACGCTCATATTTGTTTGGCAAGGTTTTAAGCCGGATGCCCTTCCTGACGCAACCCTCTGCATTTATCCGGGCTTGGGACCGGCCTACAGTTTGCACTGACTTGTGCCACCCATAGGGCTGCATTCGGTATAGTATATACCGTGAGATTAATCCCATGATAAAACCGAACCGTGAGATATAGTTACATCCCTAGTAATAATGATTAATAATTTAACAATGCAGTAGTGTGTAACTGAACATCATACCATAGCAACATGAGAAGCGTTGATTTTGATTAAACAAACGCTAGATTGTATTTGAGGCTGTCCTCAACAATGAAAACAAGCAAAATTCAACCTCATAATTATTTTTAATCTGCATGCCAATAGCATTCACCTCTGAACTCTTTAATATGTCGGCTTATCACAAATACACTGAGGAAAATGTGTAGAAAGTGGGCAAATGTGATACTGTAAAGACAGGTAATGAGCAAGACCTGGTGTGAAGTGATGCGGGTTCTGTTCAGGGGATATTTATTTAATACGCTGAAGATTGATCATATTTTAAATGAGTCGGAGATTCCCGTCACGACCTGTCTTGCTTGGAAATATGATGGTAAATCTAATTTGTGGTAGTTTTGTAAGAGAAGCACATACTGACAAACAACACAAGCAACAAGAAAACGATTTATTGAGGTACTGAAATCGACGACACAGTGATTGAATGGTTCGCACATCTGCCTGACAGTTATGAGCTTAAGGTTTAGAATCCGGGTTCCATTATTCCTGTGCTTGCGTAGGTTTTCTCCTGATACTTTGGTTGCCTCCCACATTCCAAAAACATGCACGTTAGGTAATTTGTCCCTCAAGTGTCAATAGGTGTGATTATGTAAGTGTAATTGATTATTTATTAATGTTAATATGTGCCCTGTGATTGGCTGGCGACCAGTCCAGGCTGTACCTTGCCTCACGTCAAAAATCAGCTAAAATAGGCTGCGTCCTGCATACCCGTGTGACCTTAGTGAGGATAAATAGCATCGATGGATGGATGGCTGGACAAAGAGAAATTATTTAAAAAATAAAATAAGACAGACACTTATTGACTTGGTGCCCCTCGAGTGCTGAGATGATGCATGAGGACAGATGTGGAAAAATAAAATCTTTAGTAAACAATTACTGAATTCATGAAATGAAAACAGCACCAATTTATTCCAATGTCAATCAAGCAAAATTTGTCAAATTAGTTAGTTAAAGTACTCTTGCGCAAGTATAACAACAAGTTGTTGTGTAAATGGGAATAAAGATGAACAGGGTTCAGAGAATTTAAAAATTCTTTACTTTTTCCAGACCTTCATTTGCAGACTTCTTGGTTTAAAAAAAAAAAATAAATCTAATCATTTGTAACAGTTGAGAAATAAATGTGTATCATTCTGGTTGCAAGCTCTCCAGGCTGGCAACACTACTCTCAACACTACAGTAGTCATTGAATCAGTCTGGTTTAGTGCTGCCACAAAAAAGGACAAACTCCGACTGCAACGGACAATCAAAACTGCTAAAAATAATTGTCGGTAGCCCCCCTACCCACCCTTGAGGACTTGCACGCTGCCAGAACTAAGGAGAGACCGTGCAAAATCCTCTTGGACCCTCCACATCCTGGTCACCACCTCTTCCAGCTCCTTCCCTCAGGTAAGCACTATCGAACAATGCAAACTGAAACTAGCAGACATTCCAAAAGCTTCTTATCTCTTACCATTAACCTCTTTAAAAGCTTAAACATCCTTCACCACATCTGCCCTTCATGCTGTCCAGCTGCCTTGTGTCAACCATCGAGACCTTTAAGTTCCTGGGAATTGCAGTCTCTCAGGACCTGAAGTGGGCGACCAACATCAACTCCGTCCTCAAAAAGGCCCAGCAGAGGATGTACTTCCTGCGGCTTCTGAGAAAGCGCGGCCTGCCACCGGAGCTGCTGAGACAGTTCTACACAGCGGTCATCGAATCGGTCCTGTGTTCTTCCATCACAGTCTGGTTTGGTGCTGTTACAAAAAAGGACAAACTCCGACTGCAACGGACAATCAAAACTGCTGAAAAGATTGTTGGTACCCCCCTACCCGCCCTTGAGGACTTGCACGCTGCCAGAACTAAGACAAGAGCATGCAAAATCCTCTTGGACCCTCCACATCCTGGTCACCAGCTCTTCCAGCTCCTTCCCTCAGGTAGGCGCTACCGATCGATGCAAACTAGAACTAGCAGACATTCCAACAGCTTCTTCCCTCTTGCCATCAACTTCATCAAAAGAGATTCAAGACAGCTTGAAATAAAACAACAATCAGCAGTGCAAGTTGGAATGGTTGTTGATTCTGATGATGCTTATAGCTGGTCAGCGCATTGTCATGGCAACACTGAGCACATCGCACAAATTCCAAAAAAAGTGCAAAAGCAATGAAAACCATAATGCACACTACCATACTAGCTTTTTACCCTTAAAATCTCACTATTAAGCTAAAAGTAGGATGGCATATGAAATATGCCCTTAATGCAAACATGTTAAGCTCTTGGGCCAAGGGCTGGCAGCAATTTCATCCGGCCCCCCGGATCAATTCGAAGTCATCATGACATTGGCCCGCACAACGGCATCCGCCAAGCATGTGCTCGTAAGTCCATGAGAACCATCTTCTTATTTGTATGAACGATACAGTCAGTACTCAGTAGGGTTGGGCAGCGAAAACCGAGAATCGATTGGGACCGGGACCGACATCCCAGTTCTCCCAGGATCGTTTAAATTAAATACTTTCGGTTCTCACTTTCAATGCCTACAGTCCACCAACCCCGAAGAACAAAGTGGTGAAAACCAACGAAGAACGCTCACGGAGACGTGCTTGCGCCTAACGGTGGGGGAGAAAAAAAGTATTTCTTAACTTTGTTAAAATCAAGTAAAACGGTGGGTTGCACTCTTGCACTGATATTTTTCAACATTTATTTTAGTCTTCAAACCAACGTAAGAGCTGATGACAGACACAAAAATAAAATAAGCCATACTAGAAAGAAAGTAGCAAGAGTCGCATTACAAGTTGAACATTGAGCTAAATCTTCAAAAAGGTCAAACTAACAACTTCACATTACAATGAACTGGGACAAAATTCACATAAAAGTTGTCTCACAGTATAACACTAATTTTATGCCTGTGGGTTGGTAAAGGAATCAATGTTTTGCAGAGTACTTGGTTCCATTCATTACTCCTTTTCATGCTGTCTCATTTTACTTCAATTTTCACCGGGTCGTGTGAAGTTACCTTTCGTTACATACATACATTTATGATTGTTTTACTTTGAAGTCATCTCGCAACAAAGTTTATTCTCTTCCAGTTTATTTCAAATTTTGATATCTGGACAGAAACTAGATGGACCTGCATTAATTCTAGCCACTTCCTCTGCTGGTTGCTGCCAATCCAGTACACCTCAATTTGCTTCAACACATGACATTTTTAACCATTTAAAAATCAATAATCCTAATTACCAAGACCATCTCAAGTACAACCCCAATTCCAATGAAGTTGGGACGTTGTGTTAAAAACAGAATACAATGATTTGCAAATCATTTTCAACCTATTGCCACTGGCTGGCAACCAGTTCAGCTCCTGCCCGTTGACAGCTGGGATAGGCTCCAGCACTCCCGTGACCCTTGTGAGGATAAGCGACTCAGAAAATGGATGGATGGATGGATGTTCTACCTATATTTAATTGAATACACTACAAAGACAATATATTTAATGTTCAAACTGATCAACTTGATTGTTTTTAGCAAATAATCATTAACTTAGAATTTTATGGCTGCAACACGTTCCAAAAAAGCTGGGACAGGTGGCAAAAATAACTGAGAAAGTTGAGGAATGCTCATCAAACGCCTGTTTGAAACATCCCACAGTTGAACAGGCTAATTGGGAACAGGTGGGTGCCATGATTGGGTAGAAAAGGAGCTTCCCTGAATTGCTCAGTCATTCACAAGCAAAGATGGGGCGAGGTTCACCTCTTTGTGAACAAGTGCGTGAGAAAATAGTCCAACAGTTTAAGGACAATGTTCCTCAACGTACATTACATCAATGTGTAAAGGATATCACCACATGGGCTCAGGAACACTTCAGAAAACCAATGTCAGTAAATACAGTTCCGCGCTACATCCGTAAGTGCAACTTGAAACTCTACCATGCAGAGCAAAAGCCATTTATCAACAACACCCAGAAACGCCGCCGGCTTCGCTGGGCCCGAGCTCATCTAAGATGGACTGATGCAAAGTGGAAAAGTGTTCTGTGGTCCGACGAGTCCACATTTCAAATTGTTTTGGGAAATTGTGGATGTCGTGTTCTCCGGGCCAAAGAGGAAAAGAACCATCCGGACTGTTATGGACGCAAAGTTCAAAAGCCAGCATCTGTGATGGTATGGGGCTGTGTTAGTGCCAATGGCATGGGTAACTTACACATCTGTGAAGGCACCATTCATGCTGAAAGGTACATACAGGTTTTGGAGAAACATGCTGCCATCCAAGCAACGTCATTTTCATGGACGCCCCTGCTTATTTCAGCAAGACAATGCCGAACCACATTCTGCACGTGTTACAACAGCGTGGCTTCGTAGTCAAAGAGTGCGGGTACTCAACTGGCCTGCCTGCAGTCCAGACCCGTCTCCCATTGAAAATGTGTGGCGCATTATGAAGCGTAAAATACGACAACGGAGACCCTGGTCTGTTGAACAGCTGAAACTGTACATCAAGCAAGAATGGGAAAGAATTCCACCCAGAAAGCTTCAGCAATTAGTGTCCTCAGTTCCCAAACGTTTAATGAATGTTGATGTGATGTAACACAGTGGTAAACATGACCCCGTCCCTGCTTTTTTGGAACGTGTTGCACCCATAAAATTCTAAGTTAATGATTATCTGCTAAGAAAATAGATATAGTTTATCAGTTTGAATCTTAAATATCTTGTCTTCGTAGTGTATTCAATTAAATATAAGTCGAATATGATTTGCAAATCATTGTATTCTCTTTTTATTTTTGTTTAACACAACATCCCAACTTCATTGGAATTGGGCTTGTAGCAACCCACACAACCAGAATGTGAATAAAGCATCCCTAAGCATCCCAGATTGGTAATTGTCAGGTCAAATTCAATATGCAATTTACAGTGGCTCCGGAAAGTATTTAGACCCCTTTAAATTGTTCACTCTTTGTTATATTGCAGCCATTTGCTAAAATCAGAATCAGAATCATCTTTATTTGCCAAGTATGTCCAAAAAAACACACAAGGAATTTGTCTCTGGTAGTTGGAGCCGCTCTAGTACTCGGGTGCTGTCCATTTCTTCTGATCATCCTTGAGATGGTTCTACACATTGATTGGAGTCCACCTGTGTTTGATGATACTGATTGGACTTGATTAGGAAAGCCACATACCTGTCTAATTAAGACCTTACAGCTCACATTGCTTGTCAGAGAAAATTGGAATCATGAGGTCAAAGGAACTGCCTGAAGAGCTCAGAGACAGAATTGTGGCAAGGCACAGATCTGGCCAAGGTTACAAAAATAATTCTGCTGCACTTCAGGTTCCTAAGAGCACAGTGGCCTCCATAATCCTTAAATGGAAGAATTTTGGGACGACCAAACCCTTCCTAGAGCTGGTCGTCCGGCCAAACTGAGCAATCGGGGGAGAAGAGCCTTGGTGAGAGAGGTCAAGAAGAACCCAAAGATCAGTGTGGCTGAGCTCCAGAGAAGCAGTCGGGAGATGGGAGAAAGTTCTAGAAAGTCAACCATCACTGCAGCCCTCCACCAGTCGGGGCTTTATGGCAGAGTAGCCCGACAGAAGCCTCTCCTCAGTGCAAGACATGAAAACCTGCATGGAGTTTGCTAAAAAAAAAAAACCACACATGAAGGACTTTAAGATGGTGAGAAATAAGATGGTCTGATGAGACCAAGATAGAACTTTTTGGCATTAATCCTCAGCAGTTTGTGTGGAGAAAACCAGGCACTGCTCATCATCTGTCCAATACAGTCCCAACAGTGAAACATGGTGGTCGGAGTGTCATGCTGTTGGTGTGTTTTTCAGCTGCAGGGACAGGACTGGTTGCAATCGAAGGACAGATGAACATGGCCAAGTACAGGGATATCCTGGACGAAAACCTTCTCCAGAGTGCTCAGGAGCTCAGACTGGGCCGAAGGTTCACCTTCCAACAAGATAATGAGCACACAGCTAAAATAACGAAGGAGTGGCTTCAGAATTCTGTGACTGTTTTGAATGACCCAGCCATAGCCCTGACTTAAACCCAATTGAGTATCTCTGGAGAGACCTGAAAATGGCTGTCCACCAACGTTCACCATCTAACCTGACAGAACGGGAGAGGATCTGCAAGGAAGAATGGCAGAGGATACCCAAATTCAGGTGTGAAAAACTTGTTGCATCATTCCCAAAAAAGACTCACGGGTGTATTAGCTCAAAAGGGTGCTTCTACTAAATATTGAGCAAAGGGTCTGAATACTTATGGCTGTGTGATATTTCAGTTTTTATTTTTTAATAAATCTGCAAAAATTTCAATTCTGTTTTTTTCTGTCAATATGGGGTGCTGTATGTACATTAACGAAGAAATTTTTTTTTTAGCAAATGGCTGCAATATAACAATGAGTGAAAAATCTAAGGGGGTCTGAATACTTTCCGTACCCACTGTATGATCCCTCCTGTACATCACTGCAATTTCTTCTTCAGCACTGTTGAAATTCAAAACTCTGGAGGACGGAGCATGGGCTGCTCGCCATGTAGCCATGACAACACGTGCACAAACTCGCACATTTGGTCTTAATTGCTTAAATAGGCAATTTTGTTCAAGACCACAAACCACTCTGGGATCACCAAATAGTGCATGAATGGCGCTTAAAGCCACATAATGCAACATCTCAATGTTCACAACTGATCCTGACATATTCTAATAGAACTATTAGTTATACTTTGTTTTTCATGCTTTCAGTCCATCCATGACTATGAATCATTTCGCTATTACTTTTGATGAAGGCGCATCAGAATGTCTTACATTTTCTCAGTCATGTGTAGAAAGAGAAATGTCACCAGCTGTTAATGATTCATGTTAATACTGCAATAACTAGAGTCATCTAATGTGTGTGGTATCTGATACCTGTATTTAAGCACCACCTGCTGTTGCATGCTGTCCACGGGGCAAGCAGAGAGAGCAAGTCGTGACTACATCAAATCACAGTGAGCTGATGTGCGAGAGTACACCTTCTGTCATCGTACCTTAACAGTGGGAAAGAGCTATTCTTGAAAATGTTTTTCTGGCGTCAATCACATTGCCAAATGCAGTGTGAAAAGGGCTTAAGACGAATAAAACGTAAAGCATATGTGACCCTCGAGCACAAAGCCGACTAAGTCGCACGAACGTGTTTTGAGCTTGAGGCCATAAAGCACTTAGTATGTGAAAAAGATTTTCAGACGTGATTCAAACACCAGAAAAATAAGTAATGACTTCCTAGTTGGAATTAATGTCCATCCATCTTCTACCACTTATCCGAGGTCGGGTCGCGGGGACAGTAGCTTTAGCAGGGACGCCCAGACAGACTCCCCCCCCCACACACACACACACACACACAGTTTTTCAAGAAATACGCATACGCTTAGCTTGCAAACATTATTCCTTGGGAATCAACAAAAACATGAACAACTCCAATAATTACTGTAGTGGTCATTTTTACAGTTGAAAAATTACACTGGCGAGTTTACCAAGCCACCAAGAATAAACAAATAGCTAAACATTTGTTTTCTGCAAAAATTTTAACGTCTTGAATTTCTGCAGTCATTTCAGTGGCTGGTGTGGGCTTGCTTTGTGCTGTAGATTTTTTCGAATCGTGGACACAGCTGTGAGACAGCCACTCGAGGCTCATTTTCAATGTCCAGCTTTGACCTGTATTTGGTCTTGATTGAGGTAACTGCAGAAAACCCTATCGCGCACAAGTAGGATGTGGTGAAAGGCAGCAGTGAGGCCATGTCTATCCTGCCTAGCAGTGAGTAGTCCTTTTACACTCCAATCCAAAAGGCAGCCAATGTCTTGGACTGAAACTGCAGCCTCAAAGCTGAATCAGAAGTGACATCAATAAACTGCTCCTCTTCTGCAGCGCTGAAGTCAGCAGCTGGTCTGGCACTGAAGGGGTCTCGGACCCAGTCATATTTTGCAGGATCCTGCTCTGGGAAGTATCTCCGTAAATGTTTTTGCAGAGCAGAGATATCATTTTTGATGCATGTGGTCACTGTGTTTTGCAGCTTGTTGGCACTGATGAAGGATTTCACGTTCTCAAAGGAATCTATATGCCCATCTTTCACTCGCTGCTCCCACATCTCTAGTTTTCTAGTGAATGATGTGAGTTCATCTGCCAGGTGTGGAAGGTGTGTGTTGGTACCCTGGATCTGTAGATTTAGTTCATTGAGTTTTTGAAAGATGTCACTGAGGTATGAGAGTTTCATGACAACGTTGTTGTCTCTAAACTTGTGGGTAAGATCAATACCCTCCTCCTCCAAGAATACTCGGATCTCATCACGCAGTTCAAACACCCAGGATAAAACTTTACCCCCTGACATCCACCGAGACTCGCTGTGGAACAAAACTGCTGTGTGATCAGAGCCAATTTCTTCACAAAGTGCGGCAAAAATCCGGGCTTTGATGGGTCTTGTTTCAATGTGGTTCACTGTGGCAATGATGTCCGTCATTACATCGCTCAGTTCAGCGCTCAGCTGTTTGGACGCAAGCGCTTCTCTGTGGATAACGCAGTGAGTCCACTGCGCATCAGGAGCAACGTGCTATGTATCTGCTCCTCTTTTACCATAACTTCGTCTTCGCTCAAAACTTCGCAAGCGTCGGGGATTGGTTGTCCCGACTTAAGGTTTAATGGTTGAAAAACACGGTTAGCGATATCAGTATTAGCGCGCGACCACAAAACTTTGTCAACTTGAACGGCCAGTCAGACAAGTACATCCGCACCTCAGTAAGTTTTATGCGGCAAATTGGGGACTACTAGGAAGCAGTGAGTTAATGAGCGTTTATTCCATTGCAGGTGCAGGGCGCACACGCCCACTGCAGTGACGGCAGACGGTGGCACTGTATTAACGGTAAAACGGTAAACATTTTCAGCGTTAATTGAAGGTCAGGATGCTTAAGTCGTAGGGTTTCAAACAGTGCCTGTTAAATTGCTGATTTGTCCGCCCACAAGGCCAGGTTGATGTCGCCTGTGGGGCAGTCATGCAAATTAATTCCACCAGCAACATTGGGGCAGCAGCGCTCTTCGTGCGGTGTTTGGACGGTGGAGGACGAACCGTGTCGAGTTCTCATAGTCGGTTCAGCGATGGTGAGGTGGCTTCACGGGACTCGGCGGTCTCAGTCAATGGGGGTGTTGTCACTTGAATGAGTGCGGTCTGACAGGTAGCCGTCCTCCGAGTGGTCCAACACCAGGCACCGGTCTAAGGACAGTTCCCGAGTTGGTGGTGGTAACGCCTGTTCCACCTGCGCCCACAGCTGAAGATTTTTGCAATCAATTAGTGGCCCAAAGCGGCAAAGCAGGTCTTGGCCGACAAGCAGGGGGACGGATTCAATTGGAGACATGTAGACCAGATGGGCTTACGTCATGGGGCCAATTGTCCAGTGGAGCATAGTTAAGGTGCTCAGCTCAGTGTTAATCACTGAAAATGCAAGGATAGTTAGTGCGCAGCGTTGCAGTTGGAGGTCACGGCCACTGGCTTTAGCAATGTCAGCAGCTGATTGACACAGCGTGGGACAAAACAGTGACATCTGCCACGTGGTCAATCAAAGCTTCGCGGACAAGTTCAGGCTCAAGTGTAACGGTTAAATTTGTGTAATTAATTGTTAAGTAGAATAGAATAGAATCACCCTTTATTGTCATGAACATGCATGCAGACACACGAAATTTGTTCTCTGCATTTAACACATCACAGTGAACACATACACACGTTAGTGGAACACACTGGAGCAGGGGGCAGCTGAAGAGAGCATTTCGGGGTATCAGTGTCTTGCTCAAGGACACCACAGCCGTGAGTCCGGGGGATGTTGGCGGATGGTCCGGTCGGGGTCTTGAACCTAGGTCCCCCACGGTGGCAGGTGATGATCTTAACCATTGGGCCACGGCTGCCCAAACAAATAAATAGCATTCGCAAATTATGGTGTGAGGGTTTATCACATACCTTTAAAGGTGTTCGAGAATGTGCATAGAAGCAGTGATCGAATAGAGCAAAAGTGTTATGCACACAAACTGTATTTGATCAAATTAAAATTGCTGCATGAGAGTTGGTAATTTAATCGTTGATTTAAAATAGTTACGAAGGGCACTAGGTGGAGGTAAATGAATCAGCTTGTTAATGACATTTGAAACTAACTTCATCCATCCATCCATCCATCCATTTTCTTTTACCGCTTATCCTCACGAGGGTCGCGGGCTGCTGGAGCCTATCCCAGCTATCTTCGGGTGGGAGGCGGGGTACACCCTGAACCGTTTGCCAACCAATCGCAGGGCTGACAACCATTCACACTCACATTCACACCTTCGGGCAATTTAGAGTCTTCAATCAACCTACCATGCATGTTTTTGGGATGTGGGAGGAAACCAGAGTCTTATTTTCCTCTCGGCTTGTCCCGTTAGGGGTCGCCACAGCGCGTCATGCTTTTCCATGTAAGCCTATCTCCTACATCCTCCTCTCGAACACCAACTGCCATCATGTCTTCCCTCACGACATCCATCAACCTTCTCTTTGGTCTTCCTCGAGCTCTCTTGCCTGGCAGCTCCATCCTCATCATCCTTCTACCAATATACTCACTCTCTCTCCTCTGGACGTGTCCGAACCATTGAAGTCTGCTCTCTCTAACTTTGTCTCCAAAACATCGAACCTTGGCCGTCCCTCTGATGAGAGCGAACCTCAACATCCTCATTTCCGCCACTTCCAGTTCTGTTTCCTGTTCTCTCTTCAGTGCCACTGTCTCTAATCCGTACATCATGGCTGGCCTCACCACTGTTTTATAAACTTTGCCCTTCATCCTAGCAGAGACTCTTCTATCACATAACACACCTGACACTTTCCTCCACCCGTTCCAACCTGCTTGGACCCGTTTCTTCACTTCCTGACCACACTCACTATTGCTCTGGACGGTTGACCCCAAGTATTTATAGTCATCCACCCTTGCTATCTCTTCTCCCTGGAGCCTCACTCTTCCCCCTCCACCCCTCTCATTCATGCACATATATTCTGTCTTCTGCATGCCTCCATCTTTCTAACTGTTCCTCCAGCTGCTCCCTCCTTTCACTGCAGATCACAATGTCATCTGAAAACATCATGGTCCATGGGGATTCCAGTCTAACCTCATCTGTCAGCCTATCCATCACCACTGCAAACAGGAAGGAGCTCAGGGCTGATCCATGATGCAGTCCCACCTCCACCTTAAATTCGTCTGTCACACCCACAGCACACCTCACCGCTGTTCTGCTGCCCTCGTACATGTCCTGTATTATTCGAACATACTTCTCTGCCACTCCAGACGTCCGCATGCAGTACCACAGTTCCTCTCTGGGTACTCTCTCATAGGCTTTCTCGAGATCTACAAAGACACAATGTAGCTCCTTCTGACCTTCTCTGTACTTTTCCATCAACATCCTCAAGGCAAATAATGCATCTGTGGTACTCTTTCGAGGCTTGAAACCATACCGTTGCTCGCAAATACTTCTGTCCTGAGTCTAGCCTCCACTACTCTTTCCCATAACTTCATTGTGTGGCTCATCAACTTTATTCCTCTATAGTTGCCACAGCTCTGCACATCACCTTTGTTCTTAAAAATGGGCACCAGTACACTTTTCCTCCATTCCTCAGGCATCATTCTCATCTAGGTCCATTTGTTCTACCAGACACTGTTCCACGGTCGCCATTGTTGTTGCTTTGTTCCTTGTTACTGAAAGGAACGTAAAAACGGCTACCGGAAATGGCCATAAAAATGCAGTGGAAACTTCACCCTGTGGTGTCCTAGCCAATACCAGCCGTAGCGACACCCCCGACTTGGAGGTGAACTGCACTACATTTTCAAAACTGCGCGCGTGGGTTGCGCTCGAGTATAAAGGAAAACTACGCGAGGGACAGCCGCAGTGACGTCAGCACGGTCGCCGTCCGCGCGAGTATAAAGAAGCCTTAAGACAGCCCCAGAACATCCAGAGCCATTTTGGAACACTGGCCAGATCTCATCCACCCTCTTGCCGCTGAGAAGCTTTTTAACCACCTTGGTGACATCAACCCCAGAAATACGACAGCCCCAGTCTCTGCTTTCTCATCCGACCGACTCACAACGTTCTGAGTAGGGATGTCCCGATACAGGTTTTGCAGGCCCTATTCGATACCAACATTCCATCCTTGAGTATTGGTCGATACCAATATTGATCCAATTTCAGCAAGAATTATACATACTTTTACTTATTTTGTACAACCCCAATTCCAATGAAGTTGGGACGTTGTGTTAAACATAAATGAAAACAGAATACAATGATTTGCAAATCATGTTCAACCTATATTTAATTGAATACACTACAAAGACAAGATATTTAATGTTCAAACTGATAAACTTTATTGTTTTTAGCAAATAATCATTAACTTCGTTCCAAAAAAGCTGGGACAGGTGGCAAAAAAGACTGAGAAAGTTGAGGAGTGCTCATCAAACACTTGTTTGGAACATCACACAGGTGAACAGGCGAATTGGGAACAGGTGGGTGCCATGATTGGGTCTAAAAGGAGTTTCCCTGAATTGCGCAGTCATTTACAAGCAAAGATGGGGCGAGGTTCACCACTTTGTGAACAAGTGCGTGAGAAAATAGTCCAACAGTTTAAGGACAATGTTCCTCAACGTACAATTGCAAGGAATTGAGGGATTTCATCATCTACGGTCCATAATATCATCAAAAGGTTCAGAGAATCTGGAGAAATCACTGCATGTAAGCGGCAAGGCCGAAAACCAACATTGAATGCCCGTGACCTCGATCCCTCAGGCGGCACTGCATCAAAAACCAATGACAATGTGTAAAGGATATCACCACATGGGCTCAGGAACACTTCATAAAACCAATTTCAGTAAATAGAGTTTGGCGCAACATCCGTAAGTGCAACTTGAAACTCTACTCTGCAAAGCAAAAGCCATTTATCAACAACACCCAGAAACGTCGCCGACTTCTCTGGGCCCGAGCTCATCTAAGATGGACTGATGCAAAGTGGAAAAGTGTTCTGTGGTCTGACGAGTCCACATTTCAAATTGTTTTTGGAACAAAGAGGAAAAGAACCATCCGGACTGTTACGGAAGGAAAGTTCAAAAGCCAGCATCTGTGATGGTATGGGGCTGTGTTAGTGACAATGGCATGGGTACCTTACACATCTGTGAAGGCACCATTAATGCTGAAAGGTGCACACAGGTTTTGGAGAAACATATGCTGCCATCCAAGCAACGTCTTTTTCATGGACGCCCCTGCTTATTACAGCAAGACAATGCTAAACCACATTCTGCACGTGTTACAACAGCGTGGCTTCGTAATAAAAGAGTGCGGATACTAGACTGGCCTGCCTGCAGTCCAGACCTGTCTCCCATTGAAAATGTGTGGCGCATTATGAAGCGTAAATACGACAACGGAGACCCCGGGACTGTTGAACAGCTGAAGCTGTACATCGAGCGAGAATGGGAAAGAATTCCACCTACAAAGCTTCAACAATTCGTGTCCTCAGTTCCCAAATGTTTATTGAATGTTGTTAAAAGAAAAGGTGATGTAACACAGTGGTAAACATGACCATGTCCCAGCTTTTTTAGTTAATGATTATTTGCTAAAAAACAAAGCTCATCAGTTTGAACATTAAATATCTTGTCTGTGTAGTGTATTCAATGAAATATAGGTTGAACATGATTTGCAAATCATTGTATTCTGTTTTTATTTATGTTTAACACAACGTCCCAAATTCATTGGAATTGGGGTTGTAGTGTGGAATGTTTCTGAGCCGTTTCTCCTCACTAGGGTCGCGGGCGTGCTGGATCTTATCCCAGCTATCATCGGGCAGGAGGCGGGGTACACCCTGAACTGGTTGCCAGCCAATCGTAGGCCACATATAAACAAGCAACCATTCCCACTCACAATCACACCTATAGGCAATTTAGAGTCTTCAAAGAACCTACCATGCAACCACACATGTTTTTGGGATGTGGGAGGAAACCGGAGTGCCCGGAGAAAAGCCACGCAGGCACGGACGGGGAGAACATGCAAACTCCACACAGGCGGGCTGGGGATTGAACCCCGGTCCTCAGAACTGTGAGGCAGACGCTCTAACCAGTCGTGCTGCCACTCATGGGTTATTTGAAGTTTAACCTTCAACATGATTAATATACTACAAATGGATAATCTAATTAGAAAATCCTGAAAAATAACCAATAAAACCAAACAAGAAATATTTAAATTGCAACATAACCACTGTTTAACATAAACATAAGCATATTGTAGAAACTGAATAGATTGAAGAAAAATTAGAAGACCATGAAAAATAACCAGTAAATAATAGATACAAATTATACTGTATGGTGGGAACAGCATTTGGTTCCTCCACATGTGCGGCAATACACCATTGAAGTTTTTTGATATATAGGGGTATAGTTTTCTTGAAAATGCTGTGGTGGCTAGGAATCATGAAGTGAGGCTCAAGGTGCTTGTACTGCCCCTGTTTGCGTGTACCGTAATGGGAGCACAGTTCCTGCTGTGTGCGTGTCTTGACCTCTGAGGGCCAGTGTGGTGCACGCAATTAGTTGTGTTATTTGCAGTAGCAAAGGAAGTAGAAGAAAGTCACGATCGAATATTGTTAATATAACTCATTTTTCACTAAGTTGGAAGCATATACGTCTTGGAGTATTGTTATATTTCCTTTTTATATGTGATGATACAGCGTTTGTGTACCAATATTTTTTATTTTGACACAGATACGCACCGGAAGGTCGATGCAAATTTTCGGTAGCTCGTCAATGATGTTTCTCTTTGTGCGTTTGCTTGGAGCTGGTGATTTTTTATGAACAAAAAAAAAAGAAAAGAAAAAGAAAAAACATCTGTGATGTATTTGAACATACTATGTATGTAATTCTTTTGGTATGTGTGCTTAGTTTTACAATTTAACTTCAACTGGAGTGTCAATGAATGACTTTAAGCAGGTAGCATTCACTATTACTCCTTACTATTTTGTTAGCAGCTTAGCACACTGTGTTGTTGTGATTACTTGGGCTCTGCATGCCATGGCCACACAGCATTGCAGTATAGAAGTGCTGGAGCGGAGTCTGCATTGGACAGCTTGTATAAGAGCGCTTATATCAGAGATTTTCGATCCCCGTCCAATATAATTTATTTGCCAATATCGTACCGATATTTGATATCAAATATCAGATCGGGACACCCCTAGTTCTGAGTGGAGGCAACAATACAAGATTGAAAAAGAAATCAATTTACCTGTGTCTGTGCTCGTCATGTCCTCCCTGACCGTGTATGATCACCTGTCCCGAAGCATGCTTGCCCTCTTTGGGCGAGTCAATGTGCGGGATGAGCACATCCTCCAAGCCCAGGTCAAAGCGCTTGTGCTTGGAGTTGTCAGGCAGGAAGAAGAAGGCCCCGAAGCACAGGGTGATGAAGGCACTGAGGATGAGCAGCAGGATGAATTTCTCAGAGAGCCTCAAGGTGGCGCGGTGGTGCGAGAAGGAGGAGGCGCCGGGCGACAGCGTTGGTATACGACGCCCAGAGAGCGGTAAAAGGGTCGGCGTGGTCATGATGAGGGCTACTGAGGGGCTATAATGCAGTAGGGCAGGAGGGAATGAGGTGGGAGGGAGTCCAGTGGCGGCCTCAAGAGCGCCGTGGGTGTCGTTTGTTGCAGCTGCTTGACTTTATTATCTCATGCCTGTGATCCCAAGTCCGAACAACAAAAGAGGAAGAGGTCCCTTCGTGAAGGACTGTGTGGTGAGCAGATTTAGAGTCATCACCAGTCTGTAAGAAAAAAATAAAATATTAAACATAAATTACCCGTCCATCCATTTTTCCGTAACGCTTATCCTCACTCGGGTCACGCCCATGAGCCGATCCCAGCTGACACTAGGCGCAAGGCGGGGTACACCCTGAACTGGTCGCCAGCCAATCGCAGGGCAGACACAGACAAATAACCATATGCTCTCACAATCACACCTACAGAGAATTTAGAGTCTTCAATTAACCTACCGTACATGTTTCAGGAATGTGGGAGGAAACCGGAACACCCGGAGAAAACCCACGCAGGCCCGGCCGGGGAGAACATGCAAACTCCACATAGGCGAGGCCAGATTTGAACCCAGGTCCTCAGAACTGTGAGGCAGATGTGCTAACCATGGCCACCATGCCGCCTCCACATAAATTAGCATTAAGATAGTTTACATTATTATTAAGTCTTAATTTTATGAGAAAAGTAATTATTTGAGAAGAGAGTAATTTCACAAGAGTAAGATTGTAGTTTTTATGAGGAAAAAGTCATAATTCCACGAGAATTAAAGGGGATGCCGTGCAGTTTTTGTTTTGTGTGGTTTTTTTTTTTTTTTTTTAAACAAATAGTTGAGTTTCTGGAGTGCCTGTCCACCCATCAAGTGTGAAATTAGACAAACAAGTACATATTTTGTTGCTGCCTATTTTCAGAACTGTCTATGAGCGACATGGGTGGAATGTTGCCTTCAGATAAAGTAAAAGACATTTTTAGAGGGTCACAAATAATTAATTGAAGAAAACAACATTTTGGCAAGTTCGGCGTCAAACAAGGTCATCAAATCTAGAAAGGCAGTTATCCCATGTTGGTCACGTGACGTTCCACATAAAGTGGATCGAAATACGCTGTGGTTTATGTTTCACAAACAACAAAAGAATCAATCAACATTTTCATAAAATTCTGACTTTTTCCAAGCACTGCTTATCAAAGTACCGTAATTTCTCATGTGTAATGTGCATTTTTCCCCAAAAAATTGTCAAAAGTATCGGGGGAAAATAAAACTTAAAAAAAGTTCACATTTTATAAATGCCACCATCTCGAGGTTATTAAAAAGCTGTACACTTTCATTTGAATATGCCACCGCCACCTAGTGGTTATGAGAAAGGTGTACAGTTTCATTCTAATATGCCACCACCACCTAGAGGTTATGGAAAAGGTGTAGCCTACACTTTCATTCCAGTATGACAGGGGTATGTATGATTGCATATATGTACAGTTGTGCTCATAAGTTTACATACCCTGGCAGAATTTGTGAAATATTGTGTTTTTCCAAATACGACTGATGACTGAACAACAATTCTTTATGGTTATGTTTTGTTTAATGATAATGCTTTTCTGAAATAAAATTTTAATCCCATTAAAATAAAATCGTGTTTAAAGAATTTTACCCATTTTACAAATTCTGCCTGGGTAATCAAACATATGATGAGCAGAACTGTGTTTTCTCATTTACGAAATAAAAGTATGGCTGTGAGTTTCAAAATAAGAGCAAGTAGATACAAAGAAAGTATTACAAATTCAAATAAAGTGCTTAACTTCAAAATAATTATTTGAAAAAACGAACAAAATAGAGATAATCATGTTTTGATCATGTGGGTAGAAGCAAAATCATACATTGTATAAATGCATTATACATAGGTTGAAGGGTTTTCCAGAATTTTGAGGTCCACTTTGGGGGTGCGTATTATACATGGGTGCACATTATACACGAGAAATTACGGTAATAACTATTTTCTTAACAATATGGCTATTCTCGCAATTTCTTCAGATTTGTTTTTCTTCATATTGAAATGACTTGCATCTCTGAGTTAACGATAATGACTATCAACATTTTAACTTTCAAATTAATCTGTCAACTCATAATCCTCTTTATAGCGGCATTTCTTGTGTAACCACTTAAGGGCTCCAGACTAACTTGCTTAGAAAATGCTTAGACTACCTAAGCATTTCAGAAAAGCATTATCATGAAACAAAACATGAAGAAATTAATGATGGTTGTTGTTCAGTCATCAGTCGTATTTAAAAAATATATATATATTTCACAAATTCTGCCTGGGTATGTAAACTAATGAGCACAATTGTACCTATATGCAGTCATATGTACCCCTGTCACATTGGAATGAAAGTGTAGGCTACACCTTTTTCATAACCTTTCGGTGGAGTTGTCAACCGATCACCAACTGGTGGTGTGTTGGCTCCGATGGTGGGGGAAGATGCCGGTCCAACCTGGCAGGCCCAAACGTATTATGAGGGTCTGCTGGGAATGTCTGGCAGAATCCCTTATCAGAAGGAGTTTCACCTCACCTCAGGCAGAACTTCACCCACGTCCCGGGTGAGGCGGAGGACATTGAGTCCGAGAGGACCGTGTTCCGCGCCTCCATTGCTGAGGTGGCCAACCGGAGCTGTGGCCGTAAGGCAGGTGACCATGTGGATACGTCACAAAGAAATACACTGATTGGCTGACTGTGACCAAAAGGCTGCATTGGGAGGGATGCAGAAAAAAACTTGGTGCCCAGAGTCCCTCTCAAGGCTATAGCGCGGCCGCTATGCCGGTCTGAGTATCACGTCGCAATCGATTGGCCAAGAGGCGCCTTGTTGTTCGCGCCGGGCTCCGTCCCATCAAATGCTCACCCACGAGCCTGCATCAGCTGTTACTGGACCTCCACTTCACGAAGCCGCATCCTGGGCGGTTGCAGCCGCCACCGGAAAACCACCCAGCAGAAGCACCCTCCGCAGGCCGCCACCATCCCTCTCCCTCAAAGAGATGAGCCGCCAAATTATTTAAGCATATTGTAACGGCAGGACCCTTTAGTGGTATACGACTGAGTGTTTATCTCAAGTCAAAAGTCGTGGGTGAAAGAACATCACATGGAGAGAGAATAACGATTCCAACATATCCCTCTGCCAATACGTTACAGTAGCCCCAAAAATGAAATGAAATTGGTCCACTCCAAACAAATAGATATCAATCCAAAAATAAATCTGACATTACTTCCATCTCTTCAAATGAAATGTCCACATTTCAAATGAAAACATTACAGAGGCTGCTTGGAAAAATAAAGCATCCTACAATATCACTAAGAGGAGGAAACGAAACTCAGGATTCTTATGCCTTTAAGAGTGCTCCTGTGTTCATGACTTCGCTTGAATTTTTGGACTTAAGCAAAAAAATAATCATAAAATAAAATGTCAAAAATTATTTTCAAAGAATCGCTTCTGGTAGGTCGCATCCAATTTCTAATGTTATATATAAAGCATATGACGATCTAGTAAATACCGTTCAATTATTGAACAGACAGTTTTGTTATTGTGAGCATTTAATATGACTGTTTTGGAGGTAGATTACATGAACATGAACATTGCATGGACGGGCATAGAAGTGCACGGTAACATATGATTTGAAGCGGTCTTTTTCACAAGAACTTGTGGGAAATCGGACAGAAACTACTGAAACCGACTGAGAAGGACTCAGCAAGAGACGTTTATCAGTAATCCTGCTTTCGCCTCTTAGCCCCGCCTGTACCGTTGAGCCTTGCTGCAATACGGTCTTCTTACAATAGTACAATGAGCTTTCTCACAATAGCGCAACAATTATCGTACCATGAGATTAACACCGTAATAAAATCGAACCATAAGATAGATATTGTATAAATCCCTGTTAATAAGCACAGCCAAATGTTGTGTATTCCTCTCCATTGCTCTTTGTTGCCTTTTTAAAAAAAAAAATATATATATATATATATAGCTTCAGCTAATTTGAATACAATTAACTAATATACTTAATAAATACCATGAATGTGTGCTAAGTATGTGTGCGAGTGAATGTGCGTGTGTTCAGTAAATGGCCCCTCTTTCACCCCCCCCCATCAATAAAATTGGTGTAGAACCGCCCCTGGAGGACAAGCGATAACAAGAGTGAGCGGATGGATATTTTTCAAAGGCTATTTGGAACCCCAAAAAACACGAACTGTTCTGAACTTGTCTAAAAGCAGTTCGCGACTCCTCAACAATAGGAAAATACGCGTCCCGGCATGCCAGCCGTTGAGATCCACTGCCTCGAATCTCCGACACGACAACGACAAACTCTTCCAACTTCCGATGGAATTTCGCTACTTGTTTTTGTACTGCATCGCCAACCGCACAAATAAATAGAGCAACAAAGGCATCTGGTTTTGGTTTTTTTTTTCGGGGGATACGCGCAAAAAAAAAGCCTTTGGTGGCCGTTCGAGTTGGAAACGCGCATCGTGACCGAGCATGCAAAGCAGACGTCCGGTGAACGGATGGATGGGTTCATAACCATGAGGCGAATGGCTACTTTTTAACCCCCCACCCCCCTTCGAGACACGTCTAACCACACCGCGTATTCCAACAAAGCTCCAGTCCTGGCAAATGGCGTTTGCTCGTGTGACGTCTCCCGACGAGAACTTGAGCCGTTGTCATTGTGGCTGAGGCGATTAGCGGGCTAGCTAGCTACCCTGCTAGCGGCTAACACTCGGTTATTCGAAGCGTCTGGCTTACCGGGCAACATGGAGGGAGAGGCGCGAGCCGGCGTCAATAATAAGTCCACGCGCACGTTTCGCGTGCTGACATGATGGCTTCGCAGCGTCGAAGGCGTTGCTGTCCTCCGCCGAGCGGCTCCGCGCGCACTCCGATGGGGCTGGTTCCGTTAGCTAGGTTACGAGGCTGCTAATGCTAGTCCGCCTGGTGAGCCGCCGACAGAGGCGGGCGCTCTTCAGTCGCCGTCTTGCCGCATCACCGTCGCTCTCATTTTCTCGGGGAACATCGGACGTGCCGCCTTCCGATTCCCAGGCCGCCCGCACAACGCGGATGACGTGCCGGCGCTCTCATCGTACGACTAAAACAAAACCATGCTAATACTCGGGCAGTGATGACACGTCGCGATCCGAGGGGAAGCCGCCGTCTGTCGGGACTGAGCGATCGTCTCGAAGGCTTCCCAGCGACTGCCGCCGCCGCCGCTACTCGATCGAGCAATTCGCTCAGTCTGGCCGGATAAGGAACCGTGTGACAATTTCCATAGGGATCATTTGCGTCAAAAGAAAAATACAACCCAAAACACGATTGCGTTTCCCCTAAGCATACGTTGCTTTGGCATCCCATAATTTCTCTGCATCTGCTTTTAGAACGCCGATCCTTCCATCGTGACAACACTTCTTATACTAAATGTCAGTGTAACGGAAATCCAAAATGAACAGAAGTCATTTAAAAGCTCTTAATAATAACCACGATCTTGGCAAATTGATTGGACTCCATATTGGCTGGATCCCGACTCTCCAACATGAAACTTCCGTTATTACTCCCTCTGCTTATGTTTTAAATTTAAAACAAATAGATCAAACTTGCGGGTGGTGTGGCGCAGACTATAAGAGTACGGCTTTCGACCAGAGGGTTGCCGGTTTGTATCCCTGGCTGAGCGCATGTCGTTGTTGTGTCCTTGGGCAAGACACTTAACCCACATTAACGTGGATGGATGTTTGGTTGTGGTCGGAGGGGCTGCAGGCACAGAATGGCAGCCACCCTAACCAGTCGTACACCCATTCTTAAAAAAATATGATTTTTTTTTTTTTTAAACGCGCCGCTAGTGTGCTGCATGTAGCATTTTTTTGGGTTGCTATTTTTAAATTGGTGTAAATTTGGAAAAGACAAAGTTCCTGAGGTTTTATTGTAGAGTGTGACCGAACCGTAGAGTTCGTGGAGAGAACCTAGCAAGCACGACGACGTCGAGATGATTTAACCCCCCCCCAAAAGAACAAAAAGTTTCACAGCAAATGGGAGGACGAGTTCTTTTTTTTACCACTGAAAATATCCTGCATGAAGCGACTGTGGGAGCAACGCCAAAATGTGGAGAGACATTGGTGCCACACAAGCTTGCATGCTAACTACCCGCTGGGCAGCGCAGGTCCATGAGTTGAAGGCAGCTTTGTGCAAACAGGAGTCTTTTTCACACAACCGGTGAAAAACGCCCAAAAGTAACAGAAGCCTCATTTTAGAGCAAAACTTTTGAGGAAGAAAAAGAAGACATTTTCGTGGAGATTGTCGAAGAAGCAATGATGAAAAGGACAAAAACAGCACTGAGTTGTGCGAGATCCAGGAGCGTGGTCTGCGGGAGCAGGAACGTGCAGGAGGCTGAAGAGCGAGCAGGTAAGTGAGCTTTGCGGGGCGGTTGAGGCGGGCGATGTCGCTGGAGAGACAGGAAGGCACTGGAGGAGGAGGTGAAGGCATGAGGGTTAAGTAGAAGCACGGGTAATTCAAGGACTTTCTTTGACCAGCGATACTCAGACAAGGAGTCGGCTGAACACTCTGGCGCTTGACTGCAGGCTTTGGTGAGTGCTTGATGGAAATGGAACGAAAGGTGCGTAGGCGCAAAAAACGTGGCGTACATTCTTTTGTCACAGCAAAGTTCAGACGCATCAAGAGTGAAATGACCGTGGAACGGTGCGCTGGCTCACACCAACTTCGTGGCCGGGGTACGTACGTTTGGACAGCTGTTGGTCCTTCGGCGACACTTTGAGGTGATGCTGGGAAACTGTTATAATAAATCTGCACATCAGAGACACATGAACAATTTATGCCCTGCAACATTTGATTTCAACAATGGAATAGTGGCAGGTGTAATTAATGAATCACTAATATTTGTGAGAACACCTATTAATTGGTCAAGGCCACACAATGAAGTTATGGGAAAGAGTAGTGGAGGCCAGACTCAGGACAGAAGTGAGTATTTACGAACAACAGTATGGTTTCGTGCCTAGAAAGAATACCACAGATGAGTTATTTGCCTTGAGGATGTTGATGGAAAAATACAGAGAAGGTCAGAAGGAGCTACGTTGTGTCTTTGTAGATCTAGAGAAAGCCTATGACAGAGTACCCAGAGAGGAAGTGTGGTACTGAATAATACAGAACATGTACGAGGGCAGCAGAACAGCGGTGAGGTGTTCTGTAGGTGTGACAGACGAATTGAAGGTGGAGGTGGGACTGCATCAGGGATCAGCCCTGAGCCCCTTCCTGTTTGCAGTGGTGAGGTTAGACTGGAATCCCCGTGGACCATGATGTTTGCAGATGGCATTGTGATCTGCAGTGAAAGCAGGGAGCAGGTGGAGGAACAGTTAGAAAGATGGAGGCATGCACTGGGAAGCAGAGGAATGAAGATTAGCCGAAGTAAGACAGAATATATGTGCATGAATGTGAGGGGTGGAGGGAGAAGAGATAGCAAGGGTGGAGGACTTTAAATACTTGGGGTCAACCGTCCAGAGCAACGGTGAGTGTGGTCAGAAAGTGAAGAAACGGGTCCAAACGGGTGGAGGAAGGTGTCAGGTCTGTTGTGTGACAGACGAATCTCTGCTAGGACGAAGGGCAAAGTTTATAAGGCAGTGGTGAGGCCGGCCATGATGGACGGATTAGAGACAGCGGCACTGAAGAGACGACAGGAAGCAGAGCTGGAGGTGGCGGAAATGAAGATGTTGAGGTTCGCTCTCGGAGTGACCAGGTTGGATCAAATTGGAAATGAGCTCATCAGAGGGACAGCCAAGGTTCGATGTTTTGGAGACAAAGTTAGAGAGAGCAGACTTCGATGGTTTGGGCACGTCCCGAGGAGAAATAGTGAGTATATTGGAAGAAGGATGATGAGGACGGAGCTGCCAGGCAAGAGAGCGAGAGGAAGACCAAAGAGAAGGTTGATGGATGTCGTGAGGGCAGTTGGTGTCGGAGAGGAGGATGCAGCAGATACGCGTTTAGAACACATCGTGGTGTAATAGATGATGGACAGGTCGGCGGAGCATATCAACAGCAGTTCCAAAATGCATTGCTCAATGGAGTGAGACCAGAAGTAAAAGAGTGGATTAAGAAACATGATGTGAACCTGGCCACTCAAGGCTTGGATGAGTTCATGAATCGTGCTAGACAAGTTACAAGTTTTGGTGTGATTCAGGAGCATGTAGAACAGTGATAAGAGAAAAAAACACACCATGTAGAAATGTCTAAAGAGAAAAGCATTGTTCGAGTTGCTAGTGGGGCAATCAATCTAGAAGATACAATGACAAAAAAACAATTTGCATATCACATTGAGATACAAGGAGACCCCTGGCCCTATTTGTACCGGAACGAGACTAGTGCAGTCGTAGCAGTCGCTTTACGTGACGAGGCAGAAAGACCGTTTCGAAATCATACGATTACACACGTGTCTCTAATGACAAGCAAACCTGAGACGTGGGTAGATTTAGGCCTTACGGCAGCTAGAGGTCAAAAAGAGCTACAGATTGGGAGCCAAGGTCTGGGAAAAGAAGAGACTTTAGCAAAACATTGCAGATGTGGAAAAATGTACTTCGGACGGCATAGAAGAATGATGCCAGCGCAGCACATTGCAGACATACAAATCGAAACGATATGACAGCATTTTTTTTTTTTTTTTTTTTTTTTACAGCTAAGCAGCTAAACCAGCTTCCTGATGAATCACGGACAAAAAGCAGCTCTGATGTTGGCCTAATGATAACATGTGAGCCAGTGAAAATTAGAGCCAAAAATTGGTCATGAACCGTAGTTTCGCGACCATAAGGCGCACCGTGTTATTGGGCGCAGTCTCAGTTACGGGGTCTATTTCTGTATTTAACGCATACATAAGGCGCACCGCGTTATTGGGCGCAGGCACGCTACAACAATGTTTTTAAAAACGATGGCAAGCGCAGAGTTCATTTGCCGCACTTGGTTTTTCACAGCGGCCGTGAGATGGGCGCGCACGGAGTCACAGATCAACAGGGACGGTGACGCGTGGGGAAAAAACCATCCGGTCTCTTTACGTACAACCTCACTCAGCCACTTTCTCGTTTTCTCCTCGTCCATCCAGCCCTTTTGATTGGCCTTAACGATGACTTCGGCCGGAAACGTTTCTTTCGGCACCGTCTTCCTCTTAAAAATCAACATCGGTGGCAGTTTCTGTCCATTACCATGGCAACCAAGCACAACAGGAAAAGCCGACTTCTCGTGCCCCGTTGTGCGTATCGCTACCGTGCTGGTCCCCTTCTTCTCGACAGTGGGATGTCGAAAGCGAGCGGCACCTCGTCCGTGTCGGTGATGTGGCTGGGCTGGATGCGTTTGTCGGCAATCTTTTTACTGCAGTCGGAGCGGAAGATGGCCAGTTTTTCCTTAGAATCTGCCGGGAGTTGCTGCGCCACGGTAGTCCTTGCCCGGCTGGCTAGATGGCGCCGTTTCATAAAACGAAAGCACCAGGACGGACCTCCTTGAAAATGTTGGATTTCCATTTCTTCTGCAGGCGTTATTGCCCTCAGTCGAACGGTGACTGTAGAGACGCTTCTCCCGGCTGTTCTCTGCTCATTAATCCGTTGCTCGAAGCTCGTTTTCCCGCTTCCTCCGCTTGCGAACCGTGGATTCGTTGATCTTGAATTCCCTCGCGGCTGCTCGATTCCCACGTTCCTCCGCGTAACTGACAGCTTGCGGCTTAAACTGTGCTTCGTAAGCGCGTCTCTTCGTAGGTGCCATTTTCGGGGGTCCTTAGCCAAACCGATGTTGTTTTGCACAACGCACATACCGGCGCTATATACCTCCTGGGGGGGGGGCGTGGCTTTAGCGTCCTCCTTCACGCAACCCTTCCCCCTTTACGTCCGCATGCTGTCCTCAGCCAAGTCCGCTTTTCCTCTGTATAAGCAGCGTGTCGGCCGGAAATGCTCCCAGTCAGTCAAGCGGAGTGCTCATCAAAGTCACACAACAACATTTACAGATTTTGGAATAAGGCGCCCCGGCCATTTTGGAGAAAATTTCAGACTTTTAAGTGCGCCTTATGGTGGTGAAAATGCGGTACATCAATGATAAAATACATGTTATTATTATTGTCATGAAAATCATTGTGAAACGTGACAGTATGCTGAATCATGTATTTTTATTTGATAAACAGGAGGGAAATGATGTAAAAATTGTATATTTTATTGCATACAAATACAGTGTTGCTGTAACTGCATTAAGATGATAGCACCCTTGTTCACTGGAAAAAAGAGCAGTTTGGAAAAGTACTACAATGCACATTCCACAAGGCAATAAACCGCCACATCTCCAGGCACGGACCACATCTTGATTTACAAACAATTCCTTCAAAGGTCATGGAACGTGGGCACAGGGGAAGCAGACGTCAGAAGATTCCAGGTCGCGGAGAGAAGAGCGACTGCTTCTCCTTTTGCCACAAAAGATAAGTTCTGACTCAGGTTGTGTTCCGTCTCTCTCGTCTCATGCTAAAATGAGAATATCTGGAGATTTACACAATAACCCTGACCGAGCGTACAGCACGTTTCAGTAGGAAATCCACGCAAGTCTCTGTACAGTGCAGTGGTGTGTTTGCCCCATACATTTTTGATTTAGGTTCAACCTTGGTTTCATCAGCCCATAACACATTTTACCACGTGCACGGGGGAGATTTTGTTATGGTCCGACAAAACCAAGGTTGAATTCTTGCCCATCACACAACGCCGCTCATCCTCGAATGAACACGCTACCTATGGCGTAGCAACATCAGGCTTTGGGGCTGTTTTGGTTCAGCTGGAAGTGGGGCCTTAGTCAAGGCGGATGGAATTATGAACCGTTCAAAATAGCAGTCAGCATTAAGACAACAGCGTTCAGGCTTCTGCTAAAAAGAAGCAAAAAATGTCAGGAAAAGGTTACTGGAACATCTGAACTTTATTTGGAGTTAATCAGCAGCCTTTTAATGGTTTCACGTGTGCGATGAGTCCCATTTAATACGGGTTAGAAAGTGATTGCTTCCCACTAAATTTTAAACACAGCCACATTCCAATTGAAAGAGGGTGTGCACACTTGCGCAACCACATATTTCAGTTGTTTGTTGTTACTTCCCTTCTCAAAAGGATACCGAGAGAACTCAATCAAGTTGCAAAAGGGTGTAGGTCGCATGTTTGAAAAGTTGAAATATATTGTCTCAACAGCGGTCAACAGTAAAGTGAGAGACGGAGGAGCAGGCAGGGAGGTGAACAAAAACATTCATAAAAAAATCTCTCCTGCCACCTGGTGGTAAACCAATGAACAAATGCACGATTCAAGGCGAAGTTGTCTCGGACAACTGAACCAGTCAAAGTAAAACCGACCTAAACTCATGCTTTTTTTTTTTTTTTTTTTTTTTTTTATATCAGTCATAGCAATACAGTATTTCATCATACATAAGCCATACACTTTATTGTTTCTTACATTGTCGATTGTTTCAGTGGAAAACGTCTATCGGACGATTGCACGGTGTGTAATAACAGCATTTACGACACGGCGCGAGCGGCATTTAGAAACAGGTGCACCTTATTGCAGAAATTCCTCATAGTTCTAATACACTTGTCATCAAAATATGAAACTGTGATCATGTTAAGGCAAAGAGAGAGAGGTTTTAAACTGTAACCATGGCATCAAATACAGTATTTGCACCAACTATAATGGCACATTTGGCAGCATTTACACAGCTAAAACCTAAAAAGTATATCCTAAAATACTGTGTTAATATTTAATAGACAATATACTGTACAGTATGTAAGTGTGAATGACTGTTTGTCGCGACCCGCGTGAGGAGAAGCGGTACGGAAAATGGCAAGATGACATAGCAAGGAGCAATAACACCTGAATTAACCTTGAGTTTTGTTCGCACGTGGCAGCTTATAATGAATGTATTTTCCCGCCACGAACGTCATCCACTTGTGAGAAACTAAATTCCCCCCATATGCATTATTTCAAGCTCAAAGGCTGCGCTGTTGCAAAATAAAAGGCACTTTGAGACGGCTTACCGGCAGCTCAGTCAAGCAGACAAGACCTCCCGTCACGGACCGCTCTGTCCAACCCTCAGAGCTCCACGGCGCGCAAGTGTTTCCCCGCCGAGACGGCTCGGATCACGCCGGCCGGTAAACACTCGGACTTCTCCGCGGTGCTGCCGCAACACGACCAATGCGGCTTTCCGGGATGACCCTTGTGGCTGTGACCGCACCCTTGAAATCCTCCTGCGCGCACAAACAAAAGTCAAAGTCATAACAATAATAATAATGAATGTCTACACTCATTAGGCTCACCGGAGCCCATCGCAGCTGGTTTTGGTTGTGAGGCCGAATACACACATACTGGTCACCAGTCAAAAGCAGGGCACACATGGACAAACAACTCCTCACACTGACATTTCACACAGAAACAATTCAGAGCAGGCGTCACCAACGCGGTGCCGGTGGGCACCGGGTGCCCGCGTCTTCATATTGTGTGTGTGTGTGTGTGTTGCTTTTCTTTCGAAAACGTGCCACTTAACAGTGTGCTGTATCTAGCATTTTTGTTGCTTTCATTTTTAATTTGGTGTAAAAGAAAGTAAAAAAAAAAAAAAAAAAAAAAAAAAAAGAAAACTCTGGATTCTGAGACCTCTGGCCTTTTTTTTAAGAATGTTGCTTCTGGACTCTGGAACTTAAATTCCATTCCATTCCATTTCCACGCGTGAGTTTTGCACAAATAATTGTGCTGTACATTGAGGACAATCTGGTTCTGCTTGATGCTTTTATTTCCCTTTTAAAAAAGAAATTTTTGTACATGCATAGGTGGGTGGTGGAGGGAGGGGGAAATAAGTTCATGAAATTTGATGTTCTTGTGTTTATACGTGCCTTTTGACTTTCAATTAAAAAAAAAAAAACTAATTTGTTCGTTGAGTGCTACAGGATTAGAGAGAATGTTGTAAACTGTACTTCAGCTGCAAGCCTTTTCACTCAACTAATTTGCGCTGCTGTGTGTATATTCTTGATTGTTGGACTCGCGATTTGTGATGACGCTGAGCGAAATAAATCACATTCCAATGTTCGGATCTCATCGTACCGGGCATCGTTCCTGGGCAGCCACACCGAGCCTCCTTGGCTCCTCCGCTGGAGCAGAAGGAGCAGCAGTGGAACACTCCGGCGTGATGCCTCAGCTTCTTCTTCACAATCAAAACAAATGGAGAACCCTGCAGAACAGGACACAAGTCGCTCGATGAAGCGAACCGCTATTGATGCCGACGGGCCGTTGGGCTGCCGACCTCCTGCTCCAGAGGCTACCTGATCATTAGAAACAATAGTGTTATGGCGATGATATTGCACAACAATCACATTTTGACCCTTCCTGTCTATTGGTTTCTCAATACGCTTATCCAGCGGGTGTGCAGCCGGCATCGTTCGGCCCGTGAGGTAAGTTTTAGTTAACCTATAAATTGAACTCTTATTTTGAAAAGCAAGCTTTTAATTTGCAAGCGGTTTGACTCGCGTGATGTGCAATGCACAAAGCTGAAAGAGATACAAAAAAATAATAATAATTAAAAAAAAAAAAAAAAAAAGATCATCGCGGGCGGCACGCCTCCAATCCGTATGCAGTAGGAGACTTGTGTAACTCCTGCAGAAGCAATGCCAATACAATATGTATCATATCATGTATTGTTTGTCAAATCGTTTCATGTGCACATGTAAAGCTAAAAATGAGTTTGTGAACGCTCGGATAAAAACGGTTGGGTTTTACTTCTTTCTATGGGGTGACCTCCACGTTGCCTTAATTATACCACATGACCTCGCGTAACACTGTCGGGACCTTACGTGACCCCGTCTGGCCTCGTGTGAGCATTTGAAGCGCCAAACTTTGGTTCATAACCCTTTAAAGTACCAATTTTATAGCATGTGATACTTTAATTCTTTTATAACCGTTGTATTGTTTTAGGATCGGTTAAAGGGAGCCGTAACGATGTCACATACTCAAAACAAACCCATAAAGGTCAAAGCCATACATGTCATGGGTCATTAAATCACTCGTTTGACATAAGGCTGCCTTCTATTATTTTTTCATAGCGTATACAGCATACATAAAGACGCCACGGCAATTTCCATCCCCGGTAAAAAATAAAAAATTAGACGGCACGGTGAATGACTGGCTAGAGCGTCAGCCTCACAGTTCTGGGGACCGGGGTTCAATCCCCGGCCCCGCCTGCGTGGAGTTTGCATGTTCTCCCCGTGCCTGCGTGGCTTTTCTCCGGGCACTCCGCTTTCCTCCCGCATCCCGAAAACATGCATCGTTAGGTTGATTGAAGACTCAAAATTGCCCGTAAGTGTGAATGTGAATGCGAATGGTTGTTTGTTTCGGTGTGTGCCATGTGATTGGCTGGCGACCGGTTCAGGGTGTACCCCGCCTCCTGCCCGATGATAGCTGGGATAGGCGCCGGCGCTCCCGCGACCCCTGTGAGGATAAGCGGCTCAGATAATGGATGGAAATAAAACATTTTTAAAAAGTCACATTTTTAGTGGCGTTCCTCAGGGAAATGTTTGAGGTCAATTCATTTTCTAGTTGAAAGGATGACCCTTCCTCAACTTTGTAGGTACACTACCAATCAGTGTGGACACAGTTCCTCTTTTAATACCACTAGAAAGTAGTCAGTGGGGTCAAATTGTGGAACAGGTTGGAGGTGAAGCTGACGCAATGTCCAGATGTTTATCGACTTGAATCAGGGTTCAAAGAAACGGCTCGGTCACGGTACAAGATCGAGGCAGGGCTTTGACTGTGGTGCTTTCAGGGATGATGATTTGATATTTACTTTTACACATGCATGATGCATGTATGGAGGGATGTCCCGAGCCAACTTTTTCACTTCAGCTCCGATTCCGGAGCCTTGAATTTTGTCCGATATCAGCAATAATCAGACATACATATATTTGCTGTGGAGAATGTTAGAAAAGGCTTGATGAAGTCACATTGCATAAACAGAGAACAATAATTAGCACACTGACCCACTTATTATTAACCAATGGATGACATTCATATCCATAAATTATTAACCAATGGATTATATAAAGTAACTGTAAAAATAAAAATGTACGACAATTGCATAAAATCAATTACCGAAACACATCACACGATCAAACTTTTCTGCCGGCGGAACGCTGAACTGACGCTTGGATCAATGTGAGTGGGGTGGCCAGCAAAAGTATAGATACCCCCTGATGGTGCCCCTGGCTACTGTATCCCAATACGTTTGAATCCATACATAAAGTAGCTACGCTTAGTCATGTTGTACCTTCACGTGTTGCGCTTTGACACAAACCCACACGGAGTAGATTCCGGCTTCGTCGGGTGTGTAGGAAACTTCGTAAGAGCCGTCGTTGTTGTCCACCACTGTGCTTTCCACCACGCTGAAAGAAAAAGGACAGTTCCTTTTGATACTTAAGTCATTTGAGGGATTGTATTTTCAGTGTCGTATCAGAAAGGAAATCAGTGGAAGATACACAAAAGGAGCACATCGAGGCACAATTTCAGCGTCGCAAAAAACAAAATCTAATTGCGGCGGCCAATATTTATTGGTGGGTTTCCCAAATATATATATGTGGGAAACCCTGAACATACAGCCCATACAACCACTTAAACGGAACGAGGGTAAAAGTGATGAGAATTCTCCTTTTCATGGTAAGGACATTAGTCAACTCATTTGTAAATTCCTAATTTAAACCATTAAAATGATTATTGTTTTCTATGAATGACAGTGTATCCATATGTTGTGCATCTTGGGTAAAAGATGTTTGATGTTTTTTCCCCCAAAAGCTGATTCTGCATTATTTGTGCGTACGATTGGTCTGAGGGTGTTCTAAATTTGTTTGCAGAGTACGAACAAAATCAAATACGAACATGTTGATGGAAATCACAGGTTTGCTCGTCAAACGTAAGTACGCACAATTTAAGCACAGATCTGTGCATATGCACAGTTAGTGAATGAAGCCCATTGACTGGGAACTGAACCCAAACTACCTGCACCGAAGTCAAGCGAGTATACTAATACCCCATCAGTAACATTGGTTCCCAGTCTGTCGCTTTACACGCGTCTACTTCGTCACCTCACTGGTTTGCTATCTTTTCCGGAACCATTTACGAAGTCCATTCGCAATTTCTTCCTAACCCAGTTTCCACTGGATTCATTTGTATTTTTTTAGCCAATAACAAAAAATAAATAAAACATTTTCATTTTGGTTTATATCTGGCAGCGCAACCCCAAACAGGTCAGTAGTAATCACTCGTGTTCTGCCACCCAGAAGTACCCTGTTACAAACATTTTGAATCGGTCTTTAGCGAATGGATGGGTGGGTAGGTGGATGGGTTTGATGTATGCATGGATAGATAAATAGTTCATGTGTCCTCACCAGTTCTTCTTCTCTCTGTGAATGATGCTGACCAGGACGTGATCCCCGCCGTGTGCCATCTGGTCCTCGGCGGAGTCTCGGCAAACCAGGGTAAAGTGAGCCCGCTGGCCCTCATTGGCCTGCTGTAGACCTATGGACATAGCAATGGGTGGGGGCAGATACATGTTTTCATATTTGGGTTGCACATGCAGGCATCCAGCGAGATGTCAGAGCGAAAGGGGAGTTCAAACAGTGCTGTGCCTCTTGATCTGGGGGATGGTGCCTCAAGAGCACCTCGACATTAGCCAGGATGACGAGCATCCCTCTAACAACTAGTTGACATTTTTTCTCTGCAGCGGGGCTTTTAACCATGACCCTCCGGCTCCAAAGCCCAAGCCCAAGACTCAATACCATCTGACTTCTTCAAAGCTATTGCAAAGTCTGTGCTAGCTGATTTGCAGGAAATAATTAATTGCCTACTTCAGTCAGGTGAGTTTCCTAAAGCTCTTAAAAGTAGCTCCCATTAAGCTAAAAATTAGAACGGTGGACACTTCCATGTCAGCAAGCTATAGACCCATCTCAAATTTCCCTTTCATAGCCAAGATTGTTGAGAAAGTTGAGAAATTGTGGACATCGTGTCCTCCGGGCCAAAGAGGAAAAGAGCCATTCGGACTGATATGGATGCAAAGTTCAAAAGCCACCATCTGTGATGGTCTGGGGCTGTGTTAGTGTCAATGGCATGGGTAACTTACACATTCTGTGAAGGCACCATTAATGCTGAAAGGTACATACAGGTTTTGGAGAAACATGCTGCCATCCAAGCAACGGCTTTTTCATGGACGCCCCTGCTTATTTCAGCAAGACAATGCCGAACCACATTCTGCACGTGTTACAACAGCGTGGCTTCCTAGTAAAAGAGTGCGGGTACTAGACTGGCCTGCCTGCAGTCCAGACCTGTCTCCCATTGAAAATGTGTGGCGCATTATGAAGCGTTTAACACAACGCCCCAACTTCAATGGAATCGGGGTTGTAGGCTTGCCTGTGCCAAGCAGACCAGCAGAAGTTCATCCATGCTTTTATCTCAAGTTGACTTGACTCTTGCAGTCCAGTCAGGTATTCTGACTGGACTGCCCCAAAAGAGCATTAAACAGCTGTAGCTCATTCAGAATGCTGCAGCTCGGGTTCTGACCAGAACAAAGAGGTGAGAGCATATTACTCCAATTCTCAAGTCTGTACACTGGCTCCCAGTCATCTTTAAGAATAGACTTTAAAGTTCTGCTAGTGGTCTATAAATCACTAAATGGTTTCGGTCCTGAATACTTGAAAAAAAATGTTAATGGTATATAAAACCGGGTGGGCTCTGAGATCCACAGACTCAGATCAAATAGTGGCATCCAAAGCAAACATGGTGAAGCAGCATTTAGACAAATGGAATCAGTTGCCAGCAGAAGTGATGGGTCAGCCCCAAGTGTGAATGTTTTTAAGTCCAGGTTAAAAACTCTTGCTTTTTAGATCATTTCCACTTTTAAATGATATTTCTTGCACTTTCTGCTGATTTAATTGTACTTTTATTTTTTTCCCCCTCTTTGTTTGAAATGTTTATAAGCCGTTTTTTTCTGTTTTAAAATGCTTTTAATTATGTAAAGCATATCGAGTTATCTTGTGTAGGAAATGCGCAATATAAATACATTTGCTTTGCTTTGGAAAAGGTTCCATAAGTATCGCTAAAAGTCTCGATGTTCATGAGTCCATGGTTAGACAAATTGTCTATCGATGGAGAAAGTTCAGCACTGTTGCTTCTCTGCGCTGCAAAGATGACTGCAAGAGCACAGCGCAAAATGCTCATCGAGGTAAAAAAGAACCCTCGAGTATCAGCTGAAAACTTACAGAAATCACTGGTATATGCCAACATCTCTGTTGCCAAATCTATTATAAGTCAAATATGAAACAATAATTGGGTTAATGGGAGAAGACCAACGAGGAAGCCATTGCTGTCTAAAAAAACACTGCTGCACGTTTGAGGTTTGCTAAAGAGCACTTGCAGAGGCGGACCTGGACCAAATGCCGCCCTGTGCGAGGGTCATCAATTGCACCGCCCTGGCCGATCGGGGGGAGTGTCGCTCCCCGCAGGATGCTGCCCTGGGCGTCTGTCTATATGGCCCATATCAGAAACTGCCACTGAGCACTTGGATGTTCTACAGCACTACTGGCAAAATATTCATAAGAATGGATGAAACCAACGTTTAATCATTTGAGAGGAACACACAACGCCATGTGTGGAGGAAAAATGGCGCAGCACACCAACATCAAAACCTTATGCCAACTGTGAAGCATGGTGGCGCATCATGGTATGGGTATGCTAGAGGAAATTGAGGACATCTGTTCAACAGTTGAAGTTCAAAACAGGGTCGAGGTTGCAACAGGACAATGATGCAAAAAAAAAAAAAAAAAAAAAAAGACAAAAGCAAATCAACACCAGAATAGCTTCAGAAGAAGATCAGTGAAACCAGTCAAAGCCCAGACCTCAACCCAATTGCGATGCTGTGGCATGACCTCAAGACAGTTATTCACACCAGACATCCCAGGAATCAAACAGTTGTATAACGAGGAATGGTCCAAAATTCATCCTAATCATTGCGCACGTCTGATCTGCAACTACAGGAAATGTTTGGTTGATGTTATTGCTACCCTTTAAAGGAGGGTCAATCCAAAGGTTGACTTAATTTTCACTCCCTGTCCTGTGAATGTTTACTTGTTATGGTCGAAAAAACTAAAAAACTATATAATTGTTTGTGTGGCATGAGTTTAAGCAGACTGTTTGTTTATTCTTGTGATTTAGATGAAGATCAGACTACATTTTATGACCAATTTATGCAGAAATTGAAGAAACTGAATGAGGTCCAACCACTGAACTCGCCATCATTCTAAACTTCTGTTCATAACGCCTCACCTTCTCCATCTATAGTGCACTTGCTGGGGTCCAGAGCCTTAAAATGGATCACGCCCACCATTGGGTAGCCGCTCACCTCCCTCGCCGGCCCCCGGGGATCAAAACGAATACCAGCGCCGTCATCGGGGATGAGCGCCGCCAGCTGGTCATCAGAGCTGCTCTCCACCAGGCTGCTCAGCCTCCGCAGCGTCACACCCTTAGCGCTAAGGATCTTGGCATCCGAGCCACACCTCAGCAGCCTATCCGCAAAGTCCACACTTCCCCGGACGTCCGACAGTGCCTGCTGCAGCTGCGCCCTCTGCACATGCAGTTGGTTCCTGCCAAACAATGGGAATGACTCCTAAATGAACAGCATTCAAATTGTCATTCGGCATGTTAACGCTCAAAACAGTTTTCAGCATATCAACAGCCAAGATTTCATTCAAGGAGGTAGGGGGGTTTTAATAGTCCATATTTCACTAACACGGATAATTTTGCCTCTGCCAGGATAAATCTATTTTTTGTCTATGTTCTAGATTGGACAAAAACATTGGTGCCCTTTCCATTAAATCTTGAACAGGCATAGGGTATACTGACACATGCAATATCAAAGTGATAATAGTTCACAATCCAGATCTTTAGGTAATCTATCAAACAGTCTATCATCTCCGGACCACCACCAGCTGCTGCTCCGTGATACTGGCATAAATTTTGGTCCGACTTTTAAGGTTACTTTACACCGTGTGTCGTTAAGTGGTCCTATTTTTTTTTTTCCTTTACTAATCATGTTTATACAAGTGAAATTATTCGGTGCTACTAGAATAGAATTTTGTCCCGAAACTCCTGTGACTACAAGGAACCAATCATAAGTAGTTATGTTATTAACCATTAAAATGTGTTCACTTTTCTTTGAAGTTTTTTAATGGCATTTCTGGTTCAACACGGTTGCCATAACACAATGCTACTCGGAAGTGGGGATCTTTTTCCACCAGAATATGCCCACAAACTCATCATCAAACACACTGGGTGACTTGATTTGTATTTCAATATTAAACTATGGGCCATTTTGCTTATGTTAAACTTCTTTCTATATTCTTTTGCTATTTTTTTGTGACCAACTGGACCAATCATAACCTGTTTCACCAATCCTCAATTCTGCCCATTCTCTTGAGCATCATTGGTGAGAGCCGCATATGGAATTATGATTAAAGTATCTTGATTTTGGGAGGCACAAAATATTAAACTGTTTTGCCGCATTTGGAGGTCATGCCCACAGTTCTGATCATCAACTGTACTCCTTTTGGTACGAGTTAATGCTTCCAAATTTTTTATTATTGGGTTGGTCATATTGGTCCAGTTGGTAGGTGATTTCCTATCTAAAAAATGCGTTGTATCATTTATGGTGGGACGCCCCATGTACCACAAAACAAAATCAACACTATAGTAACCAAAGTTGCTATGTAACAACTCATCGAATCTCGTAACCAACGCGGGTGTGCCATTCTGCTGAGTTCTCACTAAACGGGTTGGTGTCTTTTTTCTTCACTGACCAGCAAGCGTTTTCAGAATCTACACATCTGCTCCCGCTCCGTTATCAGACTTTTGCTCACCTTCCCTATTTGAGTACTCAGCTGAAATGACTCTTTTACAGTGTGTTAAATGAACCCACGTGTTTCTTTCTGCTATTTTTTATTGTCCCATTCATTCTTTCCACTATCATAACATTTTCGACCATATCTTACTCTGCTGCGTCCTCTAAAATTATCTCCCTCTTTGCCTCGATAGTATTTCTTTTTCTCCTATCCTTTTTCTCTTTTAGACGCCATGTTTAGCCAAAAAGTAAGTCGCCAAATCCATCTTTTTCCATTTGTGATATATTATTTTTTGTGTCGACCCTCTATTTTGTTTCGAAGTTGAACTAATTTTTGCGAATTTAGCTAGCCAGCGAAACCGTATTTGGTTATCCGCGTGTTTAAATGTTTTATTTTGGAAGGGTTTTGAAGTTGTACACATTGCCAGTCTTTACACGTCAGGCTTTCTGTTGGATTCGTTTTATTGTTATTGTTTCCCATTTTTGTGAATTTGGAAGTCAGTTTATTTGCACCTAGAGTGACCTAATACTGACTTTATTCAAACAATGACTGGGTGACAATGAATGTCTGAGTTATGGTAAACCTCAACCTTCTACCCCAAATGGGGCGGAGGATTCTTGCCTCTGCTTCCAAACTCAGTTGTCACTTACAATCCAGTCTCTTACATCCATACTTTTACACACACACACACGAAATTAGTAACGTTTTAACAAACACACGAAAACATGGAAACACGGAAACACAAAGGTACGGAATTTTAAGTACATATTCGCGCAATGCACCAAAAACACCCCAGACACCTATTTTCATGTTATATGGGAATGCACACCAATTCAATGGTTTTGGTCTTCGGTTACAGGATTTCACTTTCCCCAAGATTCTGCATACTTGGTGACTTAAGCACAATCGACCTCCCAAGTAAATATTCACAATAATTTCTCGTCGCCTTAGCTACCGCTAAGAAAACAATTCTATTAAACTGGAAAAACAAACAAGCTATTAACGTCAATCAGTGGCTAATTTATATAGTCACTCCCACCACACTTCAGTTGTACAGCCGGGTTCACGACCATTGTGCTGCATGCTTCTTCTCCTGTCCTTGTCCTGTCCTATCCTGTCCTGTACTTCCCTCACAGGGTGTAGCACTACTGCACCATACGACACTCATATCGATCATATCTTTCTTTCATTGTTCTAGATATATAATGATTTATTTTTCTCATCTTGTTTACAATTAGTGCTTTGTCTTTTGTCTTCTTTTGTCACTCCCCACTCGAAACCTTGTTCCGTTCGACTGATCGACTCTGATTCTCAATAAATAGCCATTATAAAACTCAGAAACCACAGGGGCAGCTTAAAAACTCCACTGTGACACAGTAAAACTATTCAGGCATAAAAGGGATACAGAGCCTCCATTCTGCTTGACCTAACAGCCGAACAGGACAAAAAAAAAACCTGCCTAACAAAGTCGAGTAGACCAAAAGATCCTCAAAAGCTAGACATTATGCCGAGGTCTAAAGAAATTCATGAACAAATGAGAAAGAAAGTAATTGAGATCTATCGGTGTGGAAAAGGTTATAAAACCATTTCCAAAGCTTTAGGACTCCAACGAACCACAGTGATAGCCATTCTCCACAAATAGCGAAAATATAGACCAGGAGTGAACCTTCCAAGGAGTGACCGGCCGACCAAAATTACCCAAGAGCGCAGCGACGACTCATCCAAGAGGTCACAAAAGACCCCACAACAACATCCAAAGAATTGCAGTCCTCACTTGCCTCAGTTAAGGTCAGTGTTCATGACTCTACCATAAGAAAAAGACTCACATAGTCTCAAGTGTAAAATGACCTGCTTAACAAAAGTTGATGGATTGATTGTATTGCTTTGCAAAAAAAAAAACAATGGGGAAAAGAGCAACTTTTTCGACAGCAGAGGGCAATAATGGCCAAAATGGCCACCTTTGGGAATAGGTGAAATTTGATGGCTGTATCTGTGTGTGCAATGTGTCATCCAGCGTGTCAACATCCACATAATCCAGCATGTTGATGTGTCACGCAAGTATTCCTGCATTCAACATAATCACCATCCTACATCCAGCATGTTATCGTCTGACAAATGCTGTGACATGTCAACATCCAGCATGCCCTCCGTACGGCAACGTGTCATCCAACATATCAAAATACAATATGTCATCTAGTATGTAATCCAACCTATGTGACATGTCACCCTATATGTCAACATCCAGCATCAACCGTGTCATCATATTGGTATCATACCTGCGTTGGAGGTGAAGCTCCTCCAGGCGACGCAGCAGGGCCAGGCAGTGAGCTTCCACCGCACTGGCGTAGCCTCGAGCAAATGTCCTCACCTCATTGGCTGTGGCCTCCACTCTTGTCTGCAAAGCTTCCTGGGAAACCTCCACCTGGAGACGGTTGTAAATGTTTACAAACAAAAGAGGAGGCGCCAAAACTAACTCGTCACACCTTCTGCAGTGTTTGCTCCAGTCTTTGCAGGTGAGGTCTCAGGCGGACGGTGACCAGCGTCCTGATGCGGTCTCCGTGGCACCCGATGACTTCGTGGGCGGGGCAGCAGCGGTGCTCAGAGTGGAGCGACGCGGCGCATTCCAGGCACACTGGCGCATCACAGGGCTTGCAGAAGAGGCGCAACTCCTGGCCGGGATGGAGGGCACACAGGACGGGGCGGCAGAGGCGACCCTGAGACTTGAGATCCTCAAACCTCTGAATGGAATGAGACGCTGTCCGTGTCTGACGCCTGTGGATGACAGCGTCAACGTAGAACAGGGATTCCCAACACGTAAGAGATCATCTGGTGAGCCGGAGGAAATGATCCAATTATACCTCATTGGTCCAAAAATTCTTATTTATTTACTCAAAATAACATCTTTGTTCATCTATACCAGGTGTTACCAAGGTGGTGCCCATGGGCACCAGGTAGCCCGGGAGGACCACACGAATAGGCCACAAGCCTTTCCTGAAAATAGCTCACCAGGGCATTGTGGACATTGACATTGTGATTACCTAGAAATGTTGGAGAATTGATCACTTGAAAATATAAACACTTGCAGAGATTTCCGGAAATAAAGTGTTTCCTAATGATATTCATCTGTACCTACCTTTTTAAATCATCATTGAGAAATCATGAAAATGATCAGTAATTATAAATATATATTTGAGTATATACACAGGGGCTAAAATACGTATTTAACACGTCACCATTTTTCTCACTAAATATTCTTCCAAAGGTGTTATTGACCTGAAATGTTCACCAGATGTTGGGAACAACCCAAGTAGTCCATACATACATAAAAAGTACAACAAATAAGATCAGAAATTAAGTTGTGTGTCGAAATGTGAAATGACACAGGGAAAAAGTATTGAACACATGAAGAAAGGGAGGTGCACAAAGGCATGGAAAGCCAAGACAACACCTCAAATCTATCAATAATCAAACAGCAATCCAAGCCAATGTCAGTGCAAATGAATATCAGCTGGTTCAGTCCTCGTCGATGGCCTACAAAAAGGTCTCACTGCCGAAGTGTGAGTCAAGACACACCTCGTGATGGGTAAGAGCAGAGAGCTGTCTCGAGACCATCGCAAACTAATTGTTGCTAAGCATAACGATGGCATTGGTTACAGGCGCATATCCAAGCTTCTGAATGTTCCACTGAGCATGGTTGGGACCATAATACGTGAGTGGAAAGTCAATTATGCCACTATAAATTTGCCTTGATCAGATGCTCTTCGAAAGATTGATGACAGAGGAGGGCAAAGAATAATCAGAAGAGTTGTCCAAGGGCTAAGGACCACCTGTGGAGAGCTTCAAAAAGAAATTGGAACTCCCAGGAACTGTTGTCACAAGGAAAACGGTGAGTTACGTACTCCACCGCCATGGCCTACATCCTCGCTCGCCACCCAAGACCCCATTGCTGGGGGGGGGGGGGAAAGCAAGTCAAAGATTGTTTCAAGTTTGCTGAACAACATTTGGGCAAGCCAGTTAAAAATACTGGGAGAATATAGTCTGGTCAGATGGAAGCAAAATTGAACTGTTTGGATGCCATGATGCACACATGATGGAAAGAACTGAACCGTGTGGCTATTCTTGAGCGCTTCGTATCCTTGGTGGGTGAAGAGTGGATATGTTATACATGCATTTCAGCATGAAATATATGAAAATACTGCGATGTACACTGGTCCAATTAAAAAAACAAAAAACAGACATCTGCACATATTTTGTCCCTATTTCAAATGGCCTTTTTGTCATACATCTGGGCATGTCGTCCTAGGTGGCCCTCCGGCAGTGCTGATGAAAACTTGCGGTCCCCTCCATCATTCAAGTTGCCAATCTAGGAGATCAACTGTGTATCCGCCTGTTCCCACTCATATAACAGAATAGTAGCAAAAACAAAAAAAATACTGCATGAATGTAATGAGGATGATTAGGAGAGGTATTCATTTAAAAATACATTTGTGTATGTTTATTTTTGAGCGTTTTTTTTTGGGGGGGGGGGGGGGGGGCATAGTGCACTCCGGGCTCTCGTTCGGTTTGTTTCGCAATGAGATGTGCGAACCCCTCGAGAGCACTTGTTCCTTAACTGCCATATTAGTCAAAAGACAATTCATCGATTCGGTGAGCGAAGAGGCAAGACAAATAGTTAGCGTCGTAGAAGAAGAAGAAGAAGAAGAAGAAGAAGAAGAAGAAGAAGAAGAAAGCAGAAGAAGAAGAAAGCAGAAGAAGAAGAAAAGAAAAGAAAAAAAGGAGGACGACCTGTGCGCCTGCAAACAGAACTCGCACAAGTTGACACAGCAGACTCGGCAGCGGCTCCCGGCGCCTCCTTCGCCGCACAGGTCGCACCCGAGCGGGCCGTCGCTTAACAAGGTCTCCGCGAACACTTCGTCCAGCGCCAGGTGGTCGGTGCTCAGCCCGCTCGGCCCCGAAGGCGGAAGGCCCGCCTCGGAGTCGCAGTCGGGGCAGAGCACCGTGACGCGGACGCGTGCGGCGTTCGCCTTCGCCTCCTCGTTCGTCGTCGCTCCTCCGTCCCCGCGGGCGCCCACCGAGAAGGGCTCCAGCTGGCGGATGCAGTCCAGGCAGAAGGTGTGCAGGCACGGAAGGATTTTCGGCTCCCGGTACAAGCGTTTACACACGCTACAAACCGCCCCGGGGTTCGCCGACGCTCCGCCTCGCTCGCTTCCCGAAGCCGTCGCCAGCTGTTCTTTTTCTTCGGACATTGTTGGTGCCGAAAGGCAAAAAGCAAAGCAAACTCGTGTCCCAACTCGGCTCGAAAGCCGTCAGTGCGTCGGTATGTCCGCAAAACCGTGCGAACCAAACTTGACGAGAAAAACAAAAACACGTCACCCGTTCGAATCCCAGCGGAATGCACTCCTTGGTGCGTTCAAGGCCCCGGTGGGACATAGGACAACCTCGTCATCGGTGAGCCAATGGGAAGTGGGGGGGGACCCTCAAATTCTACTCCGAACATGCGCATACCGGCCCCCTCTACTGGCAGGAGTTCATATACCAACTTTTCATACTATAGTTGCCCTGATTCTACATAATTTTACATAGTTTACACATAACTGCGGACCTTTTACAAGTTGAGTTATCTTTGTTTTTTTTGTTTTGTTTTTTTCCACACAGTGTTGTGAAAAGTAGTGGCCCCCAACAACTGACATCAAGTGTTTTCCAGAGCAAGCAATTCGTCTTTTCAATCTCTCTGATGGAGGGTTTTCTGTCACGGTTTGCGTCACAGTGGACCCCGAAGCAGGAAACCAAGGCAGGCAAAGCACAAATGTCAAAAAAGGGTTTATTTTCCAAAAACTCAAAACGAGGCTGAGAAGGCCCACGGAAAACGAAATACTCAACTCACAAAAGTCTCAAAAAAAACAAGGTTCGGAGTAACAAAGAGTAAACTCGCCACCACGTAAAACAAAACACGACAAGAGACGCACAGCAAGTGAGTGCAAATGACAATGATCTGACCAGGATCGAAGTCAACCAGGGAACTCAATGCAAATTGAACAACACGGGACACGGGGAAACATCAACCAAAACGAGACGCGGTCCAAACTAAAACCGAGACCATGACATTTTCAAGCGTGAGCAGCCTCTTGAAAGTCATGCCACTGCGTTTCGATCGGATTCAAGTCCACACGTTGACTAGCCATTCGGACGTTGACTTGCTGCTCGAGTTTTTCGGATTGTTATCCTGCCGCACAACCCCAGTGCGCTTTCAGCTTGAGGTCGCCAACCGCTGGCTTCTCCTCCGGGATTTTCTTTTAAAGAGCAGAATTGACGGTTCCATCGATCGCAGCACGTGGGTCCGGGCCCTGAACGAGCGAAGCAGCGCAAGACCGTCACACTATGACCACCGTGTTGCCTGTGGTTTTTCTGAAATGCTGTGCTACATTGACGCCAGCTGCGACGGGACACACACCTTCCAAAAAGCCCGACTTTCATCTCATTCGTCCAGAAAGAAATTCTCCCAAAAGTGTTGGGAATAGTTCCGATGTTCTTTGCTTTTTGTTTCAAAAGTGAGACGAGGGCAGCGGTGGTTTTCGCCTTGGAACTGTGCCGTGGATGCCATTTTTGCCCAGTCTCTTCCTTATCGTTGTGTGACGAACACCGACCTGAACTGAGGCGTTGGAGGCCCGCGGTTCTCTCCAAGTTGTCCCGAGTTCCTTTGTGGCCTCTTGAATGAGTCATCGCTGTTGTCTTGGGGTAATCTTTGTTGGCTGGCCACTTCTGGGAAGGTTCAACACGACACCATCATTTCTCCATTTGAGGTTAAAGGCTCTCCCTATGGTTTCTTTGGAATACGAGTTTGAGAAATGGATTTGTTAACCCTTTCCAGACTGATGGACGTCAATTTATTTCTTGACTGCTTTGAATTTGTTTGGATCGTTTTGCGGCAGCTATTTTCGATCTTTTTTGTCTGAATTGATTTGGTCAGACTGGTTCTGTGTCAGTGATTTCTTGAGGAGGTGATCAGGCTTGGGTGTGATCAGTGAAAATTAACCAAAGGTTGTGATTTAACAAGGGGGGGGGGGGGGGGGATTACTTTTTTCACACAGGGCCAGGTAACTTTGAAGAGTTAGTTTTCCTTTATAAATGGAATCACCATTCAAAAATAGCATTTTAAGTTCACTTGGTTTATATTTGTCTGATATTTACATATGTTTGATGATCTTAAACGTTAAAGAGGGGAAACTGCGAAAATCTATGAATTTGAGAAGGGGGCCAATACTTTTTCACGGCACTGCACATACAGTACTTTTACTCTGTCACGTTGCAACCGTTTACTAAAATCTGTCATGTTTTTCCTCAATGTACACACGACACTCCATTAGAACAAAAACAGAAAACAATCTTTTTTTTTTTTTTTTTTTACAGATTTATTTAAAAAGAAAAACTGACAAATCACATGAGTCAGTATTCTGACCCTTTGCTGAGTGTTGAGGACCTGCACTGTGAATGTGTACGTAAATAAAAACATGGACGTTTTTGTGGAATCATTTTAAGAAAACTGTTTGTCTATTGTTGTGACTTAGATCAGATCAAATTACCAATTTATGTGGAAATTTTACAAACATTTCGAAGCGTTGGCATACATTTTTCTTTGCAGCTCTATGAAAGGCATCGTGTAAGTATCAAAAATTAAAATAAATGCAGCAATCACAATGTCATACATTAATTAATTCTGCAGTCATATTTATTTTAAGCAAATTATACAAAATGTAAGATATACAAATGGCTTGAGTGAAAAATGGCTGGAAGTGAAAAACAATATAACAAATTGGGAAACACTTTTACATTTCAGAAAACACATTAACAAAAGACGAAACAAATGCCAATTGAGACTCGGAACCCGGAAAGGGAACGTCCCATTTCACAGACATTCTTAGAAATCCCACAGCCTTTCTCGGCAAGAACAGTCCAGCTTCAACATGATTGGCTCCTGCATCGTGGGAAGGGTAGGCTACGCAGGTGTAACGTGATGTTGATGAATAAAGAGTTTCGGCTTTTATTGATTTGTTTTCTGAAATGCAAAAGTGTTTTGGCTTTTGTTAATTTCCATCCATCCATTTTCTGAGCCGCTTCTCCTCACTAGGGTCGCGGGCGTGCTGGAGCCTATCCCGGCTATCATCGGGCAGCACCCTGAACTGGTTGCCAGCCCATCGCAGGGCACATACAAACAACCATTCGCACTCACATTCACACCTACGGGCAATTTAGAGAATGTTTTGGGATGCGGGAGGAAACCGGAGTGCCCGGAGAAAACCCACGCAGGCACGGGGAGAACAGGCAAACTCCACACAGGCGGGGCCGGGGATTGAACCCCGGTCCTCAGAACTGTGAGGCAGACGCTCTAACCAGCCGTTTTTTGTTAATTTGTTTTCAAAAATGTAAAAATGTTTCTGCTTCGGTTAATTTGTTTTATGAAATGTACAAGTCTTTTGGCATCGTAATTTCTCATGCATAATTTGCGCAACCCCCCCCCCCCCCCCCCCCCTACAAAATTGTCAAATGTCAATAGTGCGCATTATACATAGGTATAGGAGAAAATGACAGACTTTCACATTTTATAAATGTATGCTGCCATCTAGAGGTTATGAAAAAGCTGTACACTTTCATTCCAATATGCCATCGCCCCCTAGAGGTTATAAAAAAGTTGTATACTTTCATTCTAGTATGCCACCTAGTGGTAATGAAAAAGGTATAGCTTACACTTTTATTCCAATATGACGGGTACATATGACTGCAGTTGTTCTCATAAGTTTACATACCCAGGCAGAATTTGTGAAATATTATTATTATTTATTTATTTATTTTTTAAATACGACTGATGACGAAACAACAACCATCATTCATTTCTTTATAATTATGTTTTGTTTAATTATATTGCTTTTCTGAAATGCTTGACCGTTTAATTTGAATCCCATTAAAATAAAATTAAATGTGTTTCGCCTGGTCCTTCATGTTTTCTTTCAATAATTGCACACATCTTACAAATTCCGCCTGGGTAATCAAACATATGAGCACAACACATTCTCATTTAAAGAAATAAAAGCAGGGCTGTGAATTTCAAAATAAGAGCAAGTAAATAAAAAGAAAGTATTATGTGTTCAAATAAAGTGTTTTAACTTCAGAATAATTCTTTGAAAAAACTAACTAAATACAGATAATACTTAATGTTTTGATCATATTGGTAGAAGCAAAATCATGCATTGTAAAACGTCATTATACATAGGTTGAAGGGTTTTCCAGAATTCTGAGGGCAACTTTGGGGGTGCGCATTATACATGGGTGCGCATTATACACGAGAAATTGCGGTAATTTGTTTTCTGAAATGTAAAAGTGTTTCTTAATTTGTTATATTGTTTTGCACTACCAGGCCACCGCACTTAATATACCTGAACGATTTACTTCTTCATCTCTGTGACACATCAGAACATCATTTATATTAATTTGTGAAGTATTTGTGTTGCATTACATTAACCCAAAACACACACAGAATAATTCTGAAATATGATGCTAGCGGGGCTGATGCAGCATTGTAGGTAAAGTATGTTTCCTTGGTAACATCAGAGCCTGGAAAATACGACATAAAAGGAAAATGTTTCTATGGTTTTGAAATACAGTAGAAAGCTCCTAAACGCAACGGGGTTCCTTTCACTGGGTGACTGACCTGTTGTCACAGTGGCATCAGAGTGTGCCACCACCAGGTCATTCCCGATCCTGCAGCTGTATGTGTCACTGACGTTGACCGATCGCAGTGTGCTGACCACACGAAATATCTCCCCGGAGCTCGGCTGGAAGTCTGTACTCGACTGCAGGACGTTGTCGTCAGCATCCAGCCATGTCACATTGGGCCTGGGAAACCACCTGCTCGCCTCAGCGGTTAGGACACCGTTTGACAATGTAAATGTGGGTGCTGTGAAAGCTATCAGGAGGGAAAAAGAAATCATGAGTGCACCATCAAAAATGTGCAGTATATCCTAGCCTTTTATGTTCAACAAAACAAAACAAAACACTGTGACGGACATTAGTGTAGTGTAATGTGGAAATGACCAGTGGAAGCCGACTGGCTTTTGTGAGCTTTATTGTCGCTCTCCACATAGGACACCATGAGGCTGATCAAACGGCTCTACCTTACTTGGTCGATACACACTTTCATGATGTCATATATCCTTCCGCCATAATATAGAACCTTCCCAAATAGAACATACAGAACACATTAACGGTTACTTCTGGTCATAAACAGTCTTCAATGGAACAGACAAAAACAGTTTCACACTATGGTGATCTGGGTGGACTACTAGAGAATCACCACATAGCTGCAGTGGATTATTCCGCCACTTTGGATGCAAGCTACAGTATGTTAACTTAATCACGTCACATAGTCTTTGTACTTGTCAGGTGGCTTCACTTTCTGCCACTCGATGTGATGCGTACAGGAGTTGTTGGTGTCGCAGCAGGAGATATAGTATGAGGTGGATCAGCAACTGGTGGTCATGTCTCCTCATCGTGTTTGTTGTCTATTTCACCTTCTCCAAATTCCTCAGAAGTCTCTGGTACACCAAGGATGATGACCGAAGGGTAACTGGTTCGAATCCCGCCTCCAACTGTTTGCATGTCGAAGTGTCCTTGAGCAAGACACTGAACCCTAATTTGGATCCCTGTGGGCCTGGCAGCGCCTTGTGTGACAGCAGTCGCCCATTGGTGTGTGAATGGGTGAATGTGAGACTTCGGGCACTGTGATAGTGCAGATAAAGCACTTTATAAGTGCAGTCCATTTACCATTTCCTGGCCACCACCCTCTCTCTGCACTTTACAATACCCTGATGCCCGTCATGTATTCGCTGCAAAATTTCAAATCACTTCTCTTGCAGCACAACTATTGTTGTTGGATAAAACTAGTCGCTCTGATGTTGTGAGGTGCTGTCTTGCTTTAATTTTATCTAGGACTCTAGGTACATACTGCACCTGGGCCAAACTTCTTCTTCTTTTCCTTTCGGCTGGTTCCGTTATCGCTCGCCACCACGTGTCGTCCTTTTCCATCCATCCATCCATCCATCCATTTTCTACCGCTTATCCGAGGTCGGGTCGCGGGGGCAGTAGCTTTAGGAGGGGCGGCTAGACGTCCCTCTCCACAGCCACTTCATCCAGCTCTTCTGGGGGGATCCCGAAGTGTTCCCAGGCCAGCCGAAGGATGTAGTTTCTCCAACGTGTCCTGGGTCGGCCCCGGGGTCTCCTCCCGGTGGGACGTAACCGAAACACCTCACCAGGGAGGCGTCTGGGAAGCATCCGAATCAGATGCCCCAACCACCTCATCTGGCTCGTCTCGATGTGGAGGAGATGCGGCTCTACTCTGAGATCCTCCTGGATGACCCTATCTCTATCTATCTTCTCACCCTATCTCTCAGGGAGAGCCCGGACACCCTGCGGAGGAAACTCATTTCGGCCGCTTGTATCCGGGATCTTGTTCTTTCGGTCACGACCCACAGCTCGTGACCATAGGTGAGGGTAGGAACACAGATCGACCAGTAAATCGAGAGCTTCTCCTTTCGGCTTAGCTCCTTCTTTACCACTGGCGGATCGATACAAAGTCCGCATCACTGCAGACGCTGCACCGATCCGCATGTCATTCTCCTGTTCCATTCTTCCCTCACTCGTGAACAAGACCCCAAGATACTTGAACTCCTCCACTTGGGGCAGGATCTCATCCCTGACCTGGAGAGGGCACGCCACCCCTTTCTAAATGAGGACCATGGTCTCAGATTTGGAGGTGCCGATTCTCTTCCCAGCCGCTTCACACTCAGCTGCGAACTGCTCCAGTGAGAGTTGGAGGTCACGGCTTGATGAAGCCAACAGAATCACATCATCTGCAAAAAGCAGAGATGCAATACTGAGGCCACCAAACCGGACCCCCTCTACGCCTAGGCTGCGCCTTGAAATTCTGTCCATAAAAGTTATGAACAGAAGCGGTGACAAAGGGAAGCCTTGGCTGAGTCCAACCCTCACCGGAAAACAAAATGAGTCCGACTTACTGCGGACCAAACTCTGACTCCGGCCGTACCGGGACCGAACAGCCGGTATCAGGGGGTTCGGTACTCCATACTCCCGAAGCACCCCCCACAGGACTCTCCGAGGGACACGGTCGAATGCGTTCTCCAAGTCCACAAAACACATGTAGACTGGTTGGGCGAAGTCCCTCGAGAACCCTGCCGAGGGTATAGAGCTGGTCCACTGTTCCACGGGCAGGACGAAAACCACACTGCTACTCCTGAATCTGAGATTCGACTTCCCGACGGACCCTCCACTCCAGAACCCCTGAATAGACCTTACCAGGGAGGCTGATGTGTGTGATCCCCCTGTAGTTGGAACACACCCTCCGGTCCCCCTTCTTAAAAAGGGGACCACAACCCCAGTCTGCCAATCCAGAGGCACTGTCCCCGATGTCCACGCGATGTTGCAGAGGCGTGTCAACCAGGACAGCCCCAAAACATCCAGAGCCTTGAGGAACTCCGGGCGAATCTCATCCACCACCGGGACCTTGCCACCAAGGAGCTTTTTAACCACCTCGGTGACCTCAACCCCAGAGATAGGAGAGCCCGGCTCAGAGAACCCAGACTCTGCTTCCTCATGGGAAGGCGTGCCAGGGGAATTGAGGAGGTCTTCGAAGTATTCTCCCCACTGGCTCACAACGTCAATGGAGTTCCACAGGCCAAAAAGGCCCGATAGGATAGGACGTCCACCAACGGGTTCAGGGATTGCCGCCACGACAAGCACCAACCACCTTATGGCCACAGCTCCGGTCAGCCGCCTCAGCAATGGTGGCGCGGAAAATGGTCCACTCGGACTCGATGTCGCCCGCCTGCCCCGGAACGTGAGTTAAGTTCTGTCGGAGGTGGGAGTTGAAATTCCTCCTGACAGGGGATTCTGCCAGACGTTCCCAGCAGACCCTCACAATACGTTTGGGCCTGCCACGTCGGACCGGCATCTTCCCCCACCATCGGAGCCAACTTACCACCAGGTGGTGATCAGTTGACAGCTCCGCCCCTCTCTTCACCCGAGTGTCCAAGACATGCGGCCGCAAGTCCGATGACACGACCACAAAGTCGATCATCGAACTGCGACCTCGGGTGTCCTGGTGTCAAGTGCACGTGTGGACACACTTATGCTTGAACATGGTGTTCGTTATGGACAAGCTGTGACGAGCACAGAAGTCCAATAACAGAACACCGCCTCTCTTCCAGAGTGGAAGAGAGTCCAACCCCTCTCGAGAGGACTGCTACCAGAGCCCAAGCTGTGTGTGGACGCGAGTCCGACTATATCTAGTCAAAACTTCTCGACCTCGCACAACGGCTCGGGCTCCTTCACTGCCAGAGAGGTGACATTCCACATCCCTAGAGCTAGCTTCTGTAGCCGGGGATCGGATCGCCAAGGTCCCTGCCTTTGGCCAATGCCCAGCTCGCACTGCACCCGACCCCTATGGCCCCTCCCACAGGTGGTGAGCCCTTGGGAAGGGGGACCCACGTTACCCTTTCGGGCTATGCCCGGCCGGGCCCTATGGGCGCATAGGAGCCCCATCTCCAGGCCTGGCTCCAGAGGGGGGCCCCGGTGACCCGCGTCCGGGCAAGGGAAATCTTGATCCACTTAGATTTTTCATCATAGGATTCTTTTAGCCGTGCTTTGTCTGGTCCCTCACCTCGGACCTGTTTGCCATGGGTGACCCAACTTAACTCCTAGGATCATTGGGACACACAAACCCCTCCACCACGATAAGGTTACGGCTTCCAGGACTGGTCTTTGTACTGTATTAAATTAAATGTAGCTTGAACATAATTTGCAAATCATTGTATTCTGTTTTTATTTATGTTTAACACAACATCCCAACTTCATTGGAATTGGGGTTGTATATACATATATATATATATATATATATATATGTATATATATATATACATATATATATATATATATATATATATATATATATGCAAAGTTATCCCATACAGCAGACATACAATGCACCTGGCATCTTGATCTATTATTCATCAAAAATGGCACCTGACTCTTTCGTCATGCCCGCAAACATCGCCGCACATTTTTTTTTTTTTTTAAATGTACACAACTGACTGCTGGCGTTACTTCTTCTCCATCCAGCGGTTGGCATTATATGGCCTCTCCTTTCTGCTCTCGAGTGCAAACTGGTTCGCCTCATTAATAAATGAGAATGAGAGAAAAACAGAGAATTTTGCATGCCTATGAAACAAAACAAAATGTTCAGCCAATTATCATAAACCGTCCCGCCCCTCGTTACTTTACTTAGCTGTACTGAAACGTTCACAATCGCATCATTTTTATTTTTAATCATCCCAAGCCAAGTCTATGAAGCTTTCTCTCTCTCTCTCTCTCTCACACACACACACATTTTACACGTCGAATTAGAGGGCATAGTTGACTGACAAGTGACAAAACTGTCTTTCACTTCCATTTGCAGGTTCCTGCTGTTTGATTATGGAAGTAAACACAGTACAACAGGAAAGTCAAGTTTACCGACCTGCTGTCCTGAGGACAATATTCACGTTCCCGCTGCCTCCCGAGTGGCTGCACGAACATGTGTATTCGCCCGCATCACTGCGTCGCACCTTCCTCAACAGCAGTGAGGCATTTCCTTTCACCAAGACGTCACTGAATATCTCTACTCTGCCGCTGTACAGTGAGTCCTGCCCGCTGTTGCTCTCGGCACCATCCTCATAGCGGTAAACGATTCCAGCCAGCGACTCCTTCCTCCATGTGACAGACACCTCTTTGAGTGTACTTTGTTGACTGTCTGGGGTTAGGAAGCAGCTGAGCATGTGGTCTTTGCCGAGGTTGGCCACAGGAAGTCTGTTGAGACTTTGCACCAGAGACAAACTGCCTTCACAGATAAAGACACAAGAAACTTTCACAGATTCTGCAAAAAAGACACATCAGGCAGATAAGCAACTGGTGGGACTCCAATGAAGTTGGGACATTGTGTTAAACATAAATCATGTTCAAGCTATATTGAATTTAATACACTACAAAGACAAAATATTTAATGTTCAAACTCCATCCACCCATCCATTTTCTGAGCCGCTTATCCTCACTCGGGTCGCGGGAGTGCCGGAGCCTATCCCAGCTATCATCGGACAGGAGGCGGGGTACACCCCGAACTGGTTGCCAGCCAATCGCAGGGCACATACAAACAAACAACCATTCGCACTCACATTCACACCTACAGGCAATTTAGACTTGTCTATTAACCTACCATGCATGTTTTTGGGATGTGAGAAGAAACCAGAGTGCCCGGAGAAAACCCACGCAGGCATGGGGACAACATGCAAACTCCACACAGGCGGGGCCGGGGTTTGAACCCCGGACCTCAGAACTGTGAGGCAGACGCTCTCACCAGTCGCCCAACGTACCGCCTTAATGTTCAAACTGATATCATTAACTTAGAATTTTATGGCTGCAACACATTCCCGAAAAGCTAGGACAGGGTCATGTTTATCACACCTTTTCTTTTAACGACGTTCAATAAACGTTTGGGAACTGAGGACACGAATTGTTGAAGCTTTGTAGGTGGAATTCTTTCCCATTCTTGCTTGATGTACAGCTTCGGCTGTTCACCCGTCCAAGGTCTCCGTTTTCGTATTTTACGCTTCATAATGTGCCACACATTTTCAATGGGAGACAGGTCTGGACTGCAGGCAGGCCAGTCTAGTACCCGCTCTCTTTTACTCCGAAGCCACGCTGTTGTAACACATACAGAATGTGGTTTGACATTGTCTTGCTGAAATAAGCAGGGGCGTCCATGAAAAAGACGTCGCTTGGATGGCAGCATATGTTTCTCCAAAACCTGTTTGTTCCTTTCAGCATTAATGGTGCCTGCACAGTTGTGTAAGTTACCCGTGCCATTGGCACTAACACAACCCCATACCATCACAGATGCTGGCTTTTGAACTTTGTGTCCATAACAGTCCGGATGGTTCTTTTCCTCTTTGGCCCAGAGGACACGACGTCCACAATTTCCCAAAACAATTTGAAATGTGGACTTGTCGGACCACAGAACACTTTTCCATTTTGCGTCAGTCCATCCAGAGAAGCTGGCGGCGTTTCTGGGTGTTGTTGATAAATGGCTTTTGCTTTGCAGAGTAGAGTTTCAAGTTGCACTTACGGATGTAGCGCCGAACTGTATTTACTGACATTGGTTTTATGAAGTGTTCCTGAGCCCATGTGGTGATATCCTTTACACACTGATGTCGGTTTTTGATGCAGTGCCGCTTGAGGGATCGAAGGTCATGGGCATTCGGCCTTGCCGCTTACATCCAGTGATTTCTCCAGATTCTCTGAACCTTTTGATGATATTATGGACCGTAGATGATGAAATCCCTAAATTCCTTGAAATTGTACGTTGAGGAACATTGTCCTTAAACTGTTTGACTATTTTCTCACGCACTTGTTCACAAAGAGGTGAACCTCGCCCCATCTTTGTTGTGAATGACAGAGCAATTCAGGGAAGCTCTTTTTCTACCCAATCATGGCACCCACCTGTTCCCAATTCGCCTGTTCACCTGTGGGATGTTCCAAACAAGTGTTTGATGAGCACTCCTCAACTTTCTCAGTCTTTTTTGCCACCTGTCCCAGCTTTTTTGGAACGAAGTTAATGATTATTTGCTAAAAACAATAAAGTTGATCAGTTTTAACATTAAATATCTTGTCTTTGTAGTGTATTCAATTAAATATAGGTTGAACATGATTTGCAAATCATTGTATTCTGTTTTCATTTATGTTTAACACAACGTCCCAACTTCATTGTAATTGGGGTTGTATAACATAGTCAGACAGCAAAAATTGTTTGCTGTTCAGTGTGTGTCAGGAGTGAAACTGCACACTCATGTCACAGTGTTTTGGTATTCCCTTATCTTTATCCCACGCAGTCAATGTCCCTGATACCACTTTGAAACCCGGAAAAATCACAAGACCCATTTTTAAAGTGGTACGTTCATGCAGGACACCGACCGCGATAAAGCCAGCTTTTTGCGCAGTGTGAAAGGGGCTAGTGACTCATTTACATAAGGATCCTGCACAAGTGCGGCAGAATCACACACATGACACAGATACTTTGATGACCACGCGGTCTGGTGTGACGTAAAATACTTGTTGGACAGCAACAATTGCTTTCAACACAACAGTGACACATGGGAAAAAGACATCAACATGTTTGTACAATCATTGTCAAGGAACGGGTCGTCTCGTATGTTCAGCCTTACAACAACCAGACTATTGAAGTATTGTAAGGAGCACCTTGTGTAGCGTCAAGTGAATTTCCTTATGTTAGGTGCATATAAGCATAAATATGGCAAACTTTGTTTTGCTGACTTGGTTAATCTTTAAATGCCTACCTGAGAGCGTAAAGGACAAGATGAAGATGATGAGCGCTGAGAAGACAACAATGAGCGCGATCATGCTACACAAACACAGACACATACACACACACATGCATACAATGAGCTTTCATGCAACACGACTTCGCCAGAATTAGTGATTACCCAAGGTTACTGTCAACCATTCATTATAACAAAGCAACTCTGATTGGCCCCATTTTGGATTAATAATAGATCAATTTGATCAGTATAGTTATAGTTGTGTTAAAAATAGCACACTTTGCATGCTCACATGTAGAAGATGATCTGTCCCAGTGAAGCCATGGGTGGGTCACACGCAAACACCTTAGGAGGAAAACTTGTTCAAGTCAAACGGCAAGTCAAATTTGGTGGGGAAAAAAAACATGATCTTGGTGACTTGTGACTGACACAGAGCATCTTAAATACAACACCATGAGTCAATATTACCTTAAGGCGTGTGCTGCTGCTCATTTGGCCTGTTAAAATCAAGCTGATTTCCACTGTCAAGAAAAGAGTAGCCTCCTCCCACATTGCAAAAACATGCAGTTAACATTAAGTTACATCTCATGGCGGTAAAACAAATTATCACCCAGCGCATGCAGTGTTTCAATAAGCAGCCACAGCGCAGTGTGCCAGTCTGTGTCGCCCGCTGGCACACACAGACACGGGCACATGGACGAGTGACATCTCATGGCGTCTACACATGACCAGTGTCAGCTTCCAACAGCCACTGCACATTCATGTGTACATTGCATTCGGGTTGCTGCTTATATTGATGTGTTTCTCCAAAGATTTTATAGGAATGAAACTAGCAGACAATCGGCCAGCTAGCTGTTTCATGCTCTGTTGGCTTCAATGAAGTAGAACGTGAAGGAGGCTGGGGGATTATCATTCACGTTTTGCACTTTCTTATGTCTCTAAACTGTTGGTATATTGATGTTTGTTTGAAAGCTTTAAAACTGACACCGCTGCAGTGTCAAAAGTATCGCTTTTTTTCTCTTCTGTGCAGCATCTTTTTTCATGCATAATGTACTGCACAACAGGCTAGCTAAAAACACTTTGAAGACAAACCACACGCAGAGAGGACAGGGTGGTGAGTTTGTGAATAAAGGTTTATTGCAGCTTGGAAGCGAACAAAGGAAGTCCGAGAACTAAATCCGGGATTGGCAGGGTTCCAACGAGGACCGGTTTGGCAGGGTATGAGTCCGGGGTTGTCGGTGGGCCGCAAGAGGTGAGGACTGGTTTGTAGGGAGCAAGGGCAGATGGCAGACTGGGGACAAAGAACAAGCATTCGGTAGAGGTAACTCACTAGGTCTTCAGGAAGCAAAGTAGATATGCAAGGTGGCTTGGCTACGAACTCGACGTAGAGCGTTGATAGTCTGGTGACAAGTTGGAGTCCCAGAGTATCTTAAGAGCAGTAATTAGGCAGGTGCAGCTGCTAGACTCCAACACGTCAACCCTGCAAAGCAATCATGACACACACACACGCACGGGCTGGACTCAGGGTGCTGAAACAGCAGCCCTGACATTGTTTTCCTCAAACAAAACTGTGGGTGGGAAATTATAATTTATTTCATTTTTTAGCAGACCACCTTAAATATGATTTTTTTTGCTGGAGCTTTCAGCAATTGTTTTCATTTTCAGCCTCCAAAATACTGATGTCACAGTCGATCAGTTGTTGTGATTGTTGGGCTCTAATCAAAATTGTGTGGTTCACTGCCACCCCGGGGGCAGAAGGGAAAATAATTTAAACATACAACAGGATGTAATCATATTATTTAAATTATACGGTAATAAAACAGGCCACGCACCCCACCATATCTTGCTGACCTTCAACACGTTGTACAAAAGGTGCATACGCACAAAAGCATGGCGATGTCATGGGTTTGTGTTCTGGTTGTTGTCTTCCCCCTGTCTCGTACACAGCTGCTCCTGAGAAGATCTTCACCACCTGTGCCTCGTTCACCCTAATTACCCCATGCATTTAACCTCATGTCTCATTCTTTCTGGTCGCCAGTTCGTTGTACCTTGTCGCGTTGCAGCATTCCCCGTTTCCACAGGCTCACAGTAAGACTAGACCCTGTTCCGATTATCGACCTTCCCTTTTTGTCTCACGTTTTTGGATACTGTTGCCTTTTCGGATTGCCTGTCTTTGTACCGACCTCTCCCCGTATATTAAACCTCTCTTTTTGAAACTGTCCATTTGTAGTGGAGGCTGTGCATTTTTGGATCCTATCCTCTGTTCCCTTCATGACAGAAGGAAGTGGCCATGACATGGACCCAGCAGACTCAGACCCGGTGCGCAAAGGCCTTCAAGCGCAGGGACAATGCCTGTCGAAGCAGGATGAGCAGCTTGCTTGCAGGATATTATGATGAGACAGGTGGCCTCACAGTTTAAAGTTCATATGGGACAGAGATGGTTGGTAACCATGCACAACGATGAAGTTCTTATGAAAATGATTCAGAAGAAGGAACCAGTTGGCACAACACCCGATACCGCCACTGTATCACCATTTCCAGGTGAAGCAGTCACCATGCAGCCACCTGCCACCTCCACTGCTGTCTGCCCGCAGCTCTCTCGACTAGAGAGGTTCTCTGGAGATTCTGGGAATATTAAGCTGTTTATCCCTCAGTGCGAACTCCACTTTGAGCTGCAGGCAGCTGCCTTCCCCACTGAGCGGGCAAAAATCGCCGTTTGTCATTTCCCACCAGACTGGTCGTGCGGAGGCGTGGGCTACTGCTGAATGGAGCCGCAATTCCGCCTCGTGTCATTCTTGGGCTTCTTTCATAAAGACGATGGAGCAAATATTCCAGTATTCCACACCAGATCGTGAGGCAGCTCAGTCCCTTGTCACCTTACAACAAGGCAAGCGCAGGGTGTCAGATTACGTGATTGAGTTTCACATTCTAGCAGCTGAGAGTCAGTGGAACAACAGGGCACTACTCGATGCATTTTTTTCAAGGACTATTCCCCGTCGTCAAGAATTGTTTGGTCCCACTAGACCTGCCGACCGCCTTGGACACTCTCATCGCTCTCGCCATAAAAATCGACAAAAGGCTTTGGGATCACGAGCTGGACGGAGTTTGCCGGAGGGCTGCGTCACCGCGCACTTGGAGGAGGAGCCTCGGTGACCAGCCAAACCAAGGCAGATCCCCTGTTTCCGGTCTCAATCCACTGGCTAGCGTCACCACTGGAAGAACCCATGCAACTGGGCAGGTTCCATCTCTCCCCTGAGGAACGTCAACGCCGGCTGACAGAAGGGCAGTTGGGTCATTCCGTGAGCTGTCACGTCAGGGTTGCCGGTGCCAGAAGCAAGGGTACGGGAGAGGTGAGTCTGAATTTCATTAAGGAAGACCCTGCCCGGGTTCCTCCTAAAGTGGCACTATGCTCTCCTAATCAAGAAATTCATACACCTGTATTAATTGACTCTGGTTCTGACGCAAACTTACTCAACTCCCTCCTCGTTAGACGGATGCACCTTAGAACCTTTCAAATAAAACGCCACTGCAACACCTATGCTGCAGACGGCAGTTTTATAGGGCAAGGTCACTCACCGCAGCCAAACACTCACATTGACATTTCCTGATTGTCACTCGGAACGCATTAGTTTTCATGTTTTTGACGCCATGAATCATGACCTTATTTTAGGGAACCCATGGTTGAAAATTACATAACCCCAACATTGACTGGTCCTGTGGGCAGGTTATGTCATGGGGCAGCAATTGCACCCAGAACTGTTTTAAGCCTCCATGTGATGTTCAGGGATGTTTCAAATGAAAATGCAGACCCCATCAGGGGATCCTGACTTATCTCAAGTGCCTACCTGTTACCAGGACATTTTTCTAAGTCCAAGGCCAACCCCGCCGACCTTATGACTGTGCAGTTGACTTGCTGCCTGGAACCACACCTCCACGAGGGAGGTTGTTCTCTCTTTCAGGGCCAGAATACAAGGCTATGAAGGAGTATGTGGAAGAAGCACTGGCAGCCGGGATCATTCGCCCATCTACATCCCCTGCGGGAGCCGGACTTTTCTTTGTGGACAAAAAGGACAAGACTCTGCGACCTTGTATCGATTACCGGGGTCTCAATGACATAACTGTGAAAAACAGGTACCCTCTTCCTCTCATCTCCATCGCCTTTGAGTTCCTAGAGGGAGCCAAAGTTTTCACCAAACTAAACTTAAGAAATGTATATCATCTCGTCAGGATAAGGGAGGGGGATGAATGGACACACCAACGGGACATTATGAGTATTTGGTGATGCCTTTTGGACTAACGCTCCAGCTGTTTTCCAGAACTTTGTCAATGATGTCCTGCGTGACATGTTGAATGTGTATGTTTTTGTCTATTTGGACGGTATTTTGATATACTCCCCTGATGAGGAGACTCACATTATTCATGTCCGCTCTGTGTTGCAGCAGTTACTGCAGAATCAACTATATGTCAAGGCTGAGAAATGTGAGTTCCACAAGGCGTCCGTTTCTTTTCTGGGGTTCGTGCTGGCTCCAGGTGAAATCAAGATGGACCCTTGCAAAGTTGATGGCGTGACTAATTGGCCCACTCCCACGTCACGCAAAGACGTACAAAGGTTCTTAGGGTTCGCTAATTTCTACAGAAAGTTCATTAGAAATTTCAGTTCTATAGCCTCTCCTTTGCAGGATCTTACCTCGCCACACAGACCCTTTGTGTGGAACCCGGTTTGTCAGTCAGCTTTTCAGAAACTAAAATCGAGCTTTACCTCCGGTCCCATCCTCACGTTGCCAGATCTCAAACATCAGTTTGTGGTAGAAGTTGATGTGTCTGATGCCGGAATAGGAGGAGTGCTCTCTCTGAAATGTCTCAAGGACGGTAAATTACATCCTTGTGCTTATCTCTCCAAGAAACTGACTCCAGCCGAGAGAAATTATGACATAGGTAACCGTGAACTGCTGGCAGTCAAGATGGCTTTGGTGGAGTGGAGGCACTGGCTAGAGGGGGCACATACACCGTTTTTAGTATGGACAGATCACAAGAACCTGGAATATCTTAAATCTGCTAAGAGATTAAATGTGAGGCAGGCTAGATGGGCTGTGTTCTTCACGAGATTCAAGTTCACATTACCCTACCGACCTGGTTTCAAGAATGGTAAACCAGACGCTTTATCACATATATTCTTTGTCTGACCCTAAATCATTTTGCCCGAGTCATGTTTCATTTCTGCTTTTGTTTGGGATATTGAGACTGCGGTAAAAGAGGCTCTGAAGAACACTCTTAGCTCTGAAAGTTGCCCTGAAAACAGGCTTTATGTGGTTCCGACCTTAAGGGGAAGAGTCATCCACTGGGCTCACACTAACCGGACTGTATGTCACCCAGGCATTGCCAAAACTCAATCTGTGGTCGGAACAGCCCTTTTGGTGGCCCAATGTTGGAAGGGATGTTATCAACTATGTCAATGCTTGCCAGGTATGTGCTGCTGACAAGCCCTCTCATAAACGTCCTTCTGGGGAGTTGCAACCCCTGCCAATACTACAGCGTCCTTGGTCAGACATCTCTGTAAACTTTGTGACGAGATTACCGGCCTCCGGTAATCTCTGTGGGAATGGTGGAAATACCACCATTCCCACAATACCACCATTCCCACAGTCGTGGACAGGTTCTCTAAGATGGCACACTTCATTGCACTTCCGAAACACCCCTCAGCTAAAGACACTGCCGAATTAATGATACATCAGGTATTCAAGTTTTATGGTATCCCCAATAATGTGGTATCTGATAGGGGTCCCCAATTCATTTCGTGATTTTGGAAGGAGTTTTGCAGTCTCATAGGTGCTACCGTCAATCTGTCATCTGGGTTTCATGAAATGTGCTTGGATTCATGAGTACGCAGAGTTTCATTCATCTGGATATTTTTGTGCGTACGACGTTTTTTGTATTTGTTTTAGTAGGAAATCCACGCAAGTGTTTGTACATGAGACTCCTGCTCTCTTTATATCTTTGTCCTCCATTCACCTCACCATCCTTTCTGCCTGTCTTTTCACCTTGGGGGACAGAACCCTCAGCCGCTCTGCCCCCATCTTTGGAACCACCTGACCTCTGAAAAACAGACTTATTAGCCCTCTTCAAATCCAAATTCAAGACACAGCTATTCCAGACTGCCTAATAACTTTTCATCTACTGTTTTAATTGATGTTTTCTGTGCTGTTCTGTTATTTTTATTGTATTGCTTGATTTCTTTTCGTGATGTTTGTACGGTACCGGCACCTTTAAATAAAACGAATTAATTATAATAATAAACATTAATAGTAATGAATAAATTAATTACTAAATATAGTATTGGTACTTCTAGTATTAATTAGTATTTATTAATATATACAGTAATAATAATATTAAAACATTTTTTTCAAATAGGAAATGTCTCATTCACATCATTTGTCCGGAGGGTGTACCAAATGACATGTCCAATCCTTCAACCTCAATTCCCAGTCGCTGACATAATGTTAGTATTAATGAAGTTTCATTGAATTTTGTATTATTGCTACTTACTGCGATAACTGTTGGGGAAGACGCCTGGCTTGAATTAGGTAATAGCAATGTAATAAATGTAATTATTTAGCTACCATACTACCTATTAGTCTATTACTGGAGTTGGATGTTAACCAATTATCAGAGTCATGTGACAGCCACCCTTTCCCTCACAGTCCTATGATGTAATCCCAATGAGGTCATCGAAGGCTGGATAATTGAAGTCATAAAGGCTTATGTCTGGTCACCGAAGGCAGCATGAGTATTCATTGAAGGCTGTGTTTTCAGTTTTAAAAGCTCACACCAGGTCATGAAGGCTCATGTTTACAAACCACCATCCACACACAAAATTGTTGCTTGCATGTCAATCAAATTTGTCACCATGAGAGTACAGAAAGAATGACCTTAGAATGGCTGGATAATAGATATTATTTAACACACTTTTAGACAAGGAGATGGAGTCAGACAACAGCCCAACAGAAACTATTGAAAATCCAAATTTATCTTTTTCTGGGTTGTTGGTTAGCCTGAACAATAATGACAGTGAGGAGCATAGCGAAAAAGGGTCTTCAGATGCTAAAGATGACGCATTGCATAGTGGTCAGGCACAAGAAGCCTCAGCATGTGGAAGTTGTGCTGAAGCAGGCACTCCCATACCTTTGGATGCCCATGACAACATGCAGTGTGTAATCAAAAGTCGAGAGTCAGGTCATGTAGAGGATGACTGTGTCAGATCAGATGAAAAAGTGGACTATGTCATGCAAGCCTGTCCACTTGAAGAGCAAATGTGCACAGGTGTCCAAGAAGACTGGTCTGTGCAAAGAGAATTAACCGCAAACAACTCAGAACATCAGAGCAGTTCTCCAATATCCTCCTCTGCCTCAATATCCTTGGATGAGGATGTCCAGGCTGCGATAAAGACAGCCACCACCACCATCTATGAGCGGTTGGTTCAATACGTTGACGTTGCACAAAATGTAGACATGGAATGCAAACCCTTAAGACCATCACCCAGAGATATGCCAAACAGAAAAGTCTCACCAGCCAACCCTTGTCAGGAGGTATATCCTGAGGATAGTGATGCAGAACTACTTGCTGGTGTAGCATCCAAATTATCCCAAGAGGAACAGTCTTCGGTCTCCAATGACCTGGTTCTGACTCCAGAAATCTCAGGAAAAGGAAGCAGTCCTACCTATGTATGTTCCAGTGACAGTCCAGGTGCTGTAAAACCACCCTGGAGCACCATTGGTCAAGAATTAGATCACAACAAGGATGTCACACCAGAAGAAAAGATGGCAGATGAGGAATATGGGGAAGCATCGCTACCCTTGAACTGTGCTTATCAGGAGTCAGATCCTGTGGAGGTTGGTAGTGATGTGGATGAGGAAAAACAATCAAAATCTTTGAGTCTGTCACCAAGAGAGGAGCAGCATGGGTATGCAACACCACTCTGTAACTCTTCTGGTCAGGGGTTTGATCCTCTAGATGTTGACAGTGATGTGGATGAAGAGAAACGATCAGAATCCTTGAGTATCTCACCAAAAGAGGAGCAGTATAGGGAGACAACACCACCCCCAACCTCTGCTTGTAAACAGTCGCATCCTATAGAGGTTGCTAGTGATATGGATGAGGAGAAATTATCAAAACCCTTGAGCCTGTTACCAAAAGAAGAGCAGTATGGGGATGCAACACTACCCTCAACAGCTACTTGTCAGGGTTCGGATCCTCTGGATCTTGACAGCAATGTGGGTGAAGGGAAACAATCAAAATCCTTGAGTCTGTCACCAAGAGACGAGCACCATGGGGATGTAACACCACCCGCTAACTCTTCTGGCCAGGGCGTTGATCCTCTAGATATTGACAGTGATGTGGATGAAGAGAAACGATCAAAATCATTGAGTCTTGCACCAAGAGCAGAGCAGTATGGGGATGCAACACCACCCTTGACCTCCACTTGTCAGTGGTCAGATCCTCTGGATATTGCCAGTGATCTGGATGAAGAGAAACAATCAAAATCCTTGAGTCTGTCACAGAGAGAGGCGCACCATGGGGATGCAACACCACCCTCTAACTCTTCTGATGAGGGATTTGATCCTCTGGATGTTGACAGTGATGTGGACAAAGAGAAACGATCAAAATCCTTGAGTTCATCACCAAGAGATGAACACTATGGAGATGCAACACCACCTCTTGATGTTGACATTGCAGTGGATATAGAAAAACGACCAAAATGCTTGAGTCAATCACCAAAAGAGGACCAATATGCAACTCCATCCTCTACCTCTCCTGGTCATGATCCTCCGGATATTGACAGTGATGTGAATAAAGAGAAACCATCAAAATCCTCAAGTCTGTCACCAAGAGAGGAGCAGTTAGGCGAAGCAACACCACCCTCTACCTCTACTGGTCAGGATCCTCTGGATGTTGACAATGATATGGATGAAGAGAAACCATCAAAATCCTCGAGTCTATCACCAAAAATAGAGCGGTATGGGGTTGCAACACCAGCCTCAACATCTACTTGTCAGGGGTCTGATCCTCTTGATGTTGACAGTGATCTGGATGAAGAGAAACCATCAAAATCATTGAGTCTATTACCAAGACAGGAGCAGTATGGAGATGCAACACCACCCTTTGCCTCTACTCGGTCAGGATCCTCTGGATGTTGACAGTGATGTGAATGAAGAGAAGCCATCAAAATCCTCGAGTCTATCACCAAAGGTAGAGCAGTATGGGGTTGCAACACCAGCCTCAACATCTACATGTCAGGGGCCTGATCCTCTGGATATTGACAGTGATGTGGATGGAGAGAAACCATCAAAATCCTTGAATCTATCACCAAGACAGGAGCAGTATGGAGATGCAACACCACCCTTTGCCTCTACTGGTCAGGATCCTCTGGATGTTGACAGTGATGTGGATGAAGAGAAACCATCAAAATCCTTGAGTCTATCACCAGGAGTGGAGCAGTATGGGGATGCAACACCACCTTCTACTTCTCCTGGTCATGAGCCTATGGAAGTTGACAGTGATGTGGATGTAGGGAAACCATCAAAATCCTTGAGTATATCACCTAGAGGTGAGCAATATTGTGATGCAACACCACCCTCTACCACTACTGGTCAGGAGTTCGAAACTCTTGAGTTTGACAGAGAGAAACCATCAAAATCCTTGAGTCTATCACCAAGAGAGCAGCAGTATGAGAATGTAACAGTATCCTCTATCTCTACTGGTCAGGATCATCTCAATGTTGATCGCGACGTGGATGAAGAGAAACCATCAAAATCATTGAGTCCATCACTAGTAGAGGAGCAGAAAGGGGATGGAACACAAACCTTGAGTTCTACTCAGCAGGTAGCTTTTCTTGACGTTGATAATTTCATGAATAAGGAAAAACCATCAAAATCATTGAACACATCACCACAAGAGGAGCTGCAAGGGGCTGAAAACCCATCCCAGTTAGATTTTGTGGAGGGTGAACAGGCACTTATTAAGAATGTGGTGTCAAAATCACTGAGCTCATCACCACAAGAGGGGGGCAGCGGCGGAAGAAGTCCTGAAAGAGATTGCATTTCCCAAAAGGATTCAATACATGGATCCTCAAGTCATGGAAGTCACTCCTCAGTGTGTTCAAATGATGACATCCACCGTGCAAATAAACCAGACTCAATTTCCACTTGTCAAGAATTAGTTCAGGTGGATGATGATGATGGTGGTGGTGTCATACTAAGAGAAAAGGTGTCATCAAAATCCTCCACAAGATCACTTCCACATGGGGAGCAGAATAAAGACTTGTCCACACTGACTGAAGATGACCACAAAGGTTTAACTCCAGAACCTTTAAAACCTAAGAGTGGTTCCCAAGCCTCATCCCCTGCCTTAGCATGCTTGGACAATAATATCCAGGCTGCCTCCACCTCCGTCTGTGAGGGCTGTCTTCATCAAGTTGACATTTTACAAGATGAAGACATGGCGTCCAAATCCTTGAGCCCATCTCCATCAAAGAAACAGTACGCAGGTGTAACACCTGCTCCAACCACCTTGTGTGAGGAGTTCAAGAAAGAAGACTTAATTAAAACATGTCCACATGATGAGACTTTCCCACTCCAAGAACTGTCACAAAATGCCAGTTCGGTATCACCCAGCTGCACACAAGGACTTATCACTGACGCTACCGGCAGCTCCATTGAGATGCAGATGGGTGATGATAGCGTTGTCGAACATCAACCGGAAGGGCCAACAAAGTCATTGAGACATTCACCGCAAGAGGTTAAAATATCGGTGCCACAAATTCTGGAAAAGTACTTCAGTGATGCGATAAAAACATGCTCCAGCACCATATTTCAGGCCCTATTGAGTCAAGTCGAAGAATACTCGGATGCCATGAAAGTAGGCAAGGTGTCAACACAAGGAGAAGAACTTGCACAATCTAAAACTGATGTAAGAACATTGTTAGAACAAGAAGGCGATTCACCTTCGGAACTTTTATTACACAAGAATCACGATCAACGAACCACAAGAGACATCCTCGGTGAGTACTCTTCCGCTGAGCTACAAACATACTCCAACACTATATTTGAGGCTTTGATTAGTCATGTTATTAAGTTATACCAGAAGAGAGAATTAAACCTAAAAAGTTACAAACCTGCAAGGAGAGCAGAGTTTGAAAATGTCGTCTGTTGCAGAAGAACATCCTGAAAATTCCATGGCAAGCCTGGATAGCGTTCACGAGAATGCAGAGAACTTGGCCGACTTTGCAGACATCTTATCAAGACACCAGATGTGCAAAGTCTACCCAATTGTATTAGAATCGGAGGATGAGAGTAAACGTTCTTGTCCGTACCGTCTTTTTGATGTTTCTAATGGTGAAAAAACAAAAGCCACAAAAGCACAGTCAACTACCAAAGAAAACATGACCGAAAGCCAAAAACATTTTCCTTGTGATATCCCTGAATGTAACAAGAGGAACCACAAGCTGATGGCCTCAAAAGACTTAAAAAGAACTAAAAAATTTAAAAAAAGAAAAAAGAAAAAAAATGTGGTTCAGAGTTCAACACCAGGACCCCCAGGACTTCCAGTACCAGATCCACCCCTCCCAAACAGAAAATGTCTTAAAAAGTTGAAAGACTTCTTTGCCAGGATGAGGAGACGCAAAGTTTGTCCAGAGAAGAGCACAATTTGCACAGCGAAGATGGATGGTCCGCCCAAAGCACAGGATCGTAAGACAAACATCTCTTTTTTCAAGAGACTTTGGAAAAAGATTTGGCCACAGTAAAAAAAAAAGAAAATAAATGACACATCTTTAGTTACTTAACTTTAGTTCTTTTAATTCTCCAGTGTCATACTTGTTCTGATCATCCCGGCCACGAGTATTGACTACGGCAAGACTTGTATTGACTTGTTTAGAAGTATTTCCAGAGAGGAAAACTAAGAAAACTAACTCCTTTACTGCATTAGAAACTTGAGGAACATTAACAAGCATGGCAGTACAGTCAATATTTGCTCCGTACCACTCAAGCCAAAATAAATGAGGCTTTGTTTACCTCTGTCAACGTGAAGAAAACAGAAGATTCTGCTGGTTTTCTAGTTTCTCAATTGGAGATTCTGATGGAAGCAGATTTAAAAAGGAAAATAAAACTTTCCCCATGTGCATACCTGTTCCTTTTCCCTCTAGTGTAACACTCTCCCTTTCTTGCTGCTATGGTGCTCATGTTTGGAGCGATTACCTGATGCTACAAGGTACTTTTCTATTTTCTGGTCAGCCAGGGATTCCATTTCTGGTTGCTAAAAAGACAATAATAGCTTACCCTTTTGCAAAGCCTTAGTTCTGGACACTGCAGTATCAAGCGCCACAGTTTCAGTTTTGCTGCACTTTACTTTCTCCTGGGTAAAATGTGTTTAGCATGGGAAAATAAAATGCAGGAGAGTCATTATCTTTCATGTTAGTATGCCTGTTTAATGCAGCATTTGGCATCACAGCAGTTTGCCACAAAAACTGATGAGAATCTCTTTGCCATGGAAAACCATCCACACCAAACCAGTACAAGACAGCCGTGCAGTAAAAAAGCCGTGCAGTAAAAAAGCAACATAATTGGTACATATTGATACATACAACATATTGGTGGTGCTAATTTTCATTCCAGCCGCTTCACACTCTGCTGCGGAACCGCTCCAGTGAGAGTTGAAGATCATGGCTTGATGAAGCCATCAGAACCACGTCATCTGCAAAAAGCAGAGACGCAATGCTGAGCCCACCAAACCGGACCCCCTCAACACCATGGTTGTGCCTAAAAATTCTGTCAATAAAAGTAATGAACAGAATTGGTGACAAAGCGCAGCTTTGGCGGAGTCCAACCCTCACTGGATATGAATCTGACTTACTGTCGGCAATGCGAACCAGACCCTAGGACTGGCCATACAGTCACCGAACAGCCCTTATCAAGGGTTCCGGCACTCTATACTCCCAGAGCACCCCCACATGACTGCCCGAGGGACACATTTGAATGCCTTCTCCAAGTGCAAAAAGCAAATGTAGACAGGTTGGGGGAACTCCCATGCACCCCCGAGGACCCTGCTGAGGGTGTAGAGCTGGTTAACTGTTCCATGGCCAGGATGAAAACCACACTTCTCCTGAATCTGAGATTCAACTTCCTGATGAACTCTCCTCTCCAGAACCCCTAAATAGACCTTCCAAGGGAGGGTGATGAGTGTGATTCCCCCTATAGTTGGAATCCACTGTTCTTCTTGAAAAGGGGGACCACCAACCCAGTCTGCCAATCCAGAGGCACTGTCCCCAATGTCCACACGATGTTTTAGAGGCGTATCAGCCAAGATATCCCCACAACATCCAGAGCTGTAGGAAGTACGGGCAGATCCTATCCACCCCGGGTCCTACCACCGAGGAGCTTTTTCACCACCTCGTTAACGTCTACCCCAAAGACGGGAGAACCCGTCTCTGATTCCCCACACTCTGCTTCCTCATAGGAAGACGTATCGGTGGAATTATGGAGGTCTTCGAAGTATTCGACCCACCGACATAACATCCCAAGTAGAGGTCAGCAACACCCTGTCCCCGCAATACACAGTGTTGAGGGTGCCCTGCTTCCCCCTCCTGAGACGCCGGACGGTGGACCAGAATTTCCTTGAACATTCCCAGCAGATCTTCACAATATGTTTGGGTCTATCAGGTTGGACCGGCATCTTTCCCCACCATCGGAGCAAACACACCACTAGGTGGTGCTCAGTTTACAGATCCGCCCCTCTCTTGTGGCCCCAAGTCCAATGACACGACCACAAAGTCGATCATTGAACTTCAGCCCAGGGCATCCTGGTGCCAAGTGCATGTATGGACACCCTGATGTTTGAACATGGTGTTTGTTATGGACAGTCCATGTCAAGCACAGAAGTCCAATAACAAAACACTGCTCGGGTTCTGATCGGGTGAGGGTTCTTCCGAATCACCCCTTCCAGGTCTCACTATTATTGCCCACGTGAGCACTGATAAGAACAAAGGAGTCCCTAGAAAGGGCGCTCTCCAGCACCCCCTCCAAGGACTCCAAGAAGGGTGGGTACTCTGAGCTGCTGTTTAGTGCAAAGGCACAAACAACAGTCTGGACCCATCCCCCCACACGAAAGGGGAGGGAGGCTACCCTCTTGACGACTGGGGTGTAACCCAACGTACAGGCACCGGGTTGGTGGGCAATAAGTATGCCCACACCTGCTCGGCGCCACTCACCATGAGCAACTCCAGAGTGGAAGAGAGTCCAACCCTTCTCAAGAGGAATGGTACCGGAGCCCAAGCCATGTGTCACAGCGAGCCCAACTACAACCCCAATTCCAATGAAGTTGGGACATTGTGTTAAAGATACATAAAAACAGAATACAATGATTTGCAAATCATGCTCAACCTATTTAATTGAATACACTACAAACACAAGATATTTAATGTTCAAACTGATTAACTTTATTGTTTTCAACAAATAATCATGAACTTAGAATTTTATGGCTGCAACATGTTCCAAAAAAGCTGGGACAGGGTCATGTTTACCACTGCATTACATCACCTTTTCATTTGACAACATTCAATAAACTTTTGGGAACTGAGGACACTAATTGTTGAAGCTTTGTAGGTGGAATTATTTCCTATTCTCGCTTGATGTACAGCTTACGTTTCATAATGCGCTACACATTTTCAATGGGAGACAGGTCTGGACTGCAGGCAGGCCAGTCTAATACCGACACTCTTTTACTACGAAGCCACGCTGTTGTAACAGGTGCAAAATATGGTTTGGCATTGTCTTGCTGAAAAAAGCAGAGGCGTCCATGAAAAAGATGTTGCTTGGATGGCAGCATATGTTTCTCCAAAACCTGGATGTACCTTTCAGCATTAATGGTGCCTTCACAGATGTGTAAGTTACCCATGCCATTGGCACTAACACAGCCCCATACCATCACAAATGCTGGCATTTGCGTCCATAACAGTTATTTTCCGCTTTGGCCCGGAGGACACGAACTCCACAATTTCCAAAAACAATTTGAATCGTCGGACCAGAGAACACTTTTCCAATTTGCATCAGTCTATCTTAGATGAGCTCGGGCCCAGCGAAGCCGGCAGCGTTTCTGGGTGTTGTTTATAAATGGCTTTTGCTCTGCATAGTAGAGACTTACGGATGTAGCGCCGAACTATGTTTACTGATAGTTTTCTGAAATGTTCCTGAACCCATGTGGGGATGTTGGTGTTTGATGCAGTGCCAGCTGAGGGTTCAAAGGTCACGGGCATTCAATGTTGGTTTTCGGCCTTGCTGCTTACATGCAATGATTTCTACAGATTCTCTGAACCTTTTGATGATATTATGGACCGTAGATGATGAAATCCCTAAATTCCTTGAAATTGTACGTTGAGGAACATTGTCCTTAAACTGTTCGACTATTTTCTCACGCACTTGTTCACAAAGAGATGAACCCCACCCTATCTTTGCTTGTGAGTGACTGAGCAATGCAGGGAAGCTCCTTTTCTACCCAATCATGGCATTTTGGTTCTAGATAAATCAAAATCTCATGGTTAATTCCACTGATATAAATAAATTAACACAAATGTGAAAAGCAAAATGTTAACTGCTTACTGTGAGGGCTGAGAATATCAGTTTTGTGAAAATGCGCAATTCGCAACACTGAATTCAGAACTACGATTTGTTTGCACTCACAGAGTTAACAGTTTTGTTTTAAATACTGTCGAATGATCAAAGCAAAGGTATTTATATAGCACCTTTTATAAATTGGCACCTTTTATAAATTCAAAATGTAACAACAAGTGATTTACAGCAATTAAAATGACAGTCGCTTGAAAAGTATTTGAGACTGAAGACACAAGACTATCTGACTGACAAGACGTGTTCAATTTATGCACAAAAACGACTTGGTGTGAGTGACTGTGCAGTCTGCGGATTACTGATGTGTTGGTGCGTGTATGTTTATGTCTGTGTGTGATATTTGAGAAACAAATGCTGGAATCTTGGTTTGGTGAAAGTGCGTTGTTTGACTGATTACAGGTAGATCTGTTGTTCACTATGGATACTGTAAGTATCTGTGTGTGTTAGTACTAAAGCAATGGGTTGTGAGCTGTTACTGCAGGGGAAAATAAATGGTGGAAAGGTTTTTTTTTTTTTTTCAGGATTGGTAATTAACTAGTGTAACCCTGTGATATTGTGGAGCAAGAGTTTGTTTTGTTTTTATGAAGTAGTGAGAATGAGGCCGAGAGACCTGAATGGGAAAAGCTACTGATAACAAAATAGATTCCATTGGGGAAAAAAAGGAGAAAACGACGCTGCTCAAAATCTTAGAATAGTGCAACTCAACGTACACACTTCCCTGCTGAGGCTGATGCCCCCACGACCCGTATGTGGTTTCACAGTGATAACGGCCCTCTGAGGGAAACCGTAACCACAATGTGGCACGCGACAAAAATGAGTAGGAGGGGAATGAAATGATTTTGCCTCTAATTACAGATTTCCCCTTTTCCCAAGGTAAATCAGGAGATATAGTTGTGGAATCATATCAAATCTTCCCATTCCTCCCTTACAAATATATATCGAACTCTGGATCTTTCAGTAGAGAAGTATTAAAGGTTGGAGACGGCATCGTGTTTGGGGCAGAGAGAAATATTTGGGGATGTATTTTGCAAGTACTGTTTTGAGCAGCTGAGTTACTTAGTCCAGTCGAGAGAAGGATCGGTACAGTGAAGAAAAGAAAGTGGATTCCCTTTTTGCACGACTTGTATTTCTCCATACGTCGGCCAGTCCAAAATTGTGCATATATCCATGTAATATTTGGGAAAACTGATTGCTTGGTGTTTTTTAATTTTTTTATTTGAGCAGTCTACGGTTGGATTAAGCGCTACATTAAAGTCGACATCATTGTCGAATTAGCTGACGAATTGCTCAGATGTGAAAAAAGTGTGCGAATAAAAGCCGGATCGTCAATATTAGGGGTGTATACATTAACTCATGTGTATGATTTGTCTCTATATAGTCTGAACAATTATGTATCGGCCTTCTGGGTCAATTATTGTGCTGTTTAGTGTAAAAAGTGAATTCGTATTGAGACTCCTTCTGTCTGCTGTTATAGCTCGCTGGAAAAAGTCTGACTGAAATGGAAACGGGAAAGGTCATTTTGCTCTGATTCAGACAAATAGGTTGCTTGAATTCATTTTGGGATAGAATCCATGATCTTCATTCTTGTTGCCTGTGAGCGAATGACATTTACATTCCATGAAACAAATGTTATGTGTGACATATGAATGATAAGTGTCCAATTGTTAGAAGTGAATGTTGGACAATCTGCGTGTATTTCAGTGCATTGCTGCCACGTAAGGGTTAAGTGGTAAACACTTACAACAGAGCCAAACCCTATGTTACATTAAAACGCGATGTCATGTAAATGTGCAGAAAAGTGACTTGAAAATTCACACCAGTTTTTTAAACACCGTTTAAAGCTAAACGTGACAAAATGTTGCCATTATTTTCAGCGTGAGCTGCTTTCCAAAAGACACCCCCAATTCAAATATGCAACTTTTAAATAAAAAGGTGTCACTTTTTTACGTGAGTAAAATGATTTTTGGCACAGTGCAACTTTGGTCGCTGAGGCATCCTGATGGTTTTCTAACCAATCTCCGTATTTTACATTTCACGTCTGAGAAGCAAATCCAAACAGCACTCGGAACCTCATGAGTTCTTTCAAAATGCTTGCTGGTGATTACGACTGAGAGAAGGGGAAGAAAAAAAAAAGTTTCAAGATTTAGATTCCCTTTTTTTTTTAGTACACAGTACAGTGTTCTTAGTTCAGGTCGTTCTTGTACAGCCCAGATGAGGGCGCACAAGGCACAGGTGGTACTGTAATCATAATCATGTGCTGTGCTGTATTCAGACATGCAAAAAACAAAAGGTATGAAAAAGGTGACCAAAACAAACATTGTCGAGGGGTCTGGGGGGGATGCAGAGCATTTTTATTTTAATTTTAACATAAATTGAGCAATCTGGAAGACTCTGAAGAGTACAATAAGACAAAATAAACATTTAGTTACATCGCTCAAGTACATTTTGATGTAGAAATTTAAGATGTTTTTTTGGCCTCCAACTTGAGCCAGGCCCACCTCCACCTGTACCTGATGCCAGCTTCAAGCTGTGCCACATGAATAGCATCCTCCTCTTGACTCAACTCATTGTCTGGGTCACTTCATTTTATCACTATTACCAACTTCAAAGGCTTATCCCAAATGCATCAGCCAGGAAAATATTAAGTACAGCATTTTTCTGTTTTTATTGGCCCTTTCTGAATTTAAAATTTGCTCCATTTTGTGTTGTGACAATAATAATAATAATAATTACTCAAGCAGTGAGTAACTAGTGACTTCACTTTTTTTTTTAACCACAGTATGAACATCAATAAAATAAAAATAACAAAGTAAAATGTGATTGTGCAAATTCTGATATTTCTGTGTGTGTATATATATATATATATATATATATACTATAAAATATGTTTTACTGACTTCTAATTTCAAAACTAGTTATCCGTTAATTTGTTTTAACTAAGCAATAATATTTAGAGCTGATAAATTGGTATGGGTTCATAGTAAGGATGTTCAATAGCACTTGTTTTGGGACTGATACCAGTACAAGTATTCACTCCTAAGTACTCACTGATACCAACACGACTAGTACTTTTGATATATACAATTTCAATTCACACAATGACATGATGATATGATATTTGTGAACAACGATCTTTCGTTCTGACCCACACAATAATTCACCGATGTGTCAAAGGTCGCAGTGTCGTGCCAACTACTGCCGATTAGGACTTAATGTCAGATTATAGTATCTATGACTGGTATCGGCAGCCTTCGCAAGTACCCTCTACCTTGAAATGAGGCCGGTATCGGCCCGATGCCGACACCTGTGACCTGTAATTTTGTGATTCAGTTGCGAAATCAAGTTAGAAATCAAATTCCTTTGTCCTGATAGAGGTAAGTAACTCATCATACAGTATTTTGCCAACAGTATCACAATACAGAGATTGTACAGTAAATATGAAAATAAAAGCATCTCCGTACGATACACGGTGGTGAAATGAATTTTGTGCAGACAGTGAGCGGATGTTCGTGTGAATGGTTGTAATTTCGCTTACGCCCAAAGTCAGCTGGGGCAGGCGGCGGGTTCCACATTATACACACGTTATTTCAAAGAGAATAAGAATAACAAACAAAAGAAAGTATCCACTCGTTGTTTCATTGCCGCAAGATAGTGATTCCCGACCTTTATTGAACCGAGGCATGTATTCGACATTCGAAAGAAATCTCACTGCACACCATCGAACAAAAAAAGTCACAAAACGGATATAGATACGCAAAGTATCTATTTTTGTGAAGTCCTGCCAGCGGTGTTGTTTGGCCTATTTTAGGGGGCTCTCTAGCCCTCCTAAAATGTTTTTAAGCCACCCTTAAATGATTTGGTTGAGGGGGAAAAAAAAGTATCAACATTTTCAATACAAAGTGCAAATCAATAAATCGGTATTCACTTAAATATGATCATAAAGCTGTGGGTTTCCCCTCACTTGATAGTGTGGTAGAAAGCCCTTGTCTTGTGTTGTTAGCCAATCCGTTCCACTTTAGCATACAGAGATTGTCCTTATTACTGAATAAAAGAACGGATGGACATAAGAAAGTTTTTCAAGAAAGTAAGTCATCATCACCGCTTGTGGTAACAATGGGGGCTTTTCCAACCAACCAGCCCAGGAACTTTTGAGTTCCTGGTAGCAAAAGGTTCCTGTGGCCCACGTGGTTTGGGTTTCCATTGCGCTAATTAGTTCAACTATGAGTTCCATGGAGCCAAAGGATTCCTATAGTTTGCTTTTCCATCACAGCGATGAGTTCACGGTAGCTTAAGCAAATGAGGCCGATGTTCCTCATGACTGACACCGACCGGATCGAAAACAAATGCTGCTAACTCAAGCTTTCAAGGCCGTGTCGTATTTTATCGTATTCAAATCGTTTCAAATATCTTGGATACCTTTCAAACCTAACCGATTATTGGCGCACCCACGCAATAATTGATTAATACAAGTAGCCAGCGGTGTTTAGAACATTGTAATGGAGTAAAACTACCGGTTGTTCTTAACATAAATGCTCAATGTAAAAGTACAAAGTATGATGATGATTCTTAACATAAATGCTCAAGTAAAAGTACAAAGTATGATGCATTCAAACGAGGCTGCCAAGTACAATTTATGTTACTCGAGTAAATGTCACAAGAGTACACGTATCGCGTTCGTTCCTACCCATCTCTGACCATGTACTACGATGTAATGTAACTTGGAACGAAATCACCTTGCATATGTATTCCTGTTTGTTTTTGCGCACGTACAAAAACACAGACAAACTTTGACTCTGTGACAGCAGTGACCTTTTTTTGTGTACATATTTTGATTTTCTGGTTCATGCTGTAATCATACCTTCTGTGTTTGTGTACTGTGTTAAAAAAACAACAACAACAAAAAAACAGACTGAAAAAATCTAACAGCGACTTTGACCTTTTACACAGTACTGTATTGTTTTAAAATCTGTCCAAAAACGTTCCAAAGCAATTTCCCCATCTTGGTTAGCTGTTTGTGCGATTTTGTGTTCACGTACGACATTCGCTCACATCCTGTGCATCTCCTGGGGGCTGAAGCTCCCCCCGTACAGAAAACCTTTAGGCCCACGAAGCTAAACCTTCCAACGGGTTGTTAGCCCTATTTCAAAGTGTTTCCTGAATTCCTACACATCATGGTTTCTAAGTTATCTGGCATCCCTGATACAATTGCCTTGAGGCAAGGTTCAAGGCAAATATCTCCAAAATGGAAAAGGTGTAATCAAACACGCAATAATACGCTGACATTTCATTGCCATAATTGTGGTTGTGCTTGTGCCTGTAAGCACATTCCCCTTTTCAACGATCCAGTGGCACAAATCCAAGTATCTCTTTCTGAGCGATTGCTTCCACCATCACAGCCTCCAGATTAGGCCTCTTTTTTTTTTTCCAAGGCTGATAGAACCTCTACACAGGTACAGATACTCAAACAGTGAAATACTGGATTTCTCAAGACTGCTCGGACTAAGAAGAGTTGCAAAAGCAAAATGATGATGGAAGTGTATGTTTGATATTTGAGAATGTATCTGCCATTCCAAATGATACTCTCTGTCACACCCACCCAGGAAGTCTTGAAATGTGCGATAATGCTTTGTCACCTAAACGAGGACATTTTAACACTTCAGAGTGCTAAAAGCCAAGTTATCAGATGATGACTCGGGTACCATGCTGGAGTTGCACAAAAAAGTTTTTGTTCGGTCATTTTGTACGACACATAATGAAAATGCTGTAATGTACATCCTTTACTTTGGTTGTTTTTGCTTTTTGATTTAATGAATGAGGTTGTTCAAATTTTGCCTTTTGTTACTATTTTTTTGGTCCTTCAAAATTATATACCATAACTTTGTTGCCTGAAATGCATTGGTGGTGCGAGTACATGATTTTCTACTGTTCTTACACACATGCCTTCATAAGCCCATGAATACGGAATGCATCGAGTACACATACTCAACATGTTCATCTCAACAAATTAGAATACGGTGGGAAACTATTCCACTAGTTCAGTTGAAAAAGTGAAACTCATACATCATACAGTGTATATTCACAACACACAGTGTTTTCATGTCTTTTTTAAAATACAATTTGGATATATCCATCCATCCATTTTCTGAGCCGCTTGTCCCGACGAGGATCGCGGGTGTGCTGGCGCTTATCCCTGCTGACTTTGGGCGAGAGGCAGGGTACACCCTGAACTGGTCGCCAGTCAATCGCAAGGCACATATAAACAAACAACCATTCATATTCACGCCCATGGACAACAATGCCTGCAACACGTTCCAAAAAAGCTGGGACAGGGTCATGTTTACCACTGTGTTACATCACCTTTTTCCTTTTTAACAAAACTCAATAAGCATGTGGGAACTGAGGACACATATTGTTGAAGCTTTGTTTGTTGAATTCTTTCCCATTCCTGCTTGATGTACAACTTCAGTTGCTCAACAGTCCGGGGTCTCCGTTGTCGCATTTTGCGCTTCATAATGTGCCACACATTTTCAATGGGAGACTGGTCTGGATGACTGGCAGGCCAGTCTAGTACTCTAGCACTCTTTTTCTATGAAGCTACACTGTTGTAACACATGCAGAAAGTGGCTTTGCATTTTCTTGCTGAAATAAGCATCAAAGACTTCCTGCAATAAGCAGGGGAAGGTTCCTGAAAAGGAAATTGCTTGGATGGCAGCATATTTTGCTCCAAAATCTGTATAAACCATTCAGCATTAGTGGTGCCTTCACAGACGCACCGGTTTTTAATGCAGTGCTCCCTGACGTTATAACAGTGATCCAATCAGAGCAAAGCATATTTAAAAAATCAAATATAAATGGGAAATCTGGCCTTCTCAATTGCCAGGCAAAAAAAGACCATCTAGAATAGCTTGAAAAAGGGCATCCTGGGCATTTCCAGCCCAAATTATCTTGCAAACCCGATAAAAGGACATAAAATATTATGAAAAACAAAACCAAAAAAAAGATGGCATTTGACCCTTAAATAATCAAAATAAACAAACAGGTAAAAAAGAGTTCAACTTTGCCAAGGAACAATATATATATATATATATATATATATATATATATATATATATATATATATATATATATATATATATATATATATATATATTAGTTGCCAATTTTAGTGCATAATTATAGTGGTGGGTTGGGAAAATATGAGCCAGCTGTTCATAGAGCAGCATCAGCCCAGGTCTCCCCTGAACTCCCAAGCAAGGTCAAGGGTTCACTTTTAAGTCAGGAGACTTTCTATTGGCTATAAAGTGTTGCTAATTGACACAAATCTGGTTGCCACAAGTTTTGCTGAGGCCAAAGTAGCGCAGAGAAAAACATAAGTCAGCCTCAGTAAATGCAGGTACTTATTGAGTTCTCAAACACTTCTCATCTACTGTACAATAACAACGCTAACTTTTTGACACGAACATATTGTTTTCTTTCCATGGTATCCAGCAAATGTACAGCTCTGCCTTCATAATGATACCTTGTAAGACCACCGTTCATTCATTCCATGCTGTGGCCGGATGGGATCAGTGGGTGTCCATTCTTTGTGGTAGTTATAACAGCAAAAGAAAAAATATAAAAAGCCTAAAGGAGAAGCTGACCAAGAACTAAGACAAGGTCAGATAGTCCCAGCACTCCCTTTTTAAAACACAAGCTTTTCATCAAAAGACACCCCTGACTTTAGTGAAATGGTGGCATTCCTCAACATCCCTCTCACGACGAGGCTCTCAGATCAGCCGTCTGCCATTGTGGCTAGCCATAGAGGATAACCTACGAGAGGGTTTGGGACTGACCCTAGACTCCCCCCGAGGAAGGCCACAATGCTGGCCTTCATGGCCACCATCCCTCGGGCAAGATGTTCATAATTTTTCTGAGCGGACTATGTTCTGCAGCAGCAGGATGGCCCAAATGTTCTGTAAGATTATTAGGTAACCCCAAACTCAGACAAGGGTCACATTCCTTTGATCTGAATAGGCATACAGCTCAATGCAGGAAGTCTTTGATGAGAAAAATGGGTCAAGCCTAAGGAGTCACAGGAAGCTGAACGTGTGATTCACTTTATTATGATGACCTGCCCTAGGAGGTCAAAGAGCAGGATACGACACACTCCAATCTAATAGTATGGTAACTAGCTGAGAGCTGTAATTACACGAACAATTCTATTTCATTTGTACATTCTGATGTATTGCAACTACTAAATAACTCTTTGCTCAATTAGCCTTTCATCATATAATTGCAGCGACTCTCAGTCTTTCCAGATTGCATTTGCATTAGAGGGAATCGATCTTTCTGGGTCAAGTTGACACTGTACCTCTGCATGTGTACTGTTTTGTCTGATGGTGGTCATGTTGTGAGCTGGAAACATCTGTCTTTCTCAGTGGGACATCTCATTTCACATCCCTACTGTGAAATTTAGGGTAGATTAGAGAGTTGAGCTGGAAGCAATGGGATGTCACTGATTATTTCAAGCCTCTTTCCTCATTCCTCGACATGATGATGCATGAAGAGCTTTTTAAACCGATCAACTGCATTCTTTAACAAACTGTTTCAAGGGTCTGCGCTCTTAGCACCACTATTTAGACCAAAATATAAGCATTCAATTAATAAAATGTTCTTATTTTATCAGTGTTTTTGAAGGCAGACAGTTAGGGTTTAATACCTGATAGGATAATTACTCACCAAATTGCAGAGATGGGGGTACTCGAGTCAAACGAGCTTTTTCAGAAAGGCTTGACTTTAGACTTGACTAGACTTTGACTCAAACTACGTGACTTGACAAGTCATCTTGTTTAGATTTGGAAATCTGCATTTTAATTGAGACAGTTTGCCTTTTATTTTTAAGTAAGAAAGGTTTTTGTGGGTCATTTGCACCAACCTGGCAACCCGGTCTGCATTGTTGTGCACTTGCCAGTGTGACGGACCCACCTGCATGAACAATGATGGCAGGAGCTCCAAAGATAATACAATTTGGATTTGAAAATGCCTGTGACCTTCGATCACTCAGGCAGCACTGCATCAAAAACTGACATCAATGTGTAAAGGATATCATATATCACCACATGGGCTAAGGAACACATCACCACATGGGCTAAGGAACACACACAAAGTTCAAAAGCCAGCATCTGTGATGGTATGGGACTGAGTTAGTGCCAATGGCATAGGTAACTTACACATCTGTGAAGGGACCATTAATGCTGAAAGGTACATACAGGTTTTGGAGAAACATATGCTGCCATCCAAGCAAAGTCTTTTTCATGGACGCCCCTGCTTATTTCACTAAGACAATGCCAAAACACATTCTGCACGTCAATCGGGGAAACAAGTTTTGTTTTTTATTCCCGTGACAAATGCAGCGTTGATAATGGTGTTTGTAAAAATAAAAGCTGTGGGTGACCTGCGGCAGGAGGAGTTTACCGGCTTCACAAGGTAGGTGCGGGCTAGCTTGCTCACCAGCAGTCCAGATAGGTCGACAGCTCACAATTGCCATTTAAAATGAATAAGTAGCGGGCCCGTGTCAATATAGGTACGTGGTGGCGAGACTCCACTGGCCAATTGGCCAGAAAAAAATTACATGCTACCTGTCTGTGGCGTGCAAATGTCGTGCGCTAGTGTTGTTCCGTTCCCAAACGTTTTGTTCAAAAGAACGAACCTTTTTCGTGAACATACTGAAATGAATCGGTTTATCAAATGATTTGTTCTTTGAGCTTGGCCGCTGCCGTGAGCGAGTTGGCTGGGAGCGGAAACGGAACTGCTGGAGCGTTCTGTCACTCACTTCTGAATCTTCGCCGAATTCGTCGGTCACGTGATGCAATGTGGGGGTTGTCGGCGGAAGTATAAAAAGGCCTTCACTCATTCTGAATTTCCAGCGAATGACCAATGAGCAGCCAGCGAAGGCAGTGCCGCACAGGCGGGGGAGGGACTGAATTGAACAGAATATACTGTCAGCCACAAGCGATTAGTTCATTGAACTTCTTCGTTCGCGATCCACTGAGGAGAGACGTACCAGTACGTAAGGGGTGAACTGTCTGAATCATGAACTGCATAAGGAAGTAGAGATGTGTTGGTCGCGAACGAAACGGCTCATAGAGCTGGCTCTGTCAAGCAAACGACAGGAGCCGACCCTCTTCTCTCTCGCTCTAGCATTGGGCGGCTATTAAGAGCAGCACAAGCAGACGGCTTCGGGCCTGCGGTGCACCGTGCACGCTTGGGATTTGCGTGGCGGCTATTACATGCAGCACAGTGAGCAGCACACGCTTCATGGAGTGCTCATGATTTGTCATTGCACTTGGTGGCAATTACACACAGCACAAGGAGTGATTAGGGTAAGTGACATTCTAGTTTAAAAAACAGCAGGAAAAGAAGGAAAATATGTCCACGTTTTGATTTTGTTGATGATTCAAAGGCAGAAATCTTTTTTTACAGGGAAGGCTTCATAAATAACTTGCACAGGAATTAAGGACTATCCACCCATCAGTCCAATGCGAAGAAAAATAAAAACAGGGAATTGAAACTTTTAAAAATGAAGTGTTGCTACTGATGCTCCAGTGGCTACAGCATCATGCATTACACCACCACATCCATTCATCAATTTTCTGTAGCACTTTTCCTCACGCGGGTCGCGGGCGTGCTGGAGCCTATCCCAGGTATCATCGGGCAGGAGGCGGGGTACACCCTGAACTGGTTGCCAGTCAATCGCAGGGCACATACAAACAAACAACCATTCGCACTCACATTCACACCTACGGGCAATTTAGAGTTGTCAATGAACCTACCATGCATGTTTTTGGGATGTGGGAGGAGACCGGAGTCCCCGGAGAACATGCAAACTCCACACAGGCGGGGCCGGGGATTGAACCCGGGTCACTCGAATCAGTTTGTTAATAAGATTTGTTCAAATAATTCATTCACCGAATGTTTCAGTTCATTTTCACAAAATCATTCAAGTGATTCCTCTTTCAGTTAACGATCCACCGCTGACGTTAACGTTCACGCAACACGTTCACCGAAGGACTATGCGTTGTTGTCGCCACGGCTTCGGTTGTGACTCGTGAACATGCGGGCAGCGAGCTCAGCTACCGGACATCCTTCCGCCTCCGCTTACGTCCAGTTAGGCTCTTGCCAGCCGGCGTGACTTTTCGGCATTGCGCCATGGTGGACCATCGCTGACACCAGCCCCCGCCAGCCGGGCTTCTGCTCACTCACCTTACTCTAAGTGTTACTGATTAGTGGAAAGCGTCTTTGAGTGTCTTGAGAAGCGCTATATATGTGTAATGTATTCTTATTATTATTATGAAATAAAAAGCTTTAATAATCGCATTAGAGACACAGAGGGAATTATATGTATGTGTACAAGCTAAAAGAACGAATCATTCCATAAACTGATTCAGTTCAGTTCGTTCTCCAAGAAGATTTGTTCTTCTCAACAAAACCTTCACGAACGAAACAACACTACCCATCACTATGGTGTGCATGTATGCGATGTATGTAATATGAGCACGGCCTATCTGGAAGAAGCAGTTAGTTATGTTGCAGCAGGCAGGCAATCATAATGCAGCGGGTCGCTTTGAACTCAAATGGATTCATAACAATGATTGAGACGGCATAGCAGCGCTCTCTCTCGGTTTCTCTTGTGCAGGAGGAAAGGCGACTTTCAATCATTAAAACATGCACTCACGCAAATGTGAAAAGATTACGTTTTTGTTGGCACAAGCTGAAAAAAAGGTCACATATGCGACCAATTTAGTCACAGTCTCGAGCCCTGTGATGCAGTATAATGCGTAACCCCTGTAAACTACTGTATATCCACACAAAAATATATCCATAAAAACAGGTATTCCTGAGTCAATCGGTAGATTATTATTTTTTTAACAGCATTATCAACCACATCCCAATTTCCACTTGTTGCAAACTTGTAATTTTAAGCAAAGAGCAATAACACCATGTGATTTAAGATGACAGAACACAAGAAGTTGAATGGTGAACGAGTGGCTAGCACATTTGCTTATCCGGGCTCCGATCCGAGTACTCCCGCTATCCCCCACATTCCAAAAACATGCTTCTTAGGTTAACTGAAGACTCTAAATTGTCCTTATGCCTGACTACAGGATTTTAGCCCCGATATTGGGCCGACATATTTTGTCGGGAACGACAAAACTTCTTGTAGTGTGACATAATCCACGTCCAACGATTTGGTCCTACGATAGCCCTATGACACCAAAATGAAGTCTATCATATTTTTGGATCTTCAGTGTAGTGTGACATATCAATGACAACTCTCCGACAGTGCACCTTGACGTCGACCAATAGGATTGGGTATTGTGACCGGTGCATCGCCTCCCGTGCATGCCGTTGTCAACATACTTGGTCATCGCCGTCAACATTTATTCACCCGCACAAACCAATGTTTACCAAAGCTTTAGCGCATGGCTGCATTTTTACATGCAACTGTTAGTGCTAGCACTAGCTTTCTAGGCTGCCTAACATCTTGTTGCCTGCTTGCGAGCCATGTTGTATTAAAAATATGTGAACATACCTCAACCAATCCTTGAATGAACGTCCTCTCCCGAGCAACGGTGACGACCACCACACGTTTTTCTTCATTTTTTTTGCCAGTGACATGTTTTCTTTTTTGATTTGACAAGCCCAGTGATCGTAAAGGACGGGATAGGCTATAATTGCTTATGCTGGAACCACTAATAACAACACAGGTTATACTAACATATCAACTCACAGGTTCTGACAGGTGTTTAGACACTACAAAAAGAATCCCACCGCACCACTCGTCAGTAGCACTGCCTTGCTCATCTGCCACATCCTGTCCTGCTGTTTTCTGTCCTCATTCATCTTGTTCTCTTGGTTAGTTATTACATGTCCTCACCGGGTGTGTCCCCCCCCCCCTCCCATCCACAAATGATAACACGATTTGACTGTTGTAATGTTACTTGTGTTCAAATATCTAGACTGTCTCATTATTGTTCTGCTGTAGTTCGCACCCACTATTCCCCTTGTCCACTCTGTCCCTCTGTCTGTCCCTTAAAACCCTTTTATGTCCGGCTGCATTTACAATAAACATCAGGATTATTATGATTATTATTTTTTAAAGCAGAGGGAGTATTTCAAATTCCCCTGTTGCACAGCAAAACTGTACCAGCACAAATGCATACAGATTCACCATTCGGCAAGGCCATGCAGCTGAACAGGACAGGTTTTAAAAAAAACAAAAAAAAAGATGGGATGCGGTTGTATCGGAATACACGTGTAGTGTCTGACCGAGATACGGCACGTTTTTATGTCAGTAATCTGACATAGTGTAATCGGGAGAGACCAAATTTGTCTTGTAGTCTGATCCAGGCATTAGGTGTGAATGTGAGTGCGAATGGTTGTTTGTTTGTATGTGCCCTGCGATTGACTGGCAACCAGTCCAGGGTGTACCCTGCCTCCTGCCCGATGATCGCTGGGATAGGCTCCAGCTCACCCGTGACCATAGTGAGGATAAGCGGTATAGTAAATGGATGGATGGATAGGACACAAGATTTTGCCATTATACAGAAAAAAAGGACATAGTTTATTAGAAATGTACAAAGGCTATATACACTGTCACACAAATCCAAACAAACATGTAAAAGTATAGACTGTCGTAGGAAATACACAAACGCTTTTAAAGGCTACTTAGAAATCAGGGAACATAACAGAATTTTTGCTGGGCTAGTATGCCAAAACAGAATTTTGAATATCAAAGTCTGTCCCTTCCTGAATTTGCCATTCTCCTGTTCATCCAAAGCCTAAGGGGAGGTATGGGTTGTAGAAAAGAGGTGGTGGGGGTGATATTCTGAATGTGTTAATTAGAGTTGGATCCCATTAGGAGCACACAGAGGTACTTGTATATTCTTTGAGAGAATGTTCCCCGTCACACACAGGGGTGTGGGATAGACCAAAGCATACCCTTGTCCATTTCAATCATTTACCCTTGTGGATTTGACACCAAGGAGAGTTCGTGCCTCTGATCCAGAGGGGCATCCTCAAAAGTTCAGACCATGATCAAAAAGCGAGTCTATGGACCCTGATGTTAGTATCAAATATTTTACCATGATTCTGCACCTCTCGTGTCAATTGGTTGTCAGACATACTGGTTAACTTTATGACATGATAATTGTATGTATAACTCATTAGAACACATCACAAAAGCCTATCACATAACGTTTAAGAAGTACCATCCAATATAATACTAAAAACTTGGCCTCCAATTCTATCAATTGACTGGTGCTGGAACTGTAATTAGATGCTCATACTCAAGCTCTTTAGCAAGGCAATGTGAAAGGCTTTCAGTCAGTGCACCACTATATACAGTAGTGTATGTACACGTGTGTGCGTGTGAATGAGTTCTTTCTGCTATCTACGAGACTCTTGATGAAACAGTCAGATAAAAACATAACAAGAATATCATACTGCTATAGACAGTGAAAACAAAACAAATAAAATGGCCACTCATTTGTCATATATTCCTGATGTGTGACTTATTGCGACTGAATGGCTTAAAGCTATATTTACCCCTAACTGATCATGTTGAGGAACTTACTTTCTTCAGCCAGTGCTGTGAGCATTGAGCTCATATCACCAATGGCCATGTTGCCAATTCCGGCTGGTACCGATGCAAGTGTAACAGAATTGCGAGGGGTGGTGAGACGAGATGAATTCTGGGAGAGGCTCTGTAAAAGGCCAGGACTCAGGGTGCCTGACATCAGGCTGGAGTGATCGCCGTCATCTAACATGGAGTCAAAATCTATTTGGGTGTGTTCTGCACCACTATTTCCACTCGTGGAAGAATCCACTGTACTGCTAGAGACCTGGTTGACACCTGGTGAGGCCATGTTACCTGCTGCTATGTTGTTATTGGTCTGGCTCATATTGGGGCATATCGGAGCATCGAAGGTGGCGGGAGTTTGTTCAAACAAATGAATCGCACCGGTGTAGAACATTGCAGAGTTGGGATTCTCAGAGTTGTTTTGTTGGGTTGCTGACTCATTGGGCCTTTTTGGACTTGCCTCTGACGTGTCATTACGCAGGCCAGGGCTAACATCAGTTAACTTGGGTATCCTGCTCAATTGCATCATACCAGTGCCAGGATGCTGTCTCCCACCAGGCTTGGGCTCTACTGGAGGTCTTGGAAGTAACATTCCACTGGTACCATTATGTACACTGCTGTGCAGGGATGAAATATTATGGTGCTGTTGCTGATGAACCACATTGTTCATATGAGAATATTCATCAGCTTGTGTCCTTCCTCTGTAACTTTGCAGTCCTTGTTCCATCAGAGCATTTCGAGTGGCTCTCATATTATTGCTTGCAGAAATAGAATTTTGAATTGTGTCTTGGCTAAACCCTTGCCGGGAACTTTGGTCACTAAATTTCAGATTGCTACACTGTGTTTGCTGATAATGAGGGTTGTTCAACCTCTTGCTGTTGTGGTTTGCATAGCCCTGCTTATGCATATTCTGACTCATGGGTATGACCTGCTGGTTGCTGCAAAGGCCTTGACCTTGTGCCTGGAAGGAACCAAAATTGTTCCTCTGTGGAACAACAGCTAGGTTTCCCCTGAGAGAATGTTGCTGTTTGGGGAGCTTTGGTATGGTGTCCACGGTCCCTGAACTCACCTCATTCCACTGTACTGGCATATTATTCTTATTTATGTGTGATGATGCTGAGAAAGGCTGTTGGGAGTCACTATGATCCATATCCTGACCAGATTGCCTCATGCAGGCATCAACCTTGGCAACCCTTCTCTGGGAATAAAATGAGGCTAGTGGGGCAATGCCTGTCTGATAGCCCTGAGACTGGTTATTGAATTGGTAGTTCCCTTGTACCAAGTTGTGACCTTGGGTGCCAGGGTTTTGGGACCTCAGGTATTGTACCATGTCATCTGGAAGAACTATATCATCCTCTGGACTCTGTTCTACCCCAGTCCCCATCCCATCTCCTGCCATGTTCTCCATAGCTACATTCTCCGAAATGCTTGGCGGTCTGGGGGTAAATGGATAGCGCTGTAGATTGCCATCAGAACGAGTGTAACCATGCATTGCCAATGCTTGGTGACATTCTGATGAACTATTCATGCTGCTCATACTGTTATAGCGCTGCACTGCTGAAAGTGCCAGAGGGTCAAGGGTGGGACGACGGACTGGGTCACTTGCCCGGCGGGGAAGGCTGGCAGGTACTTCATGGGGCATCATGCTGTTATTGCCATATCCAATATCGCTGCATCGCCGGGGCACAGTTCCAGAGGGTGGATGGCGGTACTGGTGTGATGAACATTCCTGAGAGTCACTATTGAGGGCCATGTGCGTCCTGAGACTCATTCTTTCCATATTAGGTAAGGGGGTAGGCGGCGCTCCACCAATGGCAGCTGCATATTTTGCCTTGAGACGATAATGTTGAGCTGGAGTCAGACTAAGAAGGCTAGGAAGATTTCCTCCACCTGCTCCACCGACACCACCACCTCCACAGTGGCTAGCCTCGCTGGAGCGTCGGGATAAATCAGTGGAGATTGGGTCATAGGAGTCAGCCGAACTGATATTGTTATGACGGTTCGCCCCAAATTGTGACGCCTCACTGGAGCGCCGGCTGGAGTAGCAAGGCGAGATTCCGGAGGAACGCCGACTCATGGTGTACGCTGAGCTGATCGTGCTGGTTGTACTATTTACGCCGATCATTCAGCTGGTTCAGCAGAGTCACTTCACACAAAGAGTGGTCTCCCAATAGCTGACCATTGTATAAACTGTTCAGGTTACTTGTTAAATTTGAGTTCTCCACCAGGGAACCTGTAGATGTATAGGACATGATTAATGGCCTTTATAACTACGGTACATCTTGACTGAATCTTAATCAAGATGTCAGCGCTCATACTTACCAACTGCAGGTATCGGGGGCAGCTTTGTGTTGTTGCGTTGGGCCTGTGGGGGCTGTGGCGCTGAATTGACCCATGGGCATGAGTCTCTCACTGTCTTCAGCCTTTCTTTCTTGATACTCTCCATTTTGATGGTAACTGTGCCACTATGACCTACTGATTTCCTCAGATGGAGTCCCAACCCTGCGTGTTGCCCCCCGGCAGGAACAGTCGAGTCAACCATGGCGCAGTCATCCTGTGCACTCAGGTCCCCGAAGCTGCCCCCACTGTGCATGGCCATCTCTACCCCACTGTCATTGTTGTTGGTGCTGCTGAGAGGTGATGGCTGACTCCTACATGATGAGTGACCACCAGGACTGGACTGATACATCTAGTGAGGGACAGCAGAGAATAAGTGTATGTCAGAAAACTATACAAGCCACAATGTAACATAGAGTGGGAAATCTGTCATGTGTGTGTGTGTTCCGGGTTTTGTCCTCCCCCCTGTTTCACACACACCTGCTCCTGTGAGCATCTTCACCACCTGTGCCTCATTCACCCTAATTATCCCTTGTATTTAACCTCGTGTCTCATTCCCTCTCGTTGCCAGTTCGTTGTACCTTGTCGTCGCGTTCCAGCATTCCTTGTTTCCACGTCACAGACTCACAGTAAGACTTGAGCCTGTTCCGATTATCGACCTCGCCTCTTTGCCTCACGTTTTTGGATACTGTTGCCTTTCTTGGATTGCCTGCCTGTGTACCGACCTATGCCCGTCTATTAAACCTCTCTTTCTGGAAACTGTCCATTTGTTTTGGAGTCGTGCATGTTTTGGTCCTATCCTCTGTTCCCTTCATGACAAAATCAGTGTAACTTGGTGGTACAATTAAGACACAGACAACAGGGTCCATAGGTGTGAACATGAGTATGAGTGTTTGCTTCTTCTATATCGCTGGCGTCAGGCCGCAACATACTGTGGCTCAAACTTGGTCATTTTTTTCGGGATATGTAGGATTTTTCTAAATATGCCTTTTCCATGACAACCAACACAAATGCATCGTACGGTCTTCAAGGGTACCCTTTTTTGGTTCTTTTACAAACGTTCCTTCAAAGTTACTCATGCTGTCTTTACTGCTAATGCCACTGGAGAGAGCCTCATCGTGTTGTTGCAATTCACCTGAGGTATCTGTGAGCTGAAGTGCAAGGATGAGGTAGCCATTTTGGATTTACACAAATAGCAGACAGCAAAACAAATGGTGTTATTTCTGAGATATGAAGGAATATATGAATTTGTGAAAGTGTCAGAACTATTGCATGTCTTTACGATTGTATAAAGACAAGCGTGTAATGGGTTTAATGAGTAGTTAGAATTATTTATACACTTGTATGCATAGAGTTTGAAGGGCAACGCGTAAATTGTTCCACTCACACGATTTTTATGAAGCGTGTTTGTCTTTACTGTTATGCCCTTTTGTCTTTACGGTTATAAAAATAAGTTTTTTTTCAATGGGTCACCACCACTTGCTCTGTCAATAAGGACTGCCTTTGCTCCAGATGCCTAAAATCTTAAATCATCAACTTTTTCGAAATAGGACTTAAAGCAGGGCTGTTTCAGACATTTACCCATATAAAACCAAGGCAGCATAAAAAAAATTGCTCAATTAGATTTTTGGATTTTTACAAGTGCCTTCACTGTTATTGGTCAAATTATATGAAAATGACCCCTAAACGTTGCTGTCATCATTAAAGTTTTTTTGATGAGTGCTTCGTGCAGGTGTCCAACATAAAAAGGAGCAGGTGTTTATATTTGTCAGTATGATTAAACGTTTCCATGACTGATGGAGTATGACATGAGGCATTCACTCCCGCAGATTGAGTCACGAAACAGAGAAATTATTGGAGTGCTCACCTCAGTGAAGACTATCCGTTACGAAGGTTTTCAGGGAAAGAGAAAAGCATGTTCAAGCCAAAACTAAAAATGGGACTTAAGGATGCAGACAACTGCCAGTAAAATATTTAACCAGAGTGGAATGTTAGTACATAACCGGGGAAACAAAGAGACAAAGTCATGCAAGTGCAGTATTCAATCAAATCATAATGCTAATGTCAATTTGAAGCATGCAAACACGACTCACAACGGAATTCTCAGTCTTGATAGATTTGACTTGTAGGCAGTCTTCCATGCTTCTCGTGGTGCCTTTGGCATCAGGGCCTCTCATCTGCACTTCCCGTGCCGTTCTTTGAATGGTACTCATTCTCTCCATTGTCTTTGGGTGGTTGAAGTCCTCGAGGAGCATCACTTCGCTGTTTCTTGGTGACATGAGCCTCAGGTCCGTGAACGGTCTTAACATGCTTCCTGAGAGAGCTGGGGTCTGTGTAGCGCTTGGTACAGCCCACGATTTTACATACATATGGTTTCTGTCAAGAGGGATTTACCACAATTTGTTTCAACAGAGTTGCAATTCGGCATCACTCAGAAAGGAAAGATGAGCAGATAATACAAATATAAATTCGGTTGACATAAATCATGACAATAACACCTTTACCAACAAATACAGTCGACGAATGTTCAGCTCGACAAGCGCTGCCAAAGGACGATTGTACCGAATACGTGAAAGCTCTACCTTAAGCTGGTTGACATACCTCATTAGAATGTGTGCGGTTCTGGTGCTTGGCCCGGTCTGAAGCATTTGAGAAGGCCTTGTTGCAGCCTTCATGCTCACACACATAGGGCTTTTCCCCAGTATGAGACCTAAGGTGGGTCTTGAGGTTCTCGAGGCGGGAGTAAGCTTTCGCGCAACCCTCAAACTGTAAACAGACGGAAAGTCAAGAGTGGACACATTGAAAATGACGGCTTCAGTAATGTGGTATTTATTGCTCATTTGTTCAAAAATAAGTGTTAAAATGAATTCTCCTCTTGGTTGTTCCCCATTCACGACTATTTTTAAAAAATTTTTTTGAAGTCATCTTTAAGTTTTTTCTATCTTGTTTTTTTCCCGCATACCTTAATGAGGTTTATTTTAAATCATCTAAATAAAAATGTCATCAATAAAATTAGAGTGCACGATCTGTGATTGATTGCATTATCTGACCATATAAAACATAAGAAGAAAAGAAAAGGAAAGAAAGAAAGAAAGAAAGAAAGAAAATAAATGTAATCAGTTTACATGTTCAATAAGAGTAGGAAGAAGTAAAAAAAACTTATCTAGTCCCGCCTCTTGTTCTCTATCCAGTTTTGCCTTATTATATTATATGAATACAATCATAGGTTATTCAATTATAATAATAATAATTATTATTATTATTGTTATTATACAAAATAATAACATTTCAATGTACTCTTGACACAGTAAATCATGTATGGCAGTAACAGTGAACAATAACGTGCGTATGATGATTTCTCTTTCAATTTCAACAGAATTAACTATGATTTTGACCTGGCTTTTGATTAATCTTGTATCAAAAATGTAAAAAAAACAAAAACAATTCAGCAATTAAAGCAGTTGATTTGATTGTATTTAATTCATTTTCAATTGTAGTCAGAAGCAGTTTCAGGTTTTTCCCAGATTGTAGAATACATTGATATATATTGTAGAAATAATTTAGGACCTAACACATCTCAGATAGCCTCTTGGATTTTAAGATTCTCTTCAGAAATATTCAGTCGAGTTTAATGAGAAGAGGCACATGAGATTTGGGCACATGGTCTCAATGAGGATCTCTGGACCCCTGTTTGTGTGTTTATCCTCAAGGTGACACCCACACCTTCACTAAGTGCTCTTAAGTCATCATCTGTTAAAATATGTCCAACGTAGCCCATGGAAATGCTTGGAATCAGATAAGCCACCATTGGGTAAATGAAGCGCTTGGAACCCCCTAATTTGTTAATCCCATCAAATAAACAGCGTAAATGCAAAGACCCTCATTTTGTGGGGGAAAGGGTTTAATAACAAAGACTCATTCTGTATACTCGGTTGTGTAAAATCAACAAGCGAAGGATGTGGATGATGAGACTATAGAATACCACTGGTCAGTTAGTACTTACAGTGCATTTATGTGGCTTCTCGCCCGTGTGTCTCCTCATGTGGACCACCAGCATATACTGGGCCTTGAAGGGCTTTTGGCCCCTTGAACACTCCACCCACCGACACACAAACTCCTTCTTTTCACCGTGGATGTGGTCATTGTTGATGTGCTGAAGGGACAATTCAAGTCACAATGAGGCACATGTGTGCTACGGGGGTACAGACCCATTGCTTGATGACAAAAACGAGTCAGCAAATTCCTGTCTTTTCCTACAAAGCACATGCGCGATAATGACACACATTGTGAGTGACGCTGCCATAAATAATCTCTGGCGGGCATTGTGCTTCTGTCACCAGTAGATTAAAAAAACAACAACTATAAAAACAGTGTCTGTTTGTACAGGCTGTCTGCAAGCCTGTGTGTTTGTAAAGAAATGGGTATTTCCTCAGTAAAGGATTTGTTACCAACTTATCTGATTACGGCTCTTAAATAAAGCTGGGGTTTATTGAATTAATATACCTTGTATTGCAGACAAAGAAACACTTCAAAACTTGCATCCCAAATATCTGCACACTGATAGGAATCCCATCATTTCCTGAGGAGACACCCTAGCTCACAATGCTCCAATTGTCGCCACTTTCTTTTACCAGCTAAAAATGCTTCGTAGTGCACAGTTCTGCTGAAATCTATTTTGGGTGGAGGAAGAAGAATGGAAACAAATGTGTAGCTCAGCAAAGACCTCTATTTTGAGGTTGCACACCACCGCGGCTCCTTTATTTGGGGGCTCTTGAAACAGGATCTTTTTGGTTAAGCAGAAGCCAACGCTTGGAGGTGCACGTGAAAACCTCGAGTGCTTAAGGAAATGCCGTCAAGAATTTGTGTAGGGGGAAATAACAGTTACACCCGAAAGTTTATAAAGCTGAAAGGATTCAAGATCTTATTGAAAATTGCGGAATGAGTTCCTGACTCATCCTTTGCTGGGTTGACACTCGAACACTACCAAACGGACAGGTTGCATCAGAGGTTTGGCCAAAGGTTCTTCAAAGTAACTTCTGTCTTAATTGTGGAGACTAAAGCCGACCCTTTCTCCTTCCACTCATGATGTGAACAAGACACGTGCTTCCTGATTAAAGCTCGGAGCTGACTGACTGTCAGTCAAGAAGTGGAAAGCGTGTTGAAATGTCCGTCTAGAAATTGAGCAGCACACGTTTTCTAAACCCCAGAGCTGCTGGCATGACGATGGATTTATGAGCGGCCCTCTGGGCTTCAGGAGTTGTGGGTGTTGCTGAGAGAGAGGTTAAGGGTTACGGGTCAGGGGGCTGAGGAGTTGAGGGTCAGGCGCGCACAGCTGCAAGGCTTGGCCCAAATTTGGTGAGAGCGGGAAGCCTCAATAATGTTGCGCGTGTCCACCAAACAGTTAAGGATCAGTGGCTGGACTGTTTTCTGATCAGCTTCAATCAACAGGAATTTAACAAGTGGCGCAAAAGACACCAAACAAATTGATGAGGCTGATGAAATTGGTCTCGATAAACATGTAAAAGCAAAAACCTTTCCCTGGATATGAATTAAATCATGACTTTGTCCTTTGATAAGACTTTGTCCTTTGATTAGACTCAAGCCAGGCTCACATGTACAAGCTGGTCTTGGGTATCATACTCCTTGGTACAAGCCTCCCAGTGGCAGTTGGTCTCATATATGGCCTCGGGTTCCTGTTTGCACTCATCTTTATCAAGATCCTCACTCAGGTCCAGCATCCCTCCACTGTGGTCCTACAGAAAAGAGACACAACTTTGTTATTCACTGAAATTCAGTATTACATATATCAGTGTATTTGAAAGAGTTGTCAAATATGGCATATTTTCTCATGGCGCCTTGTAGTTGACACAATCTGTAACAAATGACAGTATATCCACAATAACTTAAGTGAATCTGCCTCGTTAGGTCTTTGCTGTTATTTTGTTGTCATGTCATTCTTCGAGAAATGTTTTTCGGATTACATTTTGGGGCCATCTTTGCTCATGTGGTAGAGTGATCTCAATATCATTTATGGGTTCAAGCCCCAATTTACCTGCAGCACTGTCAACATATTCTTGAGTATGTCTTAATGAGCTGTCAACTTTCGCCCCCATCATTAATGACTATTGATGATAAGCGTGGGAATGGGAATGGATAAGAATTTTGTGCTTCTGATTCCATGATCAATACTGCTTATCGATCCAATTCCTTGTTGATTGAATTCTTATCAAGTCTTATTGGGTGATGAAGTAAAATAACCCAAATGGGTTTGTTTACATTAAATCTAATATCTTGAATTTTTGCACAGTTTTGTGCAGTTGACAACATATCAGAATGCCTTAGGAAATTGTCCAGTTCCACTGTTATTGGTCCATAAAAAAAAATACATAATTGGGGTTTTGAGCCCAATTGATATAACAACTTCTAACAATGAGACAAAACAGTCAAAAGAGACCTTGTAACTTTTATCAATTCTCTTAATCCACCAGGTATAGATTATTTCACTAGATACATTTCCCAGTATATGAGAAACATTTGAAAATATTTACAGCACTCCTTTTGCATTCAGCTTGATCCCAAACTGATTCAAACATAAACGTAATAATTGTTTAGTTAAAAAGATTTGCCCTAGTTTTGTAAAAACGATTATAGAAACCAACTTTTCGGAAAGTGTCACCTACAGAGAATCGGGGGATTTCCCGAGAGACATCCGTGAGAGGTGAGAGTCAGCAGTGACTTCGCCAGCAGGGAGCCCCCACTGTGACAGCTTGTTCTCAAAATTTTCAACCCCTGGGGAAAATTGTGGAATCCCCATTCCTGGAGGATGATTGTTTAAAAAAAGGCAAATCATGGATGATCCACAAAACAATTTTAATTCAAAGTACCACCCTTCTGGCTTTAAGGAACACCCCCCCCCCCCCCCCCCCAAAAAAAAAGCAAGAAAGAAAATTGTTGTAGTCAGTCACAAGTTTGTTTTTGAGTAAGTAGAGGAAAAAAAATATTGAATCCATCAATTCTGAGGAAAAAACATGAAATCACGAACAACAACAACAAAAACACCACAACACTACACTTTTAGTACTTTGGTGCACCAAAGTCTCTGAGGCATGAACCTAACCAGTGACAAATAGTCGTATTCTTCAACAATCTGGCTCCATCTTCCTCTGATTGCTGTTACCAGCTCAGCTTTGCAGGTTGGAGCCTTAACTTGAACCATTTTCTTTGATTTCCACCACAGATTTGTTTGCTGTGCTGACTGGAAACAACCAACATCTTTTGAAATATTGAAGAAGTTTTATAATTCTCTCCTTCGTTTCAATTTATATCTCTCGTGTTGGAGCCATGACTCATGTCATTCCACTTGGTGCAGCAAGTGGAATGACATGCCATGAGACCAATTACAGGCCAAAACGAATCGCTTTAAGTGGCCTCACGAGCGGGCGAGCCCCGGTCACAGCGCTGGTTCTTTTCTTCTTTATTTCCCTATGTCCTCCTGTCGCTTCCTGCTTTCCCCTCCACCGCATTGCACACCCGAGAACTAGGCGCATAAGGGGCCTCACTACCGGCCGAGCCAATTAATGTGCTGTTTTTTCCCCCCTAGAGGGAGTCAGTAAGCGGAGTCAGCAGGTAAGCTAACAAACAATTCCTAGGAATTGAATTAATGGGAACTGGTTCTGAAATAGAACCGGTTTTCGATTCCCATATCTAATAGGGGAACAACGCTAGATATTTGAAGCCTACTGACTGTGTCTTGGAACCCCGCTACGAATAATTCACCAATCTAAAATTGTACTAATTCAAATAAATTAAACTATACCAGTACAATGTTGTGTGTGTTCTTACTGTTCACGAAAGCTTCACAAGGTATTTTGGATATCCTTACCAGAGAGGTTGCTGAGATGGGCAGAGCTCCTTCGACTTCCATCTTAACCTTTGTTCTCTTGGAATTGAGTGGGTTGACTGTGCTGCTCACTGCTGGATCTCCACTAGCATTCTGAAGGACAGATATGACAAACACTGTCACATAGTCACAGACATTATTACTTCCAATCTATGTGAAGAGGATGCCATAAGTCAGACCACGACCAGCTGTGGAGACTAAACAATTTAGACTGGTTTATGATCGCCCAAGCCACAGGGAAATATGAAAGAAGAGGAGTTATTACTCTTGTTAGTGAGGGGGAAGGGCCATTTGTTTATTTCAACAATGAGGGGGCTTCGATCTGCTAACGGATTCAGAACTTGACAAAAAGTTCTGAATCATGGCTTCGTGGGAAGACATGGCTTCTCCAAGTTCTAAAGGAGCTGAGGAAAAAGGTGAACAATATTAAATGTAAACCAGCCTATAAATGTGTGTATGAAATGGGTGGGCCCTGAATATCACCCAGCGACTGCTGTTGGCATCTGTACAGATTTCAGTGTTCACGTGCACTGTTGGCATTTGCAAGAAGACGGAATCTCCCAGTGTTGAAAATGAGTCTGAGACAGCTACACATTGAATGTGCAACACAAAATGATTCACTGAGTGGGAAGTTTAGAGAAGGATTCACTCTAGTGTAAATTCTGGGCTGATAAAGAGAAACAGGAGACAGTAGGAAGGCAGACAGATAGAACTGCAAGAGAGTCTTGTGCATATTTCTAACCCATCATGAAAAAATAAAAATACAACACACAAGTTGTATTTCGGCAAATGTGAAGCAAGCATTTGTCCCCGAAAGTGCATTGGGTGTTAGATTTTGAGATGTCAGAATTTCAGTTTTAGGTGCAGTATGTGAATATGAATGTACAGCGGCTGAAATAAGTATTTAACATGTCACTTTTTTTCTCACTAAATATATTTCCAAAGGTGCTATTGACATGAAAATTGCACCAGATGTTGGGAACAATGCAAGTAATCCATACATACAAAGAAAATAGAACAAATAAGCTCAGAAATTAAGTTGTGTGTAATAATGTGAAATGACACAGGGAAAAAGTATTGAACACGCCAACTGGTATTTATTTAATACTTTGTACAAAAGCCTTTGTTTGCAATGACAGCTTCAAGACGCCTCCTGTATGGGGAAACTAGTCGCATGCATTGCTCTGGTGTTCTTTTGGCCCATTCCTCCACACAAATAGTCTTCAAATCTTGAAGGTTCCGTGGGCTTCTTTTATTGACCTTGAGTTTCAGTTCTTTCCATAGATTTTCGAATGATGCAAGTCAGGTAATTGGCTGGGCCATTCTAGCAGCTTTATTTTTTTATCTATGAAATCAATTGAGAGTTTCCTTGGCAGTATGTGTTGGATCATTATACTGCTGAAATGTCCACCCTCGTTTCATTTTCATCATCCTCATAGATGACAGCGTTTCTTTTGTCAAGAATGTCTCGGTACATTTGCCCATTCATCCTTCCTTCAATAAGGTGAAGTTTACCAGTACCATTTGCTGAAAAGCAGCCCCACACCATCCTGTTCCCACCTCTGAACTTGACTGTTGGTATGGTGTTTTTAGGGTGATGTACAGTGCCATTTCTCCTCCAAACGTGGTATGCATTATGGCATCCAAACAGTTCAATTTTGCTCTCATCAGACCAGACTATATTCTTCCAGTATTGAACTGGCATGTCCAAATGTTTTTCAGCAAACTTTAAATGAGCTATGACATGCTTTTTTTTTTTTTTTTTTTCTCAGCAATGGGGTCTTGCGTGGTGAGCGTGCATACAGGCCATGGCGGCGGAGTGGATTACTCACTGTTTTCTTTGTGACAACAGTACCTGCTAATTGCAGGTCTTTTTGAAGCTCTCCACAGGTGGTCCTTGGCTCTTGGACAACTCTTCTGATTATTCTTTGCACTCCTTCGTCACAAATCTTGCGAGGAGCACCTGATCACGGCAAATTTATGGTGGCATGATTGGCTTTCCACTTACGTATAATGGCCCCAGCCGTGCTGACTGGAACTTGGATATGCACCTGTAACCAATGCCATCGTTATGTTTTGCAACTATTAAGGCCTCTTTATACTCCCGTGCTCACGCGGCCGACAACACCTGCATTGCATCACATGACTGACGAATTGGCCCGCACGGCCCCTCTGTGTATCTTGACGTGCACATGGCAAAAATTGTTGCTGCGGTGATCATATTTCCTGATTGGTCTGTTTTAGTCACATGCTGTGATGACGTACTCAGCGTGCCCCTTGGTTCTACATAATCTACGCCGCCGCCTTCTTGATCAATTTTACAGCACCATTAAATGTATCATCTGGTAATCTAGGTCCATTTGTTCCAGCAGACACTGTTCCACGGTCGTCATTGTTGTTGCTTTGTTCCTTGTTACTGAAAGGAACGTAAAAACGGCTACCGGAAATGGCCCAAAAAATGCAATGGAAACTCCACCCCGTGGTGTCCTAGCCAATACCAGCCGTAGCGACACCCCCGACTTGGAGGTGAACTGCAGTACATTTTCCAAACTGCGTGCGCGGGTTGCGCTCGAGTATCAAGGCAAACTGCAGTGACGTCAGCGCGGTCACCGCCCGCGGGAGTATAAAAAAGCCTTTAGTTTGCGATGGTCAGCTCTCTCTCCTCTTCCCCATGAGGATATGTGTCTTGACTCACACCTTGGCAATGAGACCTTTTTGTAGGCTTTGTCCTGGCTTTCCATGCCTTTTCCACTTCCTTTTCTTCATGTGTTCAATATTTTCCCCCGTGTCATTTCACGTTTTTACACACAACTTAATTTCTGAGCTTATTTGTTCTACTTTCTTTGTATGTATGGATTACTTAACTTGTTCCCAACATCTGGTGAAATGTTCAGGTCAATAGCACCTTTGGAAGTATATTTAGTGAGAAAAATGGCAACGTGTTAAATACTTATCTCAGCCGCTGTATGTGAAAGGTTCCACGACTACTGTCACAAAAATTATAAAGTGGAACCTCGATTTAACCGACCCTGATTTACCAGACTTCAGTTTTAACGGACAGAAAATACTGTCCAGTTGGAACTCAAAATCACCTCTTTCATGTACCAGTGCAGTAAGTTTGGATAAACTTTGAAATTTTCAAACATTTGAAAGCTTTTTTTTGACAATAATTTCGTACTGTGGGTGATGTTAGCCAACGAAAACAGAACAAAACAATAATTTTTCACTGTACGTGTGTTTTTAGGCCACAAAAAAAAGTGCTTCAATTTCAATTTCAAATTACAGTGGACAATCTGATTTAACGGACGACCCCTCCCACCGTTAGTCCGTTAAATCGAGGTTCCACTGCATTTCTAATCCAAACTACAAGTTTCAAGCTCGGAGATGTTCTTCTCGGCGAGGAACTGTCAGATGTTCAGGGCATTGTGAGCAGGCACGTTGTCATGGTGAAGCATCCACATATAGTTCTGCCACAACTCTTGCCTGTTCTCGCGCACTGAACAAGGCAAACTTCACAGGATCTCTTTGTAGCATGCTGGTTGATTATCTGTTTGTAGTGTGGGTTTGAAATATATCTTTTTTGACACCAGTTCTGCAACACACCATGTATGATTCTAGCAAAAACCGACCCTGCTTCTGAGATCAGACGACTTCGGGCATTCCCAGGGTTGTTCTCTGGCATTATTATAATTTACACTTGGAATCTCTATGGTAGCTTCCTCACTTGAAAATTATAGTTCCGCCAGAATACTCCAGGTGAAAAATTACCATCTTCAGTTCCAGTAAATTTTTCTACGTGCAATCAATATTCTGAGATCAGCACTGAATAAAACAGAGGACTGAGTTTTGGTTACAACAAAAATGAATTGATTGTTCATTCAAAAAGTTTTTGATCCCATCACTTTTAATATTTGTAATGAAGTCATATCTGGCAGTGTTCCCCAACCTTCTTTGCACCGCGGACCTGTTGGGAGTCGGCATTTTTCTCACGGACCGGCTGTGGTGGCGTACACACACACACACACACATATATATATATATATATATATATATATATATATATATATATATATATATATATATATATATATATATATATATATATATGTAGCTCCTCAATGAGAGTAGACTTTGAACTCCATAAAAGTAGTTCTGTCCGTGTCGAGCAGCAACCTATGATTGCATCTGTATCAGAGGGTACTTGGTGCGTGAGAGTTAATTGTTGCGATAAACCCGTATTTTAAGTAGGACCCCTGATATAGTGTTGTTTCTTCAGCAAACGTAATGAACTGAAATAGTTTATGAAGTGATTTTGTTCTTTGAGCTCTCCCACCGTTAGCCAGCTCGCTCGGACCGGAAACGGAAGCGTTCGAGTCTCGACGTGTACCCCCCTACCCACCCTTGAGGACTTGCACGCTGCCAGAACTAAGACAAGAGCGTGCAAAATCCTCTCGGACCCTCCGCATCCCGGTCACCGGCTCTTCCGGCTCCTTCCCTCAGGTAGGCGCTACCGATCAATGCAAACTAGAACTAGTAGACATTGCAACAGCTTCTTCCCTCTTGCGATCAACTTCTTAAACACCTAACCTACAATTCCATTACAACATGCTGCCAATTTTTTGACTTGAGTTTGTTGTCACATTTCTGTGGGCCCAATTACATTACTCATGCACTCACTGTAGTTGTCCCGCCAGGCTGCACTATTTGCATATTTGTTGTTGACTGATACTGGCCACTCATGCCAGAGTAGCATCTGCTCCATTTGCACACTGATTGAGGAGTATCTGTAACATTTGCACAATCAACATTGTCCCAGATGATCGCACTACTCGTCACTTTAAACCGCATACACTCCTTGAAGTCTCAGCGCCCTTTGCACAATGGTCATTGCACCGGACTATTGCAATATTAGTCGTTCGAACTGCTCTAAGTGCTAGAGGACTCTGCATTTATTGCTCAGTGACTGTTTTTTTGTCAATGTCTTTATGTCTCCAAAGTGACTGTCTCTTGTCGTACTAGAGCGGCTCCGACTACCGGAGACAAATTCCTTGTGTGTTTTTTGGACATACTTGGCAAATAAAGATGATTCTGATGAGACGCGCAGCTGGTGCGGCAGAGAAGATCCAGTCAATTTTCAAAATAAAACACGTTGACAAGCGAATGCAATACAACAGAAATGACATCAATTGGTCATTCTTTCTCTGCGGCCCGGTAACAAATGCCTCCCGGCCCGGTACCGGTGGTTGGGGATGACTGATATATGGTATTTATGGCTCCTCTCGTATTTCAATGTGCTGTTTAATTAAATAAACAATTATTGCATTAACAGATAGAAGAACTGGCTCATAAAACATATGAAATACAGTATGTTGACAGTGAAAATGTGTCTTTCTTGTGATCAGAGTTTTGACTATCTTTGATATATATCCATCAATATCCATCAAGATATCCATCAATAGTATCGGTCAAACATTCAGGCTTATCAGTCATTCCAGTCCCACCTGATTAGCTTCTGAGTTGGCGCTGTTATGGGAGGTGGACAAAGGCGGAGTGGCCAGGGAATGTTGACGGGCAGAGAACGAGGAGAGTGGTGGTTGAATGAGAGGGGGGGTGTGGCCAAAGGCATTCAGGCCCCTCTGCTGAGACAACAACTGCTGATACGCCACCGGGTTAATGGGATGAGGGAAACTGAATGAAGGGCTGGCGTAGAAAGAAAAGGAAAGGCCATTACATCACAGGAACGAGGAACACATTTTGGTACGTACACAGAAAGGTCACTCCTAAAACTTACAAGGCTCTTGGCAGATGAATATAACCTTATCTGATCAAAGAATTCTGCTCCAGTTTGTATCTCTGCAGAGTATGTTTTGATGATATACAGTATAATTGCTTCTACATACCTGATTCCTCCAACTGAGAGGTGCCCGTAAGAGCTGCTGGCAGCTGAACTAGAGCGGGAGTTATTGATGTAGGCAACCAGGGAGTTGGGTGAGGTGCGGATCATGGTCTGCAGGTCAATGCTGGCATCTGATAGTGGAGAGATGGATAGTGCCCTCTTCCTGCTCAGTCGTGGTGTCATCCGGGGACTGGAGAAACGTGAAACTGTACACAAACCAGAAAGCCAAGATTACAGTAGAGTGATCCCTTTGCTATCCCTTGTGGTTCACTCATTGCGGATTCACTACATGGCAATTTTTACAAAATGTTTTAAATATAGGTCAGTGTAGTGGTGTTACTTACTTGCCACCTCTTTGTTACAGCGAGCTTCCTTGGCTGTATGATTTTGACGTGGCAGGACTGACTCATATAAGGTCAGCTGGGCTCTTAATCTTAGCATAAAAATGAGCTCTTAATATTTGCAATAAAAGAAAATGTACAGAGTGATCTCAACTCATACACTTGGTCAGTCACCGAATCGCTTGAGAATACAAATAACATGGCTGGCATGCCACTGTTTAAAACACAAGCCACAGTCCAGTTTTAATCATTGAAATAAATTGGCAAATACCAGCCTCAGCCCGACGTATAGCTAACGGACACACTCGTAATAATACCGACAGGAACAAATGCAATTAAAGAGCAACATTTAGCTTGATTTTCTCCAACTACAGCACTGGAGTTAAAAACCTCATCACAATGAATTCCGGGTTCTCGTAATGCTTTTCGCTGACCACATTGTCAGGGTGAGGAACGGTGTCATTGCTTTGGGCAGGAAATGGCCTGTTTCCCCAATGTTTTCATGGCTTTTTGTCCATGTCAGCTAAAATAGGCATGTGCTCATGCACAGTGTGTGGATGGTGACCCCAAGTATCACATATTGGCATTAAATTGCATGTATGAAACATAAATGTATACAATAATACAATAAATAAGTGGTCGCTACATTGCAGATTTCACTTACTGTGGGGGTTTTCCGGAACATAAACCCCGTGATACACAAGGGATTACTGTTTTATCATTCTTAACTGCATGCTTCCTAAATAATAAGAATATGTTGTCCAACAATCAAATGCTTCAGTAACCATATGAGCAATTTCCCATACACTAATCCTCTTTAACTTAAAACAGTGGAAGCCAGCATTACCTTGAATAAAATAAATCCCCCAGCATATCCACAGAGGTCACATCTAGCCTTTAGCTAGGCTACACTATCTCTCGCATCTCTTACTTGCACAAACTGCTCTCCTGTTAAACATTTGCATCCTCTAATGCATAATGAATCCCCACCAATCTTTGCCAGTAATTACCATGATAACAATCACTTTCAGACCACTCCAAGTTAAATGGAGGCAATTTAAACAAATTGATCTCAGAATACCATTATAAAGACGAAAACCTGACTCAGACAGATCGGGAACATAGCCAGCTGCCGGATTTGGTTGTTAACAGTATTTGTATCTCATGCTTGTAGTAAAAAACAGTAATAGGAAATAATGGGAGTACTTTCTCATGAACTTGAGTAAAATGCTGTTTATTTTTCCATACTCACTTTTGCTCTTTCTCAGAGACAGATCTCTTGTGTGGATCAACAGCTGCTGATTTATAGCGTGGGAGGAGAGAAAGCAGGACTAGTTGTTTGAGCGCACATGTAATTAGGTCTTACAGCAGACATTATCAGAGGTGTGAGAGGCAGGAAACTCTTAATGGGCACATCACAATTCACCTACGTCCATGCGGTAACCTGACACAGTTTCTACACCTTGACTCCTGTCAATACGTAGCAATGACAGAGTTGCCAGTGGCGCTCAGAACAGTTCCAGCCAAATGAATCCTGGCACCATAACTACTGTGCCAGACCCAGAGCAATAAACCTGGGTCTTACTACCAAAACTATTCTGTTTGGAGGTGGTTGTCGTAAAGGAAGACATATGCACCTGGTTAAAAGGCCCGTGGAATGCAACAGCAATTTGGGGGATAAACGCAAAAAGGGAACTATAGCAAAGACTCAGAAGTATTTTAAAAGCAACAGTGCCATATGCCTCTTCGCTATATGAAAGAAAGATTTTCTTTAATTTCACATGTGGCAAGCAAACGTTTTATCAGGAATCGTGGGCGCGGATCTCATTGTTACAGTCAATGCTTCAAAAGGATTGTGCACGTTGCTGTGATGATTTGTATTTTTTTTTGCAATATAGTATAAAGTAGGAAACACGCCTCACAGTCTGGCAGCCTGGCGACCTGGCGCTGGCCTTGGCCCTCTGGGCGGTTTGCCCAAATCAAAGCGCTCTCCTCCATCTTCTAACCGCCTCTTCAAGCTACACCCTAACTCTCAAGAAGTTGTGATGGCTCCAGCTAACAAGTAATATGCTGTTCTTCGGGCTTAACAAATGAAAAGGGCAGTTTCTAAGATAGGAGTTGTGGCAGAGGATGTCATTGGTCAAAGCAAAATTTTCCTGGAATAAACTGTCACTGTTTGGAAATGAGTGTTTTATAGGTGCCGCCTATAATTGAAACGGTGAGTTCCGGCACGGAGTAAGAAAACAGATGTGCAGGACATGGTTGCTCGGAAATGTGCACTCATTCCATATAGTGCGTGTGCGCGCGCGTGTGTCTGTATGTGTGTGTGCCGCACGTGTAATGTCGCTCTGTGGGAATACAATGAGAGCCGGTTGTACTTGTAATTGTGGGGCCTGCATTTGTATGGAGGCATAAGCACGCACTCTGATATAAACAGAATAATCATTTTACAAAGCATGCTAGTAAATAGTGTGCGTGCATGAATGTGTGCTTCTGTGCTTGTTGGAGAATTTTGCAAAAGGTTGTGCAAATCGCTAAAGCTAATGTTTCTCTTCCTCACTCTCATCACACGGATACGACAAACAACCAGTCATCGCTCGGAATAATCGTTCTTATCCCAAAAATCATTTCGAGTGATCTAAACAAAATATGAAACTTGTTTTGTGTAAGAAGTACAGGCTTTGTGACTCATTTACAAAGATCAAGACGCTGTTGAAAGTTTGCAGCAGAGCTGCTAAGGGGTGTCTCTTCGACCTTAAACAGTGCACAGTCTTTGGCATGTCTCCCTTGCCCTTGATATCGGTAAATAAAACCTCATCTTACTCCCTCTCTGCAAAGATGAACAGGACCGACTCTACGTTAGAGTAACACCCATGCCAGACTTCTCGAATTGATGCCAGCAGGACTTAAGCCCTCCACATCTACAGCCAGCCAACCCCATGGGCACCAAGATTGGCGAAATGTATATTTTCCCTGGTAAATTTGACAAATACTAACAGTGTGATTTTCTATTAGCAAAGGAACTTGCACTGAGTCCTATATGAGCCCCGAGTGTCCCAGCCAAACGCTGCTGTTGTGATTAACAGTGTGTTTATGCACACACTCACACAGATGTGCTCATGAACCAACATAGAGTTTGTGTGTATACTGTAACAGCCCCACCTCCCAATGGCCTCAGCACCACATCAGTACGCACACCTATCTCCCTCGCCCCAACTGCTTCATCAACACTGAGATCTTTCTTTCCTCAGGATGGTAGACATTTACCTTGGCTGCTGCTTTTGTCATGGGAAGCTCAACACTTTCCTAAAAGCCAACCTGATATTTGTCTGCCCACCCATGCCTTACAGCCTCTATTGCAAACTTGATTCTGAATGCCGCCCTTTGTAAAAGGGCGGCACGTGGGAGGAAACCGGAGTGCCCGGAGAAAACCCGCGCAGGCACGGGGAGAACATGCAAACTCCACACAGGCGGGGCCGGGACTTGAACCCCGGTCGTCAGAACTGTGAGGCAGATGTACTCATCAGTCGGCTACCGTGCCGCCCCTTTGTAAAATCTGCGTTATTGATTTTTACCTTGACATGGACGGTCATGTACCAGTGCTTGTGTTAATCATGATTTATTAATCAAGGCCATTATCCAGAGCTGTTTTAACGACAGCACAGTCCAATGTATAGCGCTCGTGTCTTATGTAGTGCTTATCAAGCTGTATTAATTGGACGTTTTGGTCTTTCTAGATTTCTCTGAAACTTTCAAATCACATTGATGATATGGCAATAATTAATATGTTTAGTCTTACAAGTGTTTCAACTCAATAAATAAATCAATATTAAAGAGTATTACAAAGTCTGCATTTATTGCTGATACGTTACACAATATCAAGTATTGATATTGATACTCTTTGCATTATAAGCATATCTTCTTGGGTCTACATTCTGATAAATTGAAGTTAATCCTAATAAGGTCAATAGCCATGTAAAAGATACAATCCTGACAGAGCACTCTGTGAAAGAGTTCAATAAAAGGTCTAGAAATGTTATTTCTCCTAAGTAAACCAGCAGTGCAAGTAGAAGGTGTCTGATGACCCATACTCCGGGGTCACTGAGTCCTCCTACGTTTTGCGGTGGGTCTACTCAATATTCCCGTACAGTATGTGCAAAGTGATTTTTTTGCCATCATTTTATCTGTGTTGCCATCCAAAGCAAACACCAAGTGATGAAGCACATATTGACCACCTCAGCCACTACTCGTCTTCTCTTACCCTGGCAGTAAATAAGGTCTTTGATTCAGGCTGAGGCGGCCAGTGCAGACCATTAGATGGCTGCCCGGGTCTATATGGGCCCTGTGTGCTCTCAAGGCCGCAACGCGAGCGCCTTCATGCAGGTACAAGGCCAACTCGGGACCGCATCATCACCACTAGGATGATGGAACACAAAATAAAGTCACTGGGATGGCCCCAGTCAGTGTAAGCACAGCATTGGAGCATGTAGTGGTGGATGGGGGTATTAGAGTAAATAGTCTATCCAAACAGCAGCACAGTGGTGGTCACTGAGGCGGGTGGAGGAAGAGAAGAAGAACACCTTGTAATCATTTTGTCTTTTTTTTTTTGGTGCTCTTTTTGCAGCTTACCTGCACGAGAGGATGACTGCATTTGTGTCTTTCCGTGAACATCCAAAGTCAGAGGTGGGTGGGGGAAGTGGGGCAATATTTGTATGGATGGGTGGTTGGACAAGAATGACAGACAAGACTATTGGATTATATGCCATTGAAACACGGATTGCACCCTGTGCTATCTATCAGCAACTTTTACTGGCAGTGTAAAAGGGAAATGCTTTGGAGCTTCAGTCCCACCATGATTCGTCTTACATGTTCCATTCCATCAAAATCCCATTTCCGAAGTCAAAATGAGTCTTTCACCCTGTTGAAATTTGACATTTATACGGTTGGTCGATTGAACGCAAAAGGCAATAAATGGCATTGGGCTTGCAAAACGACCACATCACATTTTGGTGTCGTTGTGACATACAAATGTGTTTCGTGTTTGGTACGTGATTGGTGAAGCGGGGCTGATGCCATACCAGCAATAAAATCTATTTCAAATAGTTGCATTTTTAACATTTAAATGCTATTTAATAGTATTAATTAAACCAAAGCTGCACTCCAAAAAATGGAAGCAGATAACAAACAAACATATCACCATATTAACTCATTAACACCACCTAAAACTTGTTCTTACCATCCACTGGACTGATGTAATCTGGTAAATGCGCCGCCGCTGCGGCCGCTGCCGCCGCACTGCTCTGCATCAAGAGGTCGCCATATGGGTTTCGCTGGCTGGCACTGGCCATCAGATGGTAGTATTCTGTGGGGTTTGCCCCCGGTGGTGGTGGAGGGAGAGCGAAGAGGGCTCGGTCTTTTAAGTGTTCATGGGTAACTGTCGGAGAAAAGGGAACCACAAAATCAGTTCAGGACTAATAGATTATGTTTTGTGAAACCTCAACGTTAAATCTCGACAAAACACAGTAAAATGAAGCAGTTCCACCAGTACAGAGGAAACAAATTCATTTTTGCCATACTCATTTGAATCCCCAAAGGAAAATTCAATTGTGTCTGCTCTATATTTTGTTTCATGCATACACCACACAAAGAAACAATTCAAATACAAGCAGGCAAGGGAGACGTCACGGCGATGGGCCAGCGAAAAGTGTCGTGCCTTTGCGGGTGCCCAGGAAGAAGACAAGAAACTCTCCAGATATCAATCCAATGTTCCCAATTTTCATATTGTTTAAATTTGGACCTAATGTTGTTGCTGCTGAGTAAAGGCAAACGGGTATATCTACCCGCTGTCCCTCTACTCTGTCGCCCCATCTCAACCCAACCGGCTAACACAGAGAACCTAGGTCCTGTTCGACGTTTCTTCAATTCCGTTCCCTCCGTGCTTGTCCGTGTGGGGTTCAGTTGTTTTTTTTCATATATACAACATATATAAAATGTGTGAGGAGTGATATTCTTGACCTGCTCAATGTGTAAAGTGCCCTTCGATAACATCTGTTGTGAATTAGGGCTACATACTGTAGATGAAATTGACTTGACTTGTATGACTGCAAAGTTGGAAGGAAACCTTAAGACTTGAAGGTAGGCGCTTGGGTAGCTGTCTCACGGCCACCACTCGTGGTCAAACAGCTTTACAGGCTTTTGTTTGCCCATCTCTGGCATTGGTGTGCATTTTTGACAATTTAGCCACAAGATTAAAGTAGTAAGAAGATGGATGGAAGAGGTCTGCGTTTCCTCTTCTCCCACTGCCTATCACACCTCAGTAGTTAGAAGTTTGTGGACAGGGATATGGCCTTTGGTGGATTAATATACATACTGGTAGAAAGTCAGTGGATTTTGGATTGGGATCACCGCATATACTGGGGAAGCAAAACGTGATGCCGCTCCCCCTCTCCCAATCATACACAGACATGGCCTACGTATAAGCTTACACATAAATTTAAAAACTTGATTAATCCGCACCTATTATTCTATAACAGTTGTAACAGCAGACAGACTGTGCTCCAACAGTTGCACTTCAATTGTACAGTGTGACTTTTGGCTTAAGATTGTTTGTGTGTGACCCCATCGACCAGAGGTGGGTGTCAGTCACATATTGTACGTGTAAGTCACAAGCAAGTCTGAAGTCATAACCTTCAAGTCTCAAGGAAATCCCAAGCAAGTTGAGTCAAGTCACTACTTGGTTTAAGCGAGTCGCAAGTCAAGTCATATAATCTTGCTCCAGCAATAACTCGGAGCTCGCCATCATTCCGGGAGGATCGACGAAGGAACTCCAACCGCTGGACATCGGCGTAAACAGGGCATTCAAAGTGAAGTTGCGAGTGGCGTGGGAGCCATGGATGACAGATGGCGAACACAGCTTTACTAAGACGAGGAGGCATCGGCGGGCGAGTTACGCCACAATATGTGAATGGATTGCGGACGCTCGGGCTAACGTGTCTGCTCGCACCGTTGTTCGAGCTTTCGTAAAAGCCGGCATCATTTCTGAAGAGCCGCCCGGCAACGAGACTGACTCCGACACTGACGAGAGGGAACCCGGCGTGTTTGATGGAGAACTTGGCCAGCTGTTCATTTCGGATACAGAACATGAGGACTTTGACGGATTTGTGGATGAGGATTAATAAAAAACTAACGTGAGTACATTGTTAAATCGTGTAAATACGGTACATGACAAATTTGGTCTTTCACGATCATTAATTACTGTAAGTACTTCCTGCCATCTAATAGAAGACCATTCATTTGTTCTGTCTGTCACTATGCCTCACTGGCATAAATAGATGAACAAAGATACATTATTTATTGTAAATATCATTTATTTGAGAAATTAAGTTCACAAGTATATACAGTAATTGAACAAGTCATTTAAATAGACACATTGCTCCATCTTGTGATCGGAGAGGTGATCGTTTTTTTTTAAACTCGCTGATCGGTCCCAAAAATCCTGATCGTGTAAAGCCTAGTCTCAATTTTAAAAACATAGTGCAAACGACAGCTTTATCACAGAGCCGACACAACAGATGACATTTTAATGGTGACACTTCAATAAACATGTTCAGTCGTACGAAAATTATATTCACACGCAGCTACTCACAATTTGTACAGTACTGATTGTAATTTAAAGGAATCCCACACAGCTGTCTTAATTAAAATGCACACATTTCCAACACTAAACGAGATTAATTGTCAAGTCATGCAGTTGAATTCAAAGTGAAGTCTCTAGCCACAGGTTACATCAGTGGTTTCCTTGGCCTTCCAAAAAATAATAAACACAGAAGTGGAAACGTTTTCTTGGACAGCAAATAATAAACAAGACACTCTTACCGGCATGAAATGATTGAAAGCTATTTTACTGATTATATAAAGTAGGTAAAATGTTTCTTGCAATGAATATCTGTTGTGCTCATCAATACTGTATGCCAATGTAATGGCAATACATGTACTTCAGTAAAGTAGGATCTCGGGAACCTTCTTTTCTTCATTGTGTTTGCCTAAATAGTAATACTACGAGGGTCGGTCAAAACGTAATCAGCCCAATTTCCCTCCAGCTTTATCTATTGCAATAGAAAAGCAATATACGCATAGAAATAAAGCCCAGAAAGTGCTGATTTCATCCCTACTTTTCAATATACAGTAATCTCTCTTTTTCTCATCACCGGCTGTCCATCGATGAACACTGTATGCCATCTTCGTAAAATTCACGAGGCTGCGCTTTCAACCGGTTTTTGTCCAGCTAGCTTAATTTGTTTATCATCAAATAAGTGCTAAACCCTAACGTCTTATATTTTGTTGTACTACACTACAGGTGTACGGTGGGTCTCACCTTCGGCAGGGCTCAGTCCTCGTGCCGCAGAGATCATGGAGAGGGTGGGGCTTCCATGTACTGAGCGTAGGTAATGCTCCATGTGGGGGCTGACGTAGGGATGTGGAGGGTTGAATGGAGACTCACCCGGCCCCGTCGGTGCATGAGGTGATAGACGAATTAAGGAGATATCTGAGATTACTGGACTGCCAGTTAGTCCGGGAGCTCTGTGGGGAGAAGAAACACACAGCCCATATCAGACGGCATTTTCTCAACTTTTTCCTGGCTCGCTGTCAGTGGCCAAAGTAGGATGGGGGGTTGATATCAACAATCAAGAATTTAACGGCTTCTATTGTGGTATCTGATGTGGAACGCTGCCAGCTGCAACCACTGCTCATGCGCCTTTGTTTTGAAAGCAAATGTTGCTGGCATGCTGATGTCGCCACACATTTAATTATGTTTATGAGTAAACCCGCAGAGGCTGTCTGAACGTGCAGTTTGGACAGAGCATTGTCCGCCTGAGCTAGTTCTGTCTGAAATGGATAGGAGTCTAAGTCCCCGTCAACTGTTATGTTTCTGATGTAACAATTAACTGGGGCTAATGTGTGAAAGTGGCTAACAAGAATATGACAATTTTAGATTAACTGTTGACAAAAAGAGACAGAGTGATGAGATGGGGAATCGAGGGACGTGAACTGATCAGCACATATTGTGCTCAGACTGATCTTTGGTACAATGATAGACAAACTATAGAGGACCTGAAATAGCTCCAGTTTTTGTCTGCTTACATGCTATCATTTCACCATTTCCTCAAGCTCATACAAAGTAATCTTTTTAGTTCACCTTCTCTTATTTGGCCCCGAAGGTGCAGACAAGTCAAGACAAAAGCCGTTCATCAATGTGTCAGGAAGTCTTCTTTGGTTTGGCAAAACACATCTAGCATTACAATGTGAATGATAAAATCCTTCAGGGGTTGCCTCGAGCCACCTTCAGCAGAACAGAGAGCCTTGTTGGAATTCTCAGATCGCTCTCCTCTCTCATCAGAAAATACATTACATTTGTCATATCTTAGTGTTTAAGCAGAAGATCTGTTTGCTGAAAAAAACGAGTGGTTTAATTCTTATTCCGCTGAGCGGTAAAACTCTAGATGCGAGTGCGGACCGCTGGCAGTGGCGCCGACATTGTGTTCTTTAGCACTGATAAGCAGTCTGTTGCTCCTCTGTGTGTGGTAACAACACCTGGTAGCCCTAAAAGGCTCTTGAGATGAATTATGGATATGTAGATCACCATATTATGCCGATAATCAACTTGAAGTTCTGCCAATTTGAGAGCCTTCCTCATAAATTAAGCGGATTAAAAAAACAGAATGACTATCCAGTTTGAACATTTAACATACTGTTCAGAAAAGTTAATAATATGGCAGCAATAATTTAATACTACATTGGACATCGAGGCAATTTTAGGCTTTTATTTTTAAGTTTGCCCCACAGCGCATTGCTAGCGCTTAATGAAGGCTTAACCATACATTCGCCCCCTGGTGGCTGACTGACTAGGTTGCGGGCACTGCTGCATATGAAGCACTTTTCATATGTAGCAGTGCCCGCATTTTAAATGTGAAAAATCGCTGACGATCAGGCTCAGCCAAAAAAAATAAAAATAAAAATATATATATATATATATATATATATATATATATATATATATATATATATATATATATATACACACACACACACACACACACAGCGCCTCAATAATATATAAATAAATAAAATTTTAACACATTTTTCTCATTAAATATATTTCCAAAGGTGCTATTGACATGAAATTTTCACCAGCTGTTGAGAACAACCCAAGTAATCCATACATACAAAGAAAGCAGAACAAATAAACTCAGAAATTAAGTTGTGTGTAATAATGTGAAATGGCACAGGGAAAAAGTATTGAACACACCAACTGGTATTTATTTAATACTTTGTACAAAAGCCTTTGTTTGCAATGACAGCTTCAAGACACCACCTGTATGGAGAAACTAGTCGCATGCATTGCTCTGGTGTGATTTTGGCCCATTCCTCATCACAAGCAGTCTTCAAATCTTGAAGGTTCCGTGACCTTATTTTATGAACCTTGAGTTTCAGTTCTTTCCATAGATTTTTGATTGGATTCAAGTCAGGTGTTTGGCTGGGCCATTCTAGCAGCTTTGTGTTTTTCTTTGAAACCAATCGAGAGTTATCTTGTCAGTATGTTTTGGATCTTTATCCTGCTGAAATGAAAACCCTTGATTCATTTTTATCATCCTCGTAGATAGCAGCAGATTTTTGTCAGGAATGTCTCGGTACATTTGCCCATTCATCCTTCCTTCAATAATGTGAAGTTTACCAGTACCATTTGCTGAAAAACGGCCCCACACCATCCTGTTCCCACCTCCGAACTTCACTGTTGGTATGGTGTTTTTAGAGTGATGTACAGTGCCATTTCTCCTCCAAACGTGGTGTGAATTATGGCATCCAAACTGTTACATTTTGCTCTCATCCGATCAGACAATATTCTCCCAGTATTTAACTGTGTCGTCCAAATGTTGTTCTGTAAACTTTAAACGAACTCTGACATGCTTTTTTTTTTCAGCAAAGGGGTCTTGCGTGGGAAGCGTGCATCCAGGCCATGGCGGCGGAGTACATTACTCACCGTTTTCCTTGTGACAACAGAGCCTGCTAATTCCAGGTCTTTTTCAAGCTCTCCACAGGTGGTCCTTGGCTCTTGGACAACTCTTCTGATTATCCTTTGCAATCCTCTGTCAGACGTCTTGCGAGGAGCACCCGATCCAGGCAAATTTATGGTGGTATGATTGTCTTTCCACTTACGTGTTATGGCCCCAACCGTGCTCGCTGGAACATTCAGAAGCTTAGATTTGCTCGTGGAACCGATGCCATCATTATGCTTTGGAACAATTAGTTTGCGATGGTCTTGAGACAGCTCTCTGCTCTTACCCATCATGAGATGTGTCTTGACTCACACCTTGGCAATGAGACCTTTTTGTAGGATTTAAATCCTAAAACCTTTTTGTAGGATTTAAATCCTAATTTTCAATTAGGATTTAACCATCTGATATTCATTTGCACTGACAAGGAGCTAGATTGCTGTTTGATTATTGATAGATTTTAGGTGTTGTCTTGGCTTTCCATGGCTTTTTGCACCTCCTTTTTTCATGTGTTCAATACTTTTTCCGTGTCATTTCACATTTTTACACACATCTTAATTTCTGAGCTCATTTGTCCTTCTTCCGTTGTACGTATGGATTACCTGGGTTGTTCTCAACATCTGGTGAAATTTCCACGTCAATAGCACCTTTGGAAGTATATTTAGCGAGAAAAAATAAATACTGCAGTGTTAAATATGTATTTTAGCCGCTGTATTGGTGTGTGCGCTGCACAGGGTCAAATGGGGGTGACATGAGCTGGCATCCACCTACGTGATGTTGTCCATCTTGGGCTATAGCAATTTCTCTCTCTATGGGCAATTTTTCAATTGAAGCCTCCAACCGATATATTTCCCTTCTATCTAGAGCTCCTTTTTAGCGAACAACAATCTTGCTTTTGGCTGCTTCGACTTGCTACTGCACTTGGAAAGCTTCCTGATGACTCAGAGCGACTTGATGCTACAGCACAGGATCGAGTCTCGAGTGAGATTAGTTTTTCGTCCATAGTGCAATGTGGTTTTGGCTTGCTGTGTGAGTCAAGCAAACATCACAGTATCTGCTCGTGATCGCTGTCTTTTCACTGGACTGTCTCCCACTTCTCGTTAGTGATGATAGGACCTAACAGTCAACGTCAACATTTGAGAAAGATACGGCACTGGAGACTGAAAGTCGTGTCCACAGGTACAATGCATCATCCTTTGTCATTTTCTTTCCCCATCCATCCATCCATTTTCCGTACCGCTTATCCTCACTAGGGCCGCGGGAGTGCTGGAGCCAATGCCAGCTGACTTTGGGCGAGAGGCTGAACTGATCGCCGGCCAATCACCGGGCACATATAAACGAACAGCTATTCACACCTATTTTAGAGTTTTCATTTAACCCAGCATGCATGGGGAGGACATGCAAACTCCACACAGGCGAGCCCGGATTGGAACCCAGGTCCTCGGACGTATGAGGCAGATGTGCTAACCTTTTCTCTCTATTTTGTGAAACTACAAGCAAATGGAAAATTCATTTTTACAAATATACTCACACTCTCAAGCTCAGGCAGAGTACATTTCAATAAAGTTGTTCAAATAACAATCAAATGAATTGTTTTTTACTTAACAGTGGTGTCTGTAATTTTGGTCTGCTTAATCATGCATTCACATCATCTTAAACGCTGAGATTTGCGCCACGATAACAACCCCAGATTCCAAAACCCTAATCCGTGCATTTGTTTCTTCTTGTCTTGACTATTGCAATGTCCTACCCCAATGTACCACAAAAAACAACAACAACAACAACAAAACTACAGCTTGTGCAAAATAGTGCTGCCAGAATATTCACTTGCACCAAAATATTTAATAGCATCACCCCTGTCCTGAGAGTAAGTCCCTTCATTGGCTACCTATTCAGGCCAGATCAGACTTCAAGGTCCTACTATTGGCCTACAAATGTCTTCATGGCCAAGCGCCGTCCTTTCTCTCTGACCTGTTCACCCCTTTCTGTCCCCCCCCCATCCCCTTCGCTCATAAGATTCTAGCTCCTGTGCCTCACTCTCCCACATATTCATAAAAAAACCTTTGGGATGTAGGGAATTGTCTTATTGTGTTTCTTTCCTGTGGAATCAGTGTTCACTAGTGTTAAGAAATGGTCCTTCAACACGGCTGTTTAAAAGTAGACTCAAAACACATCTCTTCACAAAACATTTTGACTTCGAAGGAGGGACTCGGTAACTTCAGCCTCAACTTTCACCCAATATCTTTTTCTTTCCTGTGATGCTCACATATTGTATTCCTAAACTGCACTGTGTGTTCATTGTACTGTTGATGATGTATCTGTGTGTATTATTATTTTTTTATTATTATTGTTAAGAGCACTGGGATGCCTCGGTGTGGTTTTGGGCAAAGAAACAAACTTGAAACTTAAAAACAATAAACTTGGATGCAGCACAATGCACAAAAGACCACTACACTGTAAAAAAACAACCCATAGAATTTACCCAATAAATGTAGGGTAACAATTTGCAGCCACTTTAATTGGATTCATTTAAACCACATATTTTGAGTGAATAATACCTTAATTCAATAGCGATAAAACACTTACAAAACTTGGATAAAGTTTACCACACATTTCTGGTTACATTTCAACCACAGTGCCTAAGTTGAGGTGGGGGCTAGTATACTTTGTGTTGCTTAACTTCTGTGCTGTTTCGTTCAGAAGAACGGATCTTTTAAGTGAACGAACAGAACTGAATCAGCTTATGAAATGATTCGTTCTTTTTATCTTGGCCGCCGCCAGGCAAGCGAGTCGGCTGGGAGTGGAAACGGAACTGCTGAGGCGTTCTGTCACTCACTTCTGAATCTTCGGCGAAGGACCAATGAGCAGCCAGCGTCAGGCAGCGCCGTGCAGGCGGGGGAGGGACTTAAGTCAACTGAGTGAGTTTCTTCAAGCTAACGGCTAATGTTGAGTCAGTCAAGCACATGAAAACATCCATCCATTCATTTTCTGTACCGCTTCTCCTCACAAGGGTCGCGTGCTGCTGCAGCCCATCCCAGTTATCATCGGGCAGGAGGCGGGGTACACCCTGAACCGGTCGCCAGCCATTCGCAGGGCACATATAAACAAACAACCATTCGCGCTCACATTCACACCTACGGGCAATTTAGAGTCTTCAATTAACCTACCACGCATGTGGGAGGAAACCGGAGAAAACCCACGCAGGCACGGGGAGAACAAGCAAACTCCACACAGCTGGGGCCGAGATTTGAAACCCGGTCCCCAGAACTGTGAGGCAGATGAGCTGACCAGTCGCCCACTGTGCCGGCCACATGAAAACAAGCAAAATAAATAAACCAATTAATAATACACATACATATCATTCCCTCTGTGTCTCTAATGCGATTAGTAAAGCTTTGTATTCCATAATATTAATAATAACAACACATTAAACTTCTATAGCGCTTCTCAAGACACTCAAAGCCGCATTCCACTAATCAGATGACAATAACAGTAAGGCGAGTGAGCAGGAAGCCCGGCTGGCGGGGGCTGGTGTCAGCGACGCTGTCCACCGCGGAGGAATGCAGAAAAGTCCCGCCGGCTGGCGAGAGCCTCACCGGATCGTCAGGGAACGCGGAAGGATGGTCGGTAGCTGAGCTCGCTGCGCGCGTGTTCCCGACTCACAACCGAAGCCGGGTGTTCGAAAGCTTGCTGAGAGAGAGAGAGAGATAGGTAGCTAGGTGATCATTTAGCCGAAGTTTTTATTATTATTATTTTTTTAATAATCTCCCCACCTTTCCGAGTTAACAATACATGACAACAACAACGCACAGTCAAATCATACTAATTCGAATGATTCAGTACACTCAAAAGAACTGCCGTTGCCCATGACCGGCGCTCTCTCTTCGGATATTTTACTCATGCAGGTCTGCCTATTTTGGCGGTATCAAGTCTTTCAAAGCAAGTATAGTGCCAATTGACTTATAGAAAGACTCAACTGGCCAATCAGTATAATGCCTACAACATTATCTTCCGCATTTTAGTGCGCATGGCCGAGAAATCATAGCTAACAAACAATCCGAGGGATCGGTTATCACCGATGGGCGACGCCATTTTGTGCCGATGAGCCGATGAGATGTCAGCCAATTAGTGTGGCATATGAATGCGTCACGTAATGCATATTGTAGCGACTTACTCAACTTCTCTTGGTACCACTTTTAACTGTTGTCAAATAGGTCAAATTTACCCAAATTTTCCCAAATCTAAAATAGTAACGTAAATTTTAGAGGATTTTCATGGATAATATTTAAAACTCTCCAAAATCATTTTTTACAGTGTACTCGGCAGCATCATCAGTCAAATTTCTTTTTTCAATATATCTTTGACTTATCTTTAACGGGCTTCGGCTCAATTGGGTCCTCGGTCTTTCAGCAGAAATGATCCAGACCACCCCAATTTCTCTGAAATATAAAGACCTCACGCGAAAAGTGTGTAATAGTTAAATTACCCATTTTCTAAAACACATTCACAGCGCTTTACGGTCGATCTATCTTGTATCAAAATAATGGCCAATTTGCTATCCCTTGTCTACCTATTTTGTTCCTTTTAAAAAAAAATTGAATTTCAACATATTGACTGCAAAATACAATATCCAAAGAAATATCATAGAAGATGTGTGAAATTCTGAAGTTGATGTTTGGACTGAGAAAAGTAATTGTGAGTATTGTGTTTTTGAGTCCTGTCAAACGGTGATTACATGTTGTTGAATGCAAAATGACATTAGTGTTAAATAAAGGTTGATGTTCTTATCATTGACACATTATATAACTTCAGTCCGTGACATAAAAAATGCTGTTGATCCAGCTGGTACATACAGTATGGATGGCGACGGTGGGCCGAGCAAGCAACCCCTTTTCCGATAGGACATCCCTCCACTCATCAGCTGCCCTGCTCAGTCTCTCATTAAAACCATCCCTGTACAGACGCCAGCTCGCACCCAGCAAATCCCACCCAACTTCAGGCTGGGCCAACCAACCAAGAGCTTTGGCTCTTGTTCCATTTCCAGTAAGCATCTGCAGACTGCCGGCCTTGTCTAAGAGCCAACTTTCTGCCATCGGGCCCACTCTTCCCCTACAAACAACCATAAAGAGCTTTCTGTCTTGAATGAGAGGGGAGAAGTGAGAAGAAACATTCACCACATTTACAAAAACACACTTCCTTTGGTCCAAATCAAACCTGCATACAGAAAGTTTGACATTGCCTCCTCAGACTAAAGTTTGGTTGTTTCACTCAAGATCATTGCTTAAGTGGAACTAGCTCTCTTTTAATGCAATGTTTAACATCATTTCATTGACTTTCCCAGTTTCCTATTATTGTATTTTAAACAAGGTACTGTATAGCTTTTTATGGTGACATTTTTGTCTATGAACAATACCATTCAATGACGTGGACAAATTAAAGGGCCATTCACACCAAGATCAAGCGACAATGTTGTACTGGTGAGCAATGTTGTTGTGGAAGCAGATGCATAATCCGGCTGTGGTAACAATTCCCCAGTAAAAATTGCAATTTTTCTGCTATTCCAATTGTTATTTATAAAAATACATGTTAAGTTGGTAATATTTCTACCACCTCTGTGTACAGGACTATGAGGTCTACCAATCATGACATTTTACTGATGACCTTTAGAAGAACCAAACAGCATATGATCAACTGCGCTTCTTGCATGATAGCAGGCCCATATGTTGGCGCACACAAACTTCACTCATAGGACAAAAAGTGGGTCGAAGGTTTTGATAATAAGGATACATTTACAACTGCCTGTTGGGAGGCTTCAAATAATAGTCTTGCCTGGTAGGAACCATTATTGAAGCCTTGTTGAGCCACCCTTTCTGACAAGATGTTACTTGAAGTCTGTGTAAATTCCAGAGGCTTCAATCCCAGATGTTGAATGGGAAGCTGTTTGAGGACCTCAGAGTCCTTGAACAGCAAAAGTCCCTTAATCAGCAGCTGCCATTCATAGAAACTTCCGCGATACCTCAACACAATGGGTGGCTGCTCACTCAGTTCTAAAGTTCAAAATATTGAACTTTAGAATGGGCATACACTTGTCTTTACAAATCTAAATTGTTTGTACCACAGAGGATGGGAGGAAAATGAGCGAAAGAGAGAGAGAGAGAGAGAGCGTAATCCTGTTTGCTTTGAACATGATAATTGCTGTTTGTCTCTGACGTCCGTATAATCCCATGCTCAGTTGTTCCATTGTTAAAACTGCTGTGAGTAAAAATCCATTTGGACGTGGCACAGCTTGTTGAGCTTATAAATAACGAGTAAGAGCGCAACAGTTTGCATGACACTGCTGACAGGGAGCAATTAGATCGGTGCATCTTACTAAGAAAAAAAAGGATTCAGGCAAATCATTGAAAGTAAACAAAGACTCTTAACTCTAATTCTGTACTGAAATGAACATTCAATGGCAAACACATTTTATATACTACACACACATCTCTCATTCGAAGAGAAAATATGAATTCCGTCACTTGAACCATGTTGTCCAGTTCAAATAGTTTTCCATATGATATAAAACACAGCCACAATAATTTGTCTTCTCTATCTCAGAGGAAAACCGTTTGCCACTAGATAAATGAGAATATTTCAGTCCACTAACTTACAGCATTGCAGTCTTTTGACTGATTCATCAGCACATTCCTGGTAATAATTCATCGACAAAGCCAAATTCAAACACACAGTCAACTATGACAGTTAGTCGGGCCTGGAGCCACCATGCAAAAACATATGACATCTTGAACCCTTTATATGTTAACCAGCCCATAACAACGAGGTGGGAAAAAATACATTAGCCAAATGTTTCATCTGCACACTGAATTGAATTCAGTGTGGTGAGACTGGCCCTGAGTACGCTGATTGCCTACTGAGAGGGACCACATCTGTTTGGGTACTACGTTGCTTTAGGCCACAGCCCTTAAACACAAAAACCTTGGACATATTTCAGCTTTTCAGGGCTGCAATTTGCCCAGTGACTGCTGACTAAAAAACAGAAATGTCAACTGTAGAATGAACAGGAGATCATTTTTCTCACCGACTGCAATGCTGGTGAGGTTCTGGGAAGAGAGGACTCGAGTTTGGATGGTGAGTACCTGATCAAACATGGTAGCATCGTGGTTGCAAGCCTTCTTGGCTTGTGGGTTTGCACTAAAGATGCCCGAATAAATGTGCTTGGGCAAACGGTATGTTGTCATTACATGAGAGGATCTTCCTGAGGTTGCTTCTACTCACTGGCACATTATTTGTGAACGCTTTGCATACATAGGCAGTGGAGAAGGAGTTGGAACTTCGTATTTTTAACACAGCTTTGTTGGCATATTTAAAATCAAAACTTAACTTTACATTTTTTTTGTAAACCTTGTTCTTAATCGCGCTCATCCAGCCTGCAGGAAGCAAAAGTATCTCCTATTTCTTATTGTTTACCGCCCTCCTGGACCTTATTTTGAGCTCATAACTGAATTCTCATAATTGGTATGAAGCCGAGTATTTAGTATAGATTAAATAATCATACTGGGGGAGTTCAACATGCATTTGCAGTTGGGTTCTCAAACGTAGTGTACCATTATCCCTCGCTATCTCGTGGTTCACTCATTGCAGATTCAGGGCATCACAGACTTTTTATTTTTTATTTTTTTAATTGATCAGTGTAGTGCAGTTACTCACCTGCACATCTCTGGTACAGTTAGCATTATTGGCAATTTCACTATAATGTGACAGCAATGACTCACAAAATAAATGAGCTCTTTTGCAGAAAAAAACAAATCTTACTGAGCAACTTCAACCAATACATTACATGTGAGTCCGTGAACACGGCCGGAATGCCACTGTTTAACACACAAGCCGCAGTCAGCGTTTCATGAAATCAATTCACAAACACCAACCGAGCACGACGTATAGCTAATGCACACACTCATAACAATATTGACAGGAACAAATGCCAGTAAAGAGCAACGTTTAGCTTGATTTTGTACAACTACAGTACTGTTGTTAAAAAGAGCACCACAAAGAATTCCAGGAAGCAACAGGGTCTCCCGGCCCTTCTTCCCATGATGCTTTGCACTGCCTACACCACCGGGACCGTCATTGTGATGCACAGTGCCTGAACTGTGAAGTCACCCATCTTTAGCACGTCCGCATGGTTTGACGTTTATGTCACTCAAGCCGAACATATCCGCCTTTTAGAGGCATGTGCTCGTGTGGCATGTGTGGCTGGTGACCTCAAGTGGACAAATAGAATATCTGCACAAAATTGTATATATGAAACTTTTAAATCTATGTGACCAAATACCACAATGCTATTGATCCATGTATTCACTCTTAGCTGTAATGCGTTCATGACATTTTTTGACAATAAAATTGTCACTATGGAGATTTGAGAATGAATCACCTCCTGCCATTAACTCCCTCAAGCATGGAACCTTATGAGGAAAATGAAATTGTCCGATTAGTCTTTCGTAATTAGCCTCTATAGTAAACTCATCAACTTGCTTGTGAGACCCAATCCCTACTCATCGACTTAAGGATGCTTTACCACAGATTGGCAAAGATGTACTTAACATTACTAGTACATCTTTTTTGATGGGCTACGTACTGCAGTCATTTCAAGTAGCTGCCATAAAAAAAAATAATAATAAATTCGTAAAAAAAACCCGACCCTTGATCAGATGTTTAAGCCAACACAGTCATGTTTAGTCTTTACATGAGGTCGTATTAACGTTCTGTAAATTTCCACTGTTATGCAGATGACACACAATTCTTTTTATCAATGAAACTAATCAGGCAACACATTTGTAAGAGTTTCACAACTGCACAGTTTTCATGGATACAGTAAGTTGGATAGCAAATCTGGCATCAGGAGAAATGCTGGAATGGTTAGTCCGTACATTACGCCCTCGTGTATATGTTCGGCCCAGCAGCAACGTCGGTAACAAAACAGCAGGTACCACAGTCATCTTGCTTGATGACAACTTGGAAACAATTGCCTTGAGCCCTCATTATGTTACATGCCAACATACTGTTTTGATGTGTGATAGGAACTAAAACCCATTAACCTCAAAGCAGCTGGGTGTAGTCTTTGACCAAGTGCCTTACACAGACTTTTTTTTTTTTTTTTTTGCCAGAATGACACACCATAGTTGTATTTGGCACTCAGAGGAAGAGCAGCTGGAAGAAGGTGATAATTGGGTGGTTTTTTTTCTGTCTGAGAAGCAACACATTTAGCGAAATAAAATGAGTAATGTAAATTGCAGAGCTTTCTCTTGTTTTCAAAACATCAGAAGGCCTCGGGCGACTTAACTTCTACTATGTTGTCGTTGCACATGAAAGCAGAAAATAAAGTCTCCATTCAATTTAGAGCAGACAACCGTTGTAGAACCACCCCTCATCATTCCTACCTCTCTATATGTATAAAAATAAAGACTAGGAAATAAGTGTTATTCAAATGTATGGCATCTGATTTAAAAACAATGACAAAGCACAAATGCTTTTAAGTACATACTGTATATGGTTTTTATTTTTGATTATTCATTCAAATTTTGCAGGCTTTAAGACATTTGTTGGGCCTCGACAGTGGGTTAATGACTCTATACTTATGCGCCGAATGTTTAGTATTTGTTTAAGAGCAATTTTTGCAAACAGAGCTTTTTTACTTATCAACAATATTTATTGTTCTACATTACAATGCCAATGTTCTTCAGCATTGAAAGTTAATTGTTCTTAAAAGGGATTACTTAAATTATTATGCTCTAATATCATTATATCATTGGCACATCAACGATACTATTCTTTATCGTGATAGTTCTTTGGAAAATATATCGTCCTAAAAAAATTGCTATTGTAGCAGGCTAAAACCTAATACAGTATATTCAGAGAGAGCAAGAGCAATGGATAATACAAACATTTGGTACAAATAAAAATGTGCGCTTTAGCAGTAACCTCGAAGCAACAAGCGTCATAAAGCGGAAGATTACTGAATCTGTACTCCGTAATGATAAGTTGCGGTGACTCATTGTTCCCGGACTGGGATGGATTGTTTCCAGACATGTGAATCCTGGGACTCACAGTCTCAAGTGTAAAACGGCATATTATGGATATACAGGTACATATGCAGTCCCCTCCAAAACTATTGGAATGGCAAGGTCAATTCCTTTGTTTTTGTTGTACACTGAAGACATTTGATCAAAAGATGAATATGAGACAAAAGTTCAGAATTCCAGCTTTTATTTCATGATATTGATGTCATGATCCATGCCCTGCAGTTCCTCTTCTGGAGCTCGGGTGGCGCCTTGCGCCTTGTCTCTCCCTCTCCCCCTATTTCTCCCCAGCAATCAGCATCACCTGTGCCGCGCACCTGTCTTCGAGCAGCACTGATTACCACCTGCATTTATGCCTGTCAAGTACAGCAAGCCTTCGCCTGAGTATTGACACTGGCAGACGCTCATACTTCCAGGTTTCTGTGGTATGGAAGTAATTATCCGACGACCCGCCTCTTTACTCACCCGATTTAGTTCTCTCCCGTCTCCAGTGTACCTTCCGTGCCTTTCCCGCCTCGCCGCCTGCTCCAGCCACGCCGCCAAGCCACACCACCTGCTAACGTTCCCTCTTCCTGCTCGCTCCTTGTACCCGACGGCCCACCACCTCACCTTGGATATGCTTAGCCTGTGCCAAACTGCAATAAACAATTCTAATCCAATCCAACTCACAGCTGACTTCCCATCGTTCCAGAATACTCAGGCATGGCGGACCCAGCGACTACAGAAGCGTTGAGGGAAGGGCTCGGCCATTAGGACACGCACATCGGCAGACAAGACAAAGCCCTCCGTGAGATTATGGACTCATTAAATGCCGTTTCACAACAAGTATCCCTCCTGTCCTCCCAGACCCACCTCAGCAATCCTTCCGTGAGTATTCCTCTCTAGCCTGCAGCCTCCGATCAACCCTGCCTCCCGTACAAAGAGGGGAATTTTCTTTAACGGGTTATCCAAACAACTTAAAGACGAGCTTGCAACTGGGACGAACCCACCTCCCACAAGAATTTGATTTCATTAGCCATAAAACGAGACAACTGTGATAGAGCTCGTAAGCGAAGAACTACGACACACGGTTTCACTCCTCCCACGACTCCGCCGCACACTGAACCACCTGCCACCTCCTCTTCATCCCCACTGGATCAGAGGAGCCAATGCAACTAGGCATGACCCGGTTAGACCCTCAGGAAGGACAGCGCTGCTTCATTCAGAGGTTATGCATCTATTGTGGACAGCCTGGTCAATTTATTGCCACCTGCACTCTCAAGCCAAAAAACAGGGCTCATCACGACCTGAGAGCGTTGTGGTGAGCCAAATCAACACCTCCCAAAGCTCTCCCTCCCGTATAACTGTTCCCGCATGCATTCTTGGTCCCGTTCGCAATACACCAGTCTCTACCCTCATTGACTCCTGCGCAGATGACAATTTTATCCATGAGGGCTTGGCGTGTCAACTCCAGCTTCCAGCTTGAGCCCCTCCCATCCCCTCAAAAAGTTACGGCCCTGGATGGGCGACTCATATCCTGAAAATTTACTGAAAAATGTAAAATTTTGACAATTCTTTTTACATAATAGCTTTGGCCACAATACAAAATCAGACATTCTGATGCGTGTGTGAATGCACCAGCAACCAGTGTGATGTAAAAATTTACATTCGTCCATTTTCTGTACCGCTTACCCTCACTAGGGTCGCGGCCGTGCTGGAGCCTGTTCCAGCTATCTTCGGGCGAGAGGCGGGGTACACCCTGAACTGGTTGCCAGTCAACCGCAGGGCACATATAAACAAACAGCCATTCACACTCACATTCACACACCTATAGGCAATTTAGAGTCTTCAATCAACCTACCATGCATGTTCTTGGGATGTGGGAGGAAACCGGAGTACCCGGAGAAAACCCACGCAGGCACGAAGGAGAACATGCAAACTCCACACAGGCAGGGCCGGGATTTGAACCCTGGTCCTCAGAACGGTGAGGCTGATGTGCTAACCAGTCGGCCAGGGTGTCTTTGGTCTTTGGTGTTACGTTTCACACCCTGGTCCCACTATCCCCTTCCACAAATCTCTTGTCCGCCTCTTTTACACTTTTGATACGGAAACCTGAAAATTTGCGGGTCAACTTGAACACCCCATTCCCTATCAGTAGCTTTCACACAGAGCAGCGAGTCTGGATAAAGCTGGTGAGAGGGAGTCTTTAATGGGCAGTCTGAAAGGAATTGAAGAGAACTTACCCATGCATGGTGTGCAGGGGGTGGGGTTCGTAATGGTATCGCCCCTCGTGGTGTCTCATGTTGATTGGGATGGGTGTGTGAAATGTTGGGAAGATATGGTGGACACCTGTAAATGAACACAGAACAGAAAAGGTTAACATGCAAAAAACAATAAGTGCAAGAGGAAAAACTAAATAACATCAACAAGACAATTGCTAATAGTAAGCAAAAGATCCTTGGTAGTGCCTTCACCACAGCATGAGCTGCAACTACCATTTTACTGTTCCTGTAACCCATAAGTAATTGATACCTTCTGAACTGCCTGTCCCTTGTGCCTGAAGTGCTACAGTTAATTAAAGGGGTTTCGTATCTAATAATACCAACACAGATTTTACACAACAATGAAAGTGTTTTTATGCGTGAGACAAACACTGCACGAACTCCATTTCCTGCCATAAAATGGTCTGTAGGCTTATGGGAATCCTAATTAGAACAACACACAGCTGATCTTCATTAATCGTTGTCATTGCAGCTGCAGCGAAGGACATGCCTTTGTTTAGAGTTCAGTTGCTTTAAATGTTAGATCCTGAATAGTTAGCTGAATAGCAAGATTAAAATCCAGGCCATTAACATCTATGCCCTGTCAGTAATTAGACACCCCGCTGGCATAATACCCTGGCCACTGGAAGAGATGCAAGCCACTGATGAAGACAAGAAAGCTCCTTACAATGCACGGAGAGTTCCACCCCATGTCAAGCATCCTGAGGGTGTACACAAAGTGGAAAGAGGATGGGACGAGGACTAGCAAGCGTCACTGGAACTATCCAGGAAGAAACAACAGGTCTACAATACATCAAGAAGATGGCACCCAGGGACAAACTACTAAATGAATGCCTCAGGCAACAGAAGCCCAGTAAGGAGAAGGAGCCAGATGGGCTGTCATGGAAAGACAAGCCCCCGCATGGCATGTACCCCCGACAAATTGATTGACTGAAAACATACCAGTTGCTGGAAAAGGCTAGAATGAAAGAGAGCACGGGGCAATAATCATGGCAGCACAAGAACATGCCCTAAACACAAGATCAATAGAGGCCGGGGTCTACCACATCAGACAGGACCCCAGATGCAGGTTGTGCAAAAAAGCCCAAGAGACAGTGCAGCACATCAAAGCAGGTTGTAAGATGCTGGCAGGCAAGGCATACATGGAGTGGCATAACCAGGTAAAAGGAATAGTGTACCAGAACATCTGTAGCAAATATGGACTGGAGGTCACAGAATCAAGATGGCAGACACGACTCAAGGTGGTTGAGAACAACCAGGCCATGATCCTGTGGGACTTTGTGATCCAAACTGATCAACTAATGGTGGGGAACCAGCCTGACATTGTGGTTGTGGATAAACATCAGAAGACAGCCGTCGTGATAGACGTTGCAATCCTGAGTGATAGCAACATCTAGAAAAAGAAAATACTAAGGAAATATCAAGAAATACCAAGGACTGAAGGAAGAACTAGAGAAAATGTGGATGTTGAAGGCAATAGTAGTGCCCGTAGTGATTGAGGGACTGGGGGCAGTCAACCCCAAGCTGGGAGGATGGCTCCAGCAGATACCAGGAACAACATCAGACATCTCCGTCCAGAAAAGCACAAGACTGGGAACAGCTAAGACAGCTAAGATCCTGTGCTCTCAGGTCTCTGGTAGAGGACCTGGGCTTGAAAGAGACATTGCTCAGGTGAGGTGCCCAGGTGCATGCTATATTTTTTTATTTTGCTGCACCATTCAGAAATGTGTATATATATATATATATATATATATATATATATATATATATACCCGCGACCATAGTGAGGATAAGCGGTAAAGAAGATTGATGGATATATATATATTGTGGTGGTGTCAGGCTTTGGAACTAATTCCACTTATGCAGCTCAACTTTCCGAAAGTGTACAGCTACTGGCTCGTTGTCAGAAAACTTTCCAAATGCTTTTCAAAAGCATGCGCGAGTGCTACGCACAAAGGCACGGACACGGCCAGTCAGAGGGAGGGTTCCCTTCCCCCGCCCTTCACTATCTCTGATTGGTTTAAGACACCACAATGGGTCTGCTTTCAAGTCTCAGGTTGTTTTTTATTCCTCAAATGGCTGGCCGTACAGATGCATCCTATGTTTTTTTTTTTTTTTGGTGCACCATTCAGAAATTAGGTCGCGTATTCGACCAAATTAGTCGCACGCTAGAACCCTGTCTCTTCCAAAAAAAATAATTAATAAATCACATGCCGACTTTCCAGCACCAGGCTGGAGTACTTTAAGCCATCGCTCTGTGTCCTAAGACGCACATTGATATTACTTTATGGGCCTTTGCTCATTTTTGTGCGTCTCAGACACGGGACACACATCAAACAAGATCCCTGAATGTGTGCACGCGTGTGTGTGCATATATATGTGCGTATATATATATATATATATATATATATATATATATATATATATATATATATATATATATATATATATATATATATATATATATATATTTGGATGGATGGGAGTGCTGGCGCCTATCCCTGCTGTCATCGGGCAGGAGGCGGGGTACACCCTGAACCTCTATTATAGGTGTTCATCACGTAACCCTGCGGGGGGCAGCAATGCACTCAACGTGCCCTGTCTGCCGGAAATGAAGAAGAAGAAGAAGAAGAAGAATGACCTACAAATTCATTTCCGGTTTCTGGTTCTGTGTGGCTGCGTAGCATTATTGTGTGCCATTTTCTCTTCAGACACTTATTAATTTCCCTTCTATTTTGCTGTTCAAATTTGGTTGTTGTGCACTGTGACGCGCTTCCAGCCAGACCTACAGTATGTGACAAGTTTACTTTATCACCCAATCACTTATTGGGATGTTTACAAAACGTGTACAAAAAGTTTAAATTACTTTTATGGAGGGCTGTCACTATCGAATGTTTTTAGAATTGACTCCTATTGATTATTGTTCCTATAATCAAATAATAATCACCCCACTATTACTAAAATGCATTTTATTCTCATTTATGAGGGATGGACTTCAATCCTTACACTGCATATGTTGAAACTGACTGTATGGTATAAATTTGGTGTACAGAATTTGAGACAGCAAAATGCTAAACGGTTAGCAATTGCGATTAGCATTAGCGCAGTGGTGATGACCATTATAGGTTAAAAAAAATATATTTTTAAATGCTACCATTTAGATCACTCATACTTATCATGTTATGCACATCACACATCTAATAGTGTCTTAAAAATCACTTACAGATGCCCCTTTGTCATTTTTGGCAAAGTTTATCATTGGCCCAACACCGCGTCCATCTGCAATAAATGGGTTCCGGCGGCAACATGGTTCCGGTCTGAACTTTTTTTTTTTGTTCTGAGTGGAGCTTCAAGGCAGGAACTTTGTGTCGACCTCGTTTCGAAGTCGACTTAGCCAAGTTATTCTATTTTTTCCCCCCAGCCCTACTTTTATTAAACGAACCCTAAACCGTCACCTCAAAGATGAGTTATCAGTCCGCCCCACCCTTCGAGCATGCACTTGTCTTTGCGCTCAATTCCACTGACATCTTTGCCAGCCAGCCTTTTGTATGAGAGACAGACAGCCAATGCCGAGTCAACACATGTCCAAAGCCAAGAGAGGTACCCCATAAATGAGTGAGTGCAAATAAGAGCATGGAAAAAGGGGTGTGACTTTGGTTTCACAAGTGGGACCAGACGTTTGGACCCTCTGTGAATGACGCCGCATGGCCTGTCACATCTCTAGTGGAGAGGGTAGGACTAGAGTCTACATCATGACAACAGACAGCCACTTGAAGTCCTCTCTTGTTTGGGACACATTAGAGCGGATCGTATTTTGTCTTTATAAAGCTGTGTGTGCGCTTGGTGCTCAATAGTCTATGAGTCGCTTCCATGAGACATCCTATTATCAGGCAGTCAAGTAGGTAAATAAAACGTGAGCAAATAAAGGAAGACTTAGTGACAAATGCCGATGGCATGTCGGAGACCTTTGTGCGTGCAGTCATTGCGTTCTACTATCCATTTGCGAGAACCAGCAGGGTGCTCACACACAGGCTCTCGTTAGGAATGAAAAATAAAACAAATCCAAATACCCAAAAAAGGAACTGAGAAATTGTGGGGTTAACATTATATGATCCATCTGACCACAATACCAGGAAAGAGAATCTCGATTAGTACAAAACTACCGAATACTTTGTACATCAAAAACTTCACTGAATGAAATATGTTAGTCATTTAATGTCCATCCATTTACATATTCGTTTAAGGACCAAACTTCGATTTGACCTCTAACCCTTATAATGTGGTTTTAGTTCTGTCACTTGTGTCCAACATTCTGCTTTTCAATTTGCAACCGAAAGCAAAGCACCGTTTTCATCTTCCACTGAAGACAATGCCTACATATTCCCATTTGAACGTTCAAATAAAGCTGCGAAACAGGACGATTCTAAACTTAAATATAGAGTCTGCTCATGTATTTCAGGAAGTACTCGACAATAAAAACAATGCCTGCAGAGGCCAGGCCAGGAGTAAAAGTGTGTGTGGGGGGGGGGGGGGGGGGGGGGCTTTGTGCTTTGAAAGAAAGGGGCAGTGAGAGAAAGACAACAAGAGGCAGGGAGAGAAAGAGAAGAAAACAGTGAAAGAGAGACATGAAGAGCAGACGCGTAGTAGTAGGTGTGGGGGTGCTCAATTGAGACAGGAAATTCCAGTAGAAAAAGTTGGCCGGGTTCCTAACTATACAGCCCAGTGCCAACGGCTATAAACAAATTCTCATATGCGTGCACATACACACTCCCAACTACACAGAAACATTTGTTCGGATTTGTTCTGTCGTTCGCTCTTAGTAAGTTATCCGAGGAGACAAACACAGAAAAGTAACTTCTAGATGGAATAAAATGCCTTTCTAAAACACATGCACAAAAAACCCGTGTTGTACTTTCCATTACTACAAAGATATGTATATGCGCTAATCCATTCCATGGTGCAAAACACATTGGGAATCCTGTCGATTGAGTTTGCAAGACATTGCTTCCTCCGGGGCAGCGCATTGGTGAGTAATGGCGACACAGGGATTAAGGGCTTACAGCAGTGCATGGAACAACTACTATCCAAGAGGAATACACGTTTAACAGAGTGGCTATAGACCTTTCAAAGCCCCAGGAGCAAGTAAAATGATACCTTTTTGTTTTGTTAGTTTTTTTTTTTTTTTTTTTAATCAATGGAAAGATATTGGACAGAAGATAAGTGGATTAGTTCAACCGTCTCCACAATGGTTTGAGTGGAAATTCATTAGTCCTTTTATGAACATGTCTGGGATTTACACATGTTATGAAATAGACATTACATATTCTTTGCCTGGGAAGAGTTAATAGCTTTGAATTATAAAACAAAATAAAATGGTCATTCATGAGTAACGGTTGTATCATTTGATCGGTGTTCTGTGTTTCTTTCATTTAACCTGTTTCAGTTACAGATTTCATGTCAAGCTAATGATTCTCAAGCCTCTCAAAACTTAACTCACAAATGGGGGGGGGGGCTCGAGTCAAATGATTTAACTTGAGTCAACTCGACTTGCCAGTTTTATGACTTGCGAGAGAGATGCTTGCCAAATACTTAAAGATTTGACTGGAGTTGAGACTTGGTAGCCACGAGACTTGACGAGACTTCGACTCGAACTACATGATTAGACAAGTCATCTCGGTTAAAGTTGGAAATCTGCATTTAAATTAAGACAGTTTGCCTTTTTCTTTTGAAAGTAATACACCTTTTGGGGGGGTTTCATTCTTGGCAACCTGGCGACAGTCTCCATTGTTGCGCACTTGCCAGTGTGAAGTTGCCACCCGCGTGAGCAACGATGGAAGGAGCTCCGAAGATGAAACAATTTGGATTCGAGGATTATGTTGTCGATGAAGTGTGCAAAAAGACGATGGCAACCGGCGCGTTAAAGGATGTCGAACTTCCTCCGTCACTACAAAACTCCCAGAGACAGGTAAGCTCATTTAACAGTTTAGCTCGCTGGTCAAACATTAAGTTTCATACAATGGTTTGGGATCATTAAAAATAAAAATGATGTGATTGTGAACGTTTTAGTACAGCTAAGTAACGTAACTAGGGTTGGGACAGTTTATGATAATTGTCCAAACTTTTCGTGAAGCGGTGTTGCTAGCGGTCAGTTGTGGAGATATTTATATAAAAAAAAAAAAAAAAAAAAAAAAAAAAAAAAAAAAAAAAAAAAGAAGTGTGGCGACATTTGCGGGCATGGCGAAACAGTCGGCGCTAGAAGACGCCGGGTGTGTTACAAGTCTGCTGCATCGGATCACCTCACCTTCACGGCGATAAAGAAAAAAAGTCATTGGCAAAAGTGTCTTTTGAAATTGGAAACAAAATGTGATTTTTTTTTTTTTTTTTTAAACCTGCAATATATATTGCGATGTGAAATAATACAGGCTCATCCATCCATCCATTTTCCATACCGCTTATCCTCGCGGTCGCGTTTCTTTCTTTTTTTTTTTAACATGTTGCTGTCGGGGGCTATTACCCACAAAATACTGGCATTTCATTTCCCCAATGCCGCCACCCATTCAGTCCACACTTGTAGCCAGCTGCTGCTTTCAATCTACCTACCTCTCAAAAACAAGGAAAAACCTGCTGCTTGAATGGTGTTTTTTTTTTTTTTAAATGAGGAATTAAAACAAAAACAAGACTTTTGTCCTTAATGCGAAGAAAAAGCACGCAACATAGTATGACAGGAACAATGGTGAAAGGACATTGATAACTTTGCATTCCTCGCAGCTCTGCTCGACGATATTAAAATAGTCGATCTATTCTTGTATTACAAAACAAAATGAATTCCTTACTATCGCAGTGTGATCGTACAGTGTTTTAGCTAAAGGATTCTGACACACATAATGATCCTATAATCCATTTTTAGAATGATGTACTGTATTGCAAAAGAACACATTCACTCCCATTTATGCAGTGTCCCTAAACGCACCTCGCACACTCACACATGCCGCGTGCGGCCTGCCTACTTTCATTCTAAAGAGCGATATAGGAAATGGTGCAATCTTTTGAGCATGTCCTAACAGGTCCTTGTGCTGGTCACTTTAATGAGTAAGTATAGTACCAGTTGTGAGTAGCTACGTGTGAATATCATTTTCATACTACGGAATGTCCAATAAATTCACTCGATCCTAATCTCAGTTGTTGTTCATTTAAGTTTTATGAGGTGTAAATCCTTTTTTTTTTAGTGTTGTGATATGTGAATAAACATTTTATTACCACTCCAATATATGTTGCGACTGGAGCAAGATTGTATGCCTCGACGTCCGACTTGCTGAAACAAATAATGACTCGACTTGCTTGCAATTTAGTGGCGACTTGACTTGCTTGAATTTTTCCCACAGTGACTTTCTTGAGACTTGAAGGTTATAAATTGAGACTTGCTCCCACCTCTGGTGCTATGTATGACGACAGATGTCAGCATATTCTTGTAACTCGGTGATTCCCAACCAGAGTGCCGTGGCGCTCTAACCTTTGTGCGTTGTGAGAGATCATCCGAGGTGGCGCAGGAAATTATCCAATCTCACTCAGTCTGGAAATTATTATTTATTAATTAGGGTTGGGCATCGAGAATCAAGAACGGATTGGAACCGGGACTAACGTTCCGGTTCTCCCGGAATGGTTCAAATTAAAAAATTCCCACTTTCGATGGCTCGTATGCCGACCCAGGAGAAGTGGCGAAAACCAACGAAGAAGCGGTGACAACCAACGAAGAAGACGTACTTGTGCCCAAAATTAATGACCAGTCGCTTCAGTTCAACACTTGGAATAAGATTATATTGTGGAAAGGAGGCTTTCACAATGTGTACTGACTGACGCGCTCCCTCCCGAGTCCCGCTCCGAGCCCCAGCACACACCGCGCGGAGCTTCAGTGAAGTCAACTATCAATGGGTGAGTGAAACAATAAAATACATCTATGCCAACATTGAGAGAGCTAACAAGGTAAACGATTGGTTGCACTTTTGCACTGATGGTTTTTAGCGTTAATTTTAGTCTTCAAACCAACGTAATAGCCGATGACAGAAAAAAAGAAGATGAACATTGAGCTAAAACTTCACCGGAGCGACTTTCCCTCATAATTAACTGGGGCAAAATTCACATAAACGTCTCACAGTATCACAAACACTAACCTTGTGCCTCATCGGTGGGTAAGGAAAGGAATCAACATTTTATAACATTTGGTTCCATCCATTCAGGGAAAAAAAAAAAAAAAAAAATCACCGGTGCCCTGTGAAGTTACTTTTCATGCCAAAATGCCAATACCCTTCAAAATAAAAGCCTGGGACAGGTGACAAAAAAGAGGAAGTTGAGGAATGCTCACCATTACACACCTGTTCCAAACAGGTGTGTAATGGTGAACAGGCGGGTGCCATGATTGGGTATAAAAGGAGCTTCTCTGAGTTGCTCAGTCATTCACAAGCAAAGATGGGGCGAGGTTCACCTCTTTGTGAACAAGTGCGTGAGAAAATAGTCCAACAGTTTAAGGACAATGTTCCTCAACATACAATTATAAGGAATCATCTACGCTCCATAATATCATCAAAAGGTTCAGAGAATCTGAAGAAATCACTGCATGTAAGCGGTAAGGCTCAAAACCAACATCGAATGCCGGTGACCTTCGATCCCTCAGGTGGCACTGCATCAAAAAACGACATCAATGTGTAAAGGATATCACCACATGGGCTCAGGAACACTTCAGAAAACCAATGTCAGTAAATACACTTCGGCGCTACATCCGTAAGTGCAACTTGAAACTCTACTATGCAAAGCAGAAGTCATTTATCAATAACACCCAGAAACGCCGCCGGCTTCTCTGGGCCCGAGCTCATCTAAGATGGACTGATGCAAAGTGGAAAAGTGTTCTGTGGTCCGACGAGTCCACCTTTCAAATTGCTTTTGGAAATTGGACTTCGTGTCCTCCGGGCCAAAGAGGAAAATAACCATCCAGACTGTTATGGCTGCAAAGTTCAAAAGCCAGCATCTGTGATGGTATGGGTCTGTGTTAGTGCCAATGGCATGGGTAACTTACACATCTGTGCAGGCACCATTAATGCTGAAAGGTACAAACAGGTTTTGGAGAAACATATGCTGCCATCCAAGCAACGTCTTTTTCATGGACGCCCCTGCTTATTGCAGCAAGACAATGCCAAACCACATTCTGCACGTGTTACAACAGCGTGGCTTCGTAGTAAAAGAGTGCGGGTACTAGACTGGCCTGCCTGCAGTCCAGACCCGTCTCCCATTGAAAATGTGTGGCGCATTATGAAGCGCAAAATACGACAACGGAGACCCCGGACTGTTGAACAGCTGAAGCTGTACATCGAGCAAGAATGGGAAAGAATTCCACCTCCAAAGCTTCAACAATTAGTGTCCCCAAACGTTGATTGAATGTTGTTAAAAGAAAAAGAAAAGGTGATGTATCACAGTGGTAAACATGACCCTGTCCCAGCTTTTTGGAACGTGTTGCAGCCTTAAAATTCTAAGTTAATGATTATTTGCTAAAAACAATAAAGTTTATCAGTTTGAACATTAAATATATTGTCTTTGTAGTGTATTCGATTAAATATAGGTTGAACATGATTTGGAAAGCATTGTATTCTGTTTTTATTTATGTTTAACACAACATCCCAACTTCATTGGAATTGGGGGTTTTACATTAGATGTCAGAAGGTACAATAAACCTTTTGTTGTTCATACAACAGAACAAGTCATGGCGTCCTCGGAGTATATTCGCTTTCTGTTTAATCAAATAGGCCCAGATTGCACACTGAGTACGTAAATTGAGATGAGAGCATCATTATTTCAGTACAGTAGTCATAATTTTTGTGACATTTTTGTTTGACGGTGTGCTATGAGATTTTTTCTAATTTATGTGCCTTGGCTTAGTTAGTTGGGCAACACTGGTGTACCGGTAACTATTTCAATTTATGTTTATTTGTTTTCTTTGTGTTCTTATAAAATGACAGACCGATATCAGTATGTGCAATTTAAAAATGTCGAATCAAACCAATCTAAGATCACTCATGGGGTTCCCCAAGGTTCTTTGCTAGGCTATAAACTATTAATTTTGTATGTATCAATGATACATTTCCAGTGTCTCAAAACTATTCAAAAGTGTTGTATTTGCTGATGACACAACTCTCTACTGCTGAAACCGAAACACCTTCTGACGACTGTTGGAAATACGTAAATACACTAAAAACTGGTTTGACATGAACAATTAACCACTATTTAACTATTAACAATTAAGTCATCACTCAATTTTTTAGAAAAATAAGTTAGTTTTCGACACTATACAAATCAAACACCAAGTCAAAATCGTGGTAAATTCAATTGAATTAGAATGGGTGTATAAATATAAATTACGTGGACTAGACTGATGCAAAACTATGCTGGAAGTCTCACATTGACAATGTCAAAAGAAAAATGTCAAAATCCATCAGTATTCACTACAATATCAAGGATGTAAATAAGAAATCATTGTACGCATTATATTGTACCTGACCTATTGTGTGGAGATCGTCACTAGTTATGGTAGAGTGTCTCACTGTTATTGTTTATTTTGTTAGTGTATGCTGTGTGAGTGTGATAATATACAGTCAATCTGAGAACCCATAAGGACATCAGATCTCAATTAATAGATTATTGTTACGGATCCCACGTATGTTGTACCACCTCATAGGGTTGTTGTGTAGTAGCTTGAGGGTCTGCCCCCTCCATCCCTGGCCAGTGAATGTTTACAGATCCCACTCACTCAGACACAGCTGGCCACTATCTTCTGTGACCAGTCTCTGTCTAATCTACACACTTGCCAGAGTCTATCACTTCCAAATCTCACATCAAACCTGCAAACGCACTGCAAGTATGATTCATCACCTCGGCTTCAAGGTGCTAGGTCACCTCAACTAATCGTTCTACAACTCGAGACCTCCAAAGACTCACCTCACCATTCGCTGGAAGTACCAAACTAAAAACAGTGTAAAAAATATACCAGGGGAAGGAATGTGGAGGCTTTCACTTTGTCAAGTTCGGACTTTTATTAAACTTTCATTCATTTAAAAACCTGTGTTTCCAAAACCATACATTGAAGCCCATTTTAATAAGTAGAATTAAAGTTATATTAAAATTATGAAAATCTAAAATTGAAGATTTTGTAGCATTGATTTATGATGCCAAGCATTAGTAGCCTGGGCTCATTTCCTAATGATTGTTATAGATCTGAGAGTGCTGGATGTATTCAAGTGTATGAGTAGCAGTCGTGGTGAGCATTCTTCTAATAGTGGGAAGTGGGCCTCACTGTGAAGAATGATGAGCTGTCGGTATCATAAGCTTATCATGTGGATAGTCTTGAGAGCAATGCTATAATCTTGAACAGGAAATTAACACACTTGGTGTGCCATTGTTTGGGCAAGAGTAAGAATTAACTGTTGGCCAGTTTCAACTAAAATGATGAAAACTAGATCTCAGTTGGAGATATCCGCAGTGAATGTGTTGACTAAAATCATATGTGACCAGTTAAGTTTACTCACCACTATGAATTCCAATGATTAGGCTCATCACAGGACATAAAATTCCAAGTTTTTGCATGATTTCAGCAATCTGGTGATCATTCTCAAAAGCAGTTTCCTGAATGTTTATGGCCAAAACACCAATCAAGCCAACTTCAAACGATGGGAACTCAGGGGCCAGAGTTTTCTCCATCTTCCGTAAGCCCTTTAACCCCACAGACACAGCTGACTTAGAAGCTGCCAGTTCACACAAAGAGTGTCCTCATTGCCTTATGGCGACATTCTTGGTGCAAGCTCAGCACACCCCTCCTCCTCGACTCGTTAGCAAGGCTTTTTTTTTCTTTTTTTTAACGGAAAGACGGGGGGAAAACAGGGGAAATACCCAAAACAGAAAACAATGTGTGTGAAAAGGAGGCAGTGCACATCAATCTAAAGCATCTCTGCTGCGGGTCACCCTGAAGTGAAGGAAACTGTTCTCCAAGACTGAATGGGAGGCTGGGAAGTATCCACTGGCTAAACATGGCCTGGTCTTCATCAAGCTGCTATGTGGGGTCTATTACACAGCAAGAGTTTTCAACTTCACTGGCTGTTCATTTAAATGACAACTGTTATAGTAGCTTGAAAAGAAATATACTTTTGAAACTGGGTTGGAAACCTTGCTACCTGCATTTTAACTCGCAGTATGCAGTTACTGTGAACATCGCAAAGCATTCTGGTCCCCACTACCGCATGGGCAGCAGATCAAGGTGAACAATGGTGGTGACCAGATGCTCAGTGTATTTACAGTGGAATAGTACAAATTGAACAAAATGACTTTAACAACAAGATTAAGCACAATGTTTAAAACAAGCTCAGCTGACTCCAGCAAGAGTTAAAGATCACAGCTTGATGAAGCCATCAGAACCACATCATCTGCAAAAAGTAGAGATGTAATGCTGACATCACCAAACCGGACCCCCACAACGCCTTGACTGCAGATAAAGAGCAGATTTGGTGACAAAGGCTAGCCTTGGCTGAGTCCAACTGTCACTGGAAGCGTATTTGACTTACTGCCGGCAATATGGACCAAACTCTGACGCCGTTTGTACAGGGACCAAACAGCGCTTATCAGGGCGTTCCGTACCCCATACTCCCAGATGCACCCTCCACAGGACTCTCCAAGGGACGTGGTGAAACGCCTTTTCCAAGTCCACAAAACACATGTAGACTGGTTCGCCGAACTCCCATGCATCCTCCAGAACCCTGCTGAAGGTGTAGAGCTAGTCCACTGTTCCACGCCCAGGACAAAAACCACACTGCTTCCCCTGAATCTGAGATTCGACTTCCAGACGGACCATCCTCTCCAGCACCCCTGAATAGACCTTACCAGGGATTCTGAGGAGTGTGATCCCCCTCTATTTGGAACACACCCTCCAGTCCCCCTTCTTAAAAAGGGGAACCACCACCCCAGTCTGTCAATTCAAAGGCACTGTCCCTGATGTCCATGCGATGTTGCAGAGGCATGTCAACCAGGACAGCCCCACAACATCCAGAGTCTTTAGGAGCTTTTAAACCACCTCTATGAACTCAACCGCAGAGCTAGGAGAGCCCGCCTCAGAGATCCCAGACTCTGCTTCCACATGGGAAAGCGTGTCCGTAGAATTGAGGAGGTCTTCAAAGTATACTCCCCACCGACTCACAATACCCCGAGTCAAGGTCAGCAGCGCTCTATCCCCACTATACATAGTGTTGATGGTGCACTGTTTTCCCCCTCCTGAGACGCCGGATGGAAAGCCGTCCAGAAGTCGTTCTCCATGGCCTCACCTAACTCCTCCCACGCTCGAGTTTTTGCCTCAGCGACCACCAAAGCTGCATTAGCTTGGACAGCCGGTACCCATCAGCTTCCGCAGGTGTCCCACAGGCGAAAAATGCCCGACAGGACTCCTTCTTCATCTTGAAGGCATCCCTCACCGCTGGTGTCCACCTACAGATTCGGGGATTTCCACCACGACATGCACCGACCACATTACGACCACAGCTCCGGTTGGCCGCCTCAGCAATGGAGGCGCGGAACGTGGTCCACTCAGACTCAATGTCCCCTGCCTTCCCCGGAACGTGAGCAAGGTTCTGTCGGAGGTGGGAGTTGAAACTACTGATTTCCATCCATCTGATGAGCCCATGCAAGTTGGTAACACTAGACTAGATTCCCAGTGTATTTATTGCGGTCAATCAGGTCACTTCATTTCCATTTTCCCTTACAACCAAAAGACCAGGTTCACCACGACCCGGGAGCGCCGTGGAGAGCCTAACTACTACCACCCCTAGCTCTCCCTCCCTTTTGACCGACCCCGCTTGCATTCTTGGTTCTGCTCACAACACACCCATAATTGCTCTTATTGATTCTGGTGCCGATGATAACTTTATTCATGAAGGATTAGCACATCAGCTCCAAATCCCTCTCCAACCACTCCCGTCTCCCAAGAAAGTCACAGCCCTGGATGGGCGAGTCATATCCCCTGTCACACACCAAACAGTTCCATTCACCCTGCTTATTTCTGGAAATCACCGTGACGGCATTTCTCTTTTTGTCATCCCTTCCCTTGAGACCCCACGAGTCCTCGTAATTCCCTGGCTCAAAAAACATAACCCCGCCATAGACACACTTGTCAATCACTGGATAGAGCCCTCACTGCCATTCGCACTGCCTGCTCTCTGCCATACCGCCCTCCTGTAAACCACCATGACCTGCCACACCTGTTGACCTCTCCCGGGTACCCAAAGAATAGCATGATCTTTCCCGTTCAATAAAGACCCTTTTCACCAGTGCTCCCACCCTACGTCACCCCAACCCCTCCCTCCAGTTCGTGGTGGATGTTGACGCCTCGGACACTGGGGCAAGGGCCGTTCTCTCGCAGCGGGACCCCTCTTCTCAAAAACTTCCTCCCTGTGCCTTCTTTTCCCATCGTATATCCCCCGCCGAACGGAATTACGACATCGGCAACTGAGAGCTGTTGGCCATCATCTGGGCATTAAAGGAATGGAGGCACTGACATTCTTCAGTGGGCCCACAACTTCAAGTTCACCTGTCATGCTGGCATCATCACACCATTCAGGTCATCCAGCAGCACTTCTGGTGGCCCAGCCTCGTTGAAAACACCCGGGAGTTCATCCAAGCCTATGGCATCTGTGCCCGAGGGAAGTCTTCATACCTGTCCTCAGCTGGTCTGCTGCCTCCCTTGCCCATCCCAAGTCGCCCTTGGTCCCACATCACTCTGGACTTTGTTACCGGCCGCCTACCCCCTCTGAAGGTAATTCGATCATTCTCATGATTGTCAATCGCTTTTCGAAATATGTCCATTACATACCCCTCCCCAAACTACCATCTGCCTTTTAACAATCTGCTAACCTCCTTGTCCAACATGTCTTTAAATTCCTCGGAATCCCCATCGATATAATCTCTGACCGAGGACCTCAGTTCTCCTCCCTTGTCTGGAAGGAATTCTGTAAAGCGGTAGGCACAGCAGCCAGCTAGTCTTCGGGATATCATCCACAGACCAACGGCCAGACGGAGCGGGAAAATCAGTCCCTGGAATCGGCCCTTCGCTCTGTTGCCACCCGCAACCCCTCCTCCTGGAGCTCATTCATCCCGTGGATTGAGTACACCCACAACTCCCTCACCAGCTCCACTACCGGTATGTCCCTGTTCATGGCTTGCTACGGTTTCCAACCTCCATTATTTGGGGAACAGGCGGTGGTGGTTCAAGGGATCACCTCAAAAGGGTCCAGGCCATGTGGAAAGATGTCCGGGCGTCCTTTACCTGGTACGCAGAGAAAAACAAACGGCTCCCGGACCTTCATCGCTCTCCTATGCCTGAGTACCTTGGTGTGTCAGTCCGTTTGGCTTTCTTCCCATGACCTCCCACTTCAGACGGAATCCCGCAAACTCACTCCGCGGTTCATTGGTCCTTTCCCTATCACAAAAATCCTCAATCCCACATCTGTCCAACTGAAACTTCCACAGTCTCTAAAAATTCATCCAACATTCCACGTGTCACTAGTCAAGCCTCTCTCCACCTACGCTCTTAGTCCTCCGGCCGTGCCCCCATGCACCCCCCCCCCCCCAATCTGGCCTTCACGGTTTTGCGCATCCTCGATGTGAAGCCCATGGGGAGGGGTTACCAGTACCTGGTAGACTGGGAGGGGTATGGTCCGGAGGAGCGCAAATGGATTTCCCGAAAGCTGATATTGGATGACTCCCATATTAGTGACTTTGATGGGGCTCACCCAAGGAAACATGGTAGGACGCCAGGGGGTGTCCGTTGAGAGGGGATTACTGTCTTGAGCTGTGCCCTGCAGTCCTTTTGTTGGAGCTTGGGTGGCGTTTTCCGCTCCTCTCGCCCTCTCTCTCTCCCACCCTCTCTCTCTTCACAGTAATCAGCACCACCTTGGCCGCGCACCTGTCATCAATAAGCCCTTATCATCACCTGCATAAACAGCCTGCCAAATCCCGGAAACACTCGTCAGAGTATTAACGATCTCCTGCGGTACAACAGCTCTCAAGCATTGAAGTAAGCTCCGCCATTCCTCGTTATTTTTCCTGACCTCCATGTTTCTCGCCGAGTTGACTTCTTCCACCACGCCGCCAAGCCAGCCGCCTGTTCTTGCCACTGCCTGCCACACGGTCCCTGCCTCGACAACCTGCCAGCACATCTCAAGGACCATCTCCATTCCTTTTTTCAATAAACCTTTCATCACAACCTTTCAGCCTCTGCCTGCTTCTGTGTCCAGTCTAAATCAACTCGTGACATATGGATGGTAAAAAATTCCAAGCTGGGTTTCAATATTGCACATATTCTGCAACAAGAGGGTGGTTCTGACAACCGTACCAAACTTGGCTCTTACAATTTAGATCAATCTAGACCACAAAGTAGTGCCCAGTACTGGGATTACTTGTTACATTTTTACTTACAGGGCATTGCAATATTACTTTTGGTTACATTTGTTGTGTGATAGCAGCAAAATAGTGTGAGTTCATTGACAGTCTGTGTCAGCTATTGTCATAGCCTGACATCATGACAGTGCGTCGAACCTTTAATGTTAAAGCCCCTTGTGATTTGGGGGTCTGAGCCAAGGTCAGTACTCAAAAAGAATACCAACCAGCTCAATTTGTAGAGCACTTTAACAACAACACCAGCTGTAACTAAATGCCGTACTAATGTAATGTGTAATGATTACTTCATACAACCGGAAGCAAAAAATAAAATGAAAAAATTGCAGTTACACAGACTCCCCCACACTTACCTCACCACAAACAGGTACATGACTGTATAAAGTTATTTGAGTTCCCAAAACACACACGGACCCATTTCACAAATTGGCTGTGCGACGGCAAAAACGGCACAGTTGTAGCTTATTTGGTGTTCCCTTGAGTTTCTCTTTATTCAAGGTGTACCACAAGATATCTTGTATGGATACTACAACAAAGGACGAATGCAGTGTTCATGTAAACCTTTTCCTCACCCTTTTGGCAAGGAAACAAGGACCAAATTTCTAAAGGTATTCTGAATGGACTGATTTAAGTAACATGACAGCTTTCTTGGAAAAGTCTTTTTTTTGTGGTTGGTAGCTTCAGAACAGCTGGAAAATGTTAAATATGAATCACTGTTCTGTTCTTACTTATGTCCTGTAACTGACTATTCATACATAAATCTAAAGGTTAATTACCTCCACCAACTGTGAAAGCATAAGCAATAATGATTCTGCAAAAACTATACAGAAGATGTCCATGAAGGTTTGTAACACATGAGCCAGGCAAGATCTTTTAAATTTTGTGGAAACCAGATTAAAAGGCTGATAGAGGAAATTATTCTCTTTTTGCAGTCAACATGGACTTGTTACCCCTGCCCCATCCAAAAGGTTTTTTATTATTTTCTTTTTTTTTTTCAGTACCAGTATTTGCTCATTAATGTGTGATGGTTTCATGAGTCATTTGGATGATGGTTTTGACAAACTGTACATTCTAAAACAACAGCCTCAACCCCTCCCCATCACCGGTCAATCCCGGTGCCAAAAATACTAGAGCAATACATCTTGTCTGGCCTTGTGGAAGGAACTATTACTTGCAATCACTGAAACACCCAACAAGTAGTAATGGACTGGCCAATGTTCACATTAAGAAGAATGAGATTTAGATCTAGAGAAGAGGAAAGGAGAGATGGGGTCCAAGTCGTAACGAGGTTCTGTGAGTCCTTTTATGCTTGGGCTTAAGACAACATCCTCAACTAAAATTAGGGTTTATCCCCAACACAATAGAGAAATTAAACAGTAAAACCTTGCAATGCAAATTACTGCTTTTCCTGGGAATTAGTGGAACATTCTTGTAAACAATCCCACCCTTTTGGTAAAGCTCTCCCTCTCAATCACTCCTCTCCCTTTGTTTCATGGGAAATTCAGATGGGCCAAATTCTCTCAAAAGGTGCTTGTGTCAAGACATGTGTCTTCAAATGTGGTTTAGGTTATCAAATATCCTTTTTATAGGGCAATAAACCACACCTACAAATGGATTTCAAAAATTGAAAACATTGTTACTCCACGCTCAAGGAGTTCCATTTGTTGTGTTGTCCAAGAGTCAAAACCCAGGTCCCCAAATGTACATCATGTGCAAAACTAAAATGTAGTGTACAATTTCCAGTACCGGTAATAATTAGGAAATTACCTTTCCAGTAGATATAAGGTTTTAGTGACTATATTTGACGGTGTGTTGAAATTAGAGTTTGGAATCTCTGGCATGAGGCCGATTCAATACATATATAGATACTCAGATTACAATTGGATTCAAAAACGATTTCTTGAAGGGTGGAATGTTTTGATATGATTCAGTTCAGTATGGGAGTGATAGGATTCGATTTGATTCAATGTGGGAGCGATACGATTCGATTCGGTGCAGAAACAATGGGATAATTAACATTTGTAGATGTAGATGTTATAAGCTTGACTTGACTTAATCTAATTCTCAAAAATGACCTTTTGTCTAACCCTATTTTCAAAAGTAAAAGACCACTTATCCCTGAGCATTGTTGATTCACAGCATTGCAAAAAATAAATAACAAAATACCATGTATAAAATTAATTATGCAAATAGACCACAAGAGTTCCTTTTGTCGAGAAAATAATCTGCACAAACAATATTTAAGACCCAAGGGGGGTCTCACACACAGTGCCATTTAAGATAGGACCGCCACTGCACAAACGCACTGCTTGCTCCCCCTCCCCCCCTTCAAATCACACTGGTGATTCTTGTGTTAGCTTCAGGACATACCTGGCTGTGTGTCCTCATGGACATTTTTTGGGGGGGGTCGCGCAGTACCAACACTGGAATGTATGGGACTGTGAGAACTTTGCTGAGGTATAGTATAGCCCATGGGAATTGCCGAATTGTACACACCTCTGCCATTCATCTGCATGTTTACACTGCGGTGGTGTCGATGGCGGGCTTAAAAAAAAAAGGTACGTCATGTTGCATTTGTTTACAAATGCGGGGGAAATGTAGCGTCTGTGAATGCTACTTTGCTGTCCATATGACCACGAAAGTAGCTTAACTCCTGAAAATCTATTTGATGTTTAAACAGTCATGCTAAGGAGAAATGTAATTAAACTTGTGTCGCTACTGCCCACCACTGTTGTTTTTGGTTGTAAACATAGAATTACGTACCAGGACTGCGGCGGAGAACAGCGCAAGAGCTCTCGCGCTTGTTTTTATCAGACATGCAAACACCAAAGGCATGCAAAATGTGACAAAACAAAAACATTGATCAGAGCGTCTACCTCACAGTTCTGAGGACCGGGGTTCAATCCCCGGCCCCGCCTGTGTGGAGTTTGCATGTTCTCCCCGTGCCTGCGTGGGTTTTCTCCGGGCACTCCGGTTTCTTCCCACATCCCAAAAACATGCGTGATAGGTTAATTGACAACTCTAAATTGCCCATAGGTGCGAATGGTTGTTAGTTTCGATGTGTGCCCTGCGATTAATCGGCTGGCGACCAGTTCAGGGTGTACGCCGCCTCCTGCCCGATGATAGCTGGGATAGGCTTCAGCACGCCCGCGACCCGCGTGAGGAGAAGCGGCTCAGAAAATGGATGGATAAATTAAGCAATCAGGAAGACTCTGAAGAGTACAATAAGGCAAAATAAATACATTTTCTTCACGCAGAAAAACATTTATTTACACCGCTCAAGTACAGGTTGATGTACAAATTTAGAATTAAAATTAAATTTGCCTCATTTCTTTGCTTTTTTGTTCTGGCCTCCAACTTGAGCCAGGCCCATCTCCGTCAGCACCTGTTGCCTGCTTCAACCTGTGCCACATGAATAGCATCCTCCTCTTTAAGCGCTCTCATTCTGGAAAATAATAATTAATTTGTTTCACTTCATTTTTCATTATTACAAACCTCAAAGGCTAATCCCAAATGTATCCTCCAGCAAAATACTAAGTACAATATTTTTCTGTTTTTATTGGCCATTTCTAAATTTAAAGTGAGTTCATTCTGTGTTGTGAAATAATCCCTAACATCGCTCCGTCGCTAAATACATTTAACATTAACATCCGTGAACTAATTAGTTAATTGTAGGCGTGTTTCCTAATTAATACAAGATGCACGAGCGGATCAGCTCTTGTCCCCGATGTTACGTGTGCTTTGCTGTTCTGCTGGGACCACAACCAGGGCCACGGCCCGCAGCACCTCAACGCGAAAATACAATCCCAATTCCAATGAAGTTGGGATGTTGTGTTAAACATAAATAAAAACAGAATACAATGAATGGCAAATCAACCTATATTTAATTGTATACAGTACAAAGACAATATATTTAATGTTCAAACTGATAAACCTGATTGTTTTTAGCAAATAATCATTAACTTAGAATTTTATGGCTGCAACACATTCTAAAAAAGCTGGGACAGGTGGCAAAAAAGACTGAGAAAGTTGAAGAATGCTCATCAAACACCTGTTTGGAACATCCCACAGGTGAACAGGCTAATTGGGAACGTGCCATGATTGGTTAGAAAAGGAGCTTCCCTGAATTGGTCAGTCTCCCATTGAAGATGTGTGGCGCATTATGAAGCATAAAATACGACAACGGAGACCCCGGACTGTTGATCAGCGGAAGCTGTACATCGAGCAAGAATGGGAAAGAATTCCACCTACAAAGCTTCAACAATGAGTGTCCTCAGTTCCCAAACCTTTATTGAATGTTGTTAAATGAAAAGGAGATGTAACACAGTGGTAAACATGACCCTGTCCCAGCTTTTTTGGAATGTGTTGCAGCCATAAAATTAGTAAATGATGATTTGCTAAAAACAATACAGTTTATCAGTTTGAACATTAAATATCATTGTATTCTGTTTTTATTCATGTTTAACACAACGACCTAACTTTATTGGAAGTGGGGTTGTACAAAAGACCAGTGCAACAAATACGACACCGGCTGATCTGATGAGCAAAAATGTTGCTTAAACGTAAGATTAGCAAGAGAGGATGTCCGCTCCAGAGGTGGGTAGAGCAGCCAAACATTTTACTCAAGACTACTGTTACTTGACAATAATGCGACTCAAGTAAAAGTAAAAGGTAGGCCTCCAAAAAAAATACTTAAGAGTAAAAAGTACACAGTGAAATAATTACTCAAGTACTGAGTAAATAGCACAAACAATTTAAAAAATATATAAAAAATTTGCAATTTACTGCACGGTGTTTTCTCAAGTTATAAGTGAGCTGAAATATCCATGTTTGGGCAGACAGTGCCAGACAAATACTACAATACAGGAAAGTTGTTGTTTTTGTTCGTCTAAATGTAAACAAGACTATCATGGTTTTGCCATCATGGGAACGAAAACCGTCCCAACACGGCCGCCATTTAGGCACGCGATCAGCCGGGCTGGTTTATCTAGTGTTAATAGCTACGCCCGGGATGCCCAATAGAAGACATTGTGTGAGGTCATGTGACTTTGTTTTGCCGTTTGATTGGTGAACTAGACTTAAACGTCACTAGCGCTTAAATTAGATTGGAGCAAACAGCGCCCAAAGCAGAAGTCGAAGTCGAAGCAATAATTGATGCATAAAAGTAGCGAGCAACATTTAGATCATTGTAACGGAGTAAAAGTACCGTTAACGCTAGCTGTCAGCGTTCAAGGAGTACGAAACACCCTATGATGACAGAAATGGACAGCACATCCCCCCCCCCCCCCCCAAAACAAAAACCAAAAAAAACGTTAGAAGTCAATAGGGTGCATTATACATACAGTAGGTACAGTATAAGGAAAATGAAATAATTCTTTCATGTTCTATAAATGCATATATTGCCACCTTGGACTTGTGAAAAAGGTGGAGACTTTAATTTTTCAATCATATTTCTTTTATGAAGTGTGGACTGTCCCGACATGGGTCTGAATCATGGCCTACACGCAGGCCGATATTGATATAAAAATCCATAAAATCCTAAATATTTTGGATTTCATTCTGATATTTTCAGAAGTTGAAGTGGGCATAGGTTACAAAAAAAATTCTGCTGCACTTAAGAGAAAACCAGGCACTGCTCTTCACCTGTCCAATACAGTCCCAACACTGAAGCATGGTGGTGGCAACATCATGCAGTGGGGGTGTTTTTCAGCTGCAGGGACAGGACGACTGGTTGCATTTGAAGGAAAGATGAATGCAGCCAAGTACAGGGATATCCTGGACGAAAGCCTTCTCCAGAGTGCTCAGGACCTCAGACTGGCTCGAAGGTTCACCTTCCAACAAGACAATGACCCTAAGCACACAGCTAAAACAACAAAGGAGTGGCTTCAGAACAACTCTGTGACTGTTCAGCCAGAGCCCTGACTTCAACCCAATTGAGCATCTCTGGAGAGACCTGAAAATGTCTGTTCACCAATGTTCACCATCCAACCTAACATACCTGGAGAGGATCTGCAAGGAGGAATGGCAGAGGATCCCCAAATCCAGGTAGGAAAAACTTGTTGCATCATTCCCAAAATGACTCATGGCTGTATTAGCTCAAAAGGATGATTGCACAGTCAACATTGTCCCAAATTATCGCACTACTCGCTTGAAGTCTCGGCGCCCTTTGCACAATGGTCATTGCACCGGACTATTGCAATATTAGTCTTTCGAACTGCTCTAAGTGCTGGAGGACTCTGTATCTTTTTGCACAATTGTCAAAAAAAAATTTTTTTTTTAAAACTTTATTGCTCAGTGACTGTTTTTTTGTCAATGTCTTTATGTCTCCAAAGTGTTCTCTGTCAATCGACCGTCTGTTGTCGTACTAGAGCGGCTCCAGAAAAATTCCTTGTGTGTTTTTTGGACATACTTGGCAAATAAAGATGATTCTGATTCTGATTCTACTAAATACTGAGCAAAGGGTCTCAATACTTATGGCTGTGTGATATTTCAGTTTTCCTTTTTTAATAAATTGCAAAAATTTCAACAATTCCATTTTTTTTCTGTCAATATGGGGTGCTATGTGTACATTAATGAGGGAAAAATGAACTTAAATGATTTTAGCAAATGGCTGCAATATAACAAAGATTGAAAAATTTAAGGGGGTCTGAATACTTTCCGTACCCACTGTACATGTACCGATGTTACGTATTTAAGATTTTTTTAAAAACTGAAATGTAATCCGGTAAAAAAAATAAAAATAAAATAAAAATAAAAATAAAAAAGACATGCAATCAGTTTAGAGATACATATATTAAGAAATTGGAATATATTTTTAATGCAAGGCGAGAGAGGCCGGTTGTTGATTTGAGCACTCCCCCACTTTCCAACTAGCGGGCTGACCAACCTTATCAGGAGTTTAGCAGAGCAACACGTGGCTAAATGGTGACAACATAGCTAAATGGACGGCAGCCACCACGGCCACCGGCTGAATGCCCGTAAGGTTCTGTTAACGCTCTGTTAACGTTCTGTTGCCTTCCCAAAAACGGCTTGTTTAAAAGAAAAAAGAAATGGATGGTGACTCTGGATCCTCTTCACTGGAGGATTTATTCATTTTGGATAACATTTACAAAGAAACCTGAGCTGTCAAAGCCATGCGAACAGCTGGTGACTTCGGCTACGGGGAAGCTACCGAGCTAGTCCAGGAGCCTACAGCTATATTGTAAGTAAGCATTTCACTATGACAATCCTTTCACAACTCACCCCCACTATTACCAATACCAGCTGCTAAACCTGTCACCGGGAAGACGTTCTTCCGCGCTAGACGTCACGTATGTATTTACTAGTGTATGAGAGGTGGGAGTAAGTCACATATGTGCAAGTCTCAAGTCATAACCTTTCAGTCTCAGTCTTGTAACTCCTACGGTTTTTATTATTCTTATCTTCCATAAAACGTGCCTCCCGTGCATATGTGGCACATTGACGTGGCGGCCATGGTGATGATGGTTCTATCTATTGTGTATTGTGCACAGAGTGCTGCGCAGAGAGATAGCGGCATGACACAAATTTCTGGAGTCTGGAACATGCTATTTTTGGTATAGTAACCTTTTTTTTGTCAAGCCATTCGTCTTTGGCAATGATTTTGGAATGAGGAAGCACACTAATTATACTCATGAAAGCTACTTGCCTATGATGCATACTGTACTTCAACAAGGTGATCAAGCACACCAGCGTTGTAAGTTTGGAAAATGTTTTTTACTTTTGTGACATTTTCAAGCTTTTTTATATTTATTTACAATAATTCTATATTGTACTGGGTGTTTTAGGCCATGAAAAAACCTGGGTGTACCCCGCCTCCTGCCCGAAGGTAGCTGGGATAGGCTCCTGCACGCCCGCAACCCTTGTGAGGAGAAGCGGCTCAGAAAATGGATGGATGGATGGATATTGTGTGACTATAAAATGCCTGCCTCATCCTGTCACTTCAGCTCACAGATCCCTCTGGTGTATTGCAACAACATGAGGTTCTGTCCAGTGGTATTAACGGTAAAGACTCCTTGAGTGGCAAAAAAAAGGACCGTTTATAAAAGAACCGAAAAACGGGAACTCTGAAGACATTAAGATACATTTGTGAAGGTTTTCATAGCAAAGGCATATTGAGCAATCGGAAAAAAATATCTAACAGCCAGAAATGTAATTAGGATCAAATCATGAAACGTCATTTCGAATACCTAACGGTAAAGACATTTTGGCATTCAAAGTTTGAAAAATATTTAGAATATTTGTTTTCTTAGCAACAATTATGACCTTTTGATGGTTAACAACTGCCAATAATTCAAACACTTATATCAGTAAAATGTATTGCTTTTCAAAAGAAAATTCAGTGGGCTATGTCTTTACGGCTATGGATCAAATTACATAAAAATGATCCATTACATTTGTGATACTGAAGTCAACTGATTTGTAGGACAATTATTGTCCTGCGTTACCGAGGCAAAAATGTGTGCAAACTTCCCAAACGTGAATTTTAATTGTGTCATATTGTATACACTCCAATTATCCGTAGAAATACAAAGGTATGATTATACATACGCTTTAAGGTGCATATTTCTGCATTTTGTTTACTCCTAAACGATCCCAGCGTAACATCAGACATGTAAGTCTTCTCATGGGTGAGTGAGCTCCCTCGCAGAGTGCAGCAATGTGGTTCATTCTTTTTCCCAGTAATGTTTCTACAAGCGTGGACTGCAGCTGTGTCTCCAGGCGAGGGTAGAGGAGTGTGGGTGGTGGGGGTGAAGAGGTCTGACCACATACTGTCCGTCTCTCCATCAGCTCACCACTGCAGAACAGGGTCAGTTTACACAAGCGCGTCCTGCCTGTGTTTACAGTTATTACACATTTTTGCTTTCCTATGTCTAAACTCTTCAGATGTTTATTTTGTCTCTCTCTTACTGTGAGGTTGACGGGAGTAAATCTAATTATCCCAGACCGAAGGTTAGGCTGGGTCAGAGACAAGCTCACGATGTACAAATTCACGTGAAATAACTTTCACAACATCCATCCATCCATCCATTTTCTTAACCGCTTCTCCTCACGCGGGTCACGGGCTGCTGTAGCCTATCCCAGCTATCATCGGGCGGGAGGCGGGGTACACCCCGAACCGGTCGCCAGCCAATCGCAGGGCACATACAAACAAACAACCATTCGCACTCACATTCACACCTACGGGCAATTTAGAGTCTTCAATTAACCTACCGCGCATGTTTTTGGGATGTGGGAGGAAACCGGAGTGAGGCAGATGTGCTAACCAGTCGCCCACCGTGGCGCCTTCTTTCATAACATGTTCCTGTCAAATACATTGTTGGCCTGAGGTGACACCTAAGAGGAGGAAAAAAAGCTGGGCACCTTTTCGCGCTAATTCCCATCAGCTCTACAAACAAAACAGGCAAGAAGTGTCTTAAAAGCAGGGACATGGATTATACTTCACATACTAGGAAGAAACGTGAAAATGGGCAAGTCGACACCAAAGAGAATTGTGAGACTCAAGGGATGGGGAGAAAAAAGCTGCCTGATGGGGTGTTGGTTAATCCCCTCAAGCGTCCATATATTGCTCGACCACTACTTCTCTCCCACTGCTTGTAAAATGGCACGGAATGTAACATGTTGTCCTTTGGCTCTGAGAGTCTGTACAAGCATCTGGTACACAGATTTATTTTGAAACTATTGCCCAGAGTTGGCACATTTTTTAGGTGGATCCAAAGCATTACAATGAAACCACAAACAATAACATTAACACACACAAAAACACACAGACAAACTTATATTTGTTTTCAGGGTTTTTAAATACATCATATTTATCTTTCACCCCCCCAAAAATAAATAAATAAATACCTTTGGGGGATTTTGGGCAAAGAGCTAGTGAATGAAAGTAAATATCAGATCGAATATAACGTCACATTAGCAATAACCCACGGAGCCCAGAATGCTGCATTCAAATAATCAATTGATTTGATAGCAGTCTGGCTAGCCATGGGCAGATCACCAACAAAAACAGGCAGAAACTGACTTTTGAAAATACAGTATGCCTCCCAAAAAAAAGACATTGCAACTGAGAAACAATATCACTCTTTCTTGTGATAGGGTCTTTTGGAATGGCACTGAATTGCTGATACTATGCAGCTGGAGGACAACAAGGACCTATTACGAAACGTTATTAGAGATGACACCTGATTTTCTCCGAGAATTGTAAATATAAGCGGCTAAAATCAAATACATAAAATGTTTGGTGACTTTAGAAGCCAAGGGAGTTGTATAAAACCTGTCTCAATGTACAGCATTCCCTTTGTTGAATATTAAGTTCCTTTTGTCTTAGCCCCAAAAATAATTCCCCCATGTGAACTATGTGGCCTGAGCATTTGAAAGAACTATTTTGTCCCCCCCATTTTTTTCGGTGAACGCTCCTGCATCAGAAGAGGAATTTGCTGATTCTTTCAACTGAGTTGGAGGGCCAAGAAGTTAAAACCAAAGAGGGCAAACGGATCTGGCATGCATGCGGTCATCTCTGCATAACGCTGACCTCTGAGCCCTCACCCCATTCCTCTACCTTTCACGCAGTCTGTGAAAACCACAGCCGCAAAAGAGCCTCATTTAGGAGCATAGAAAGAAAGGCAGAACCCTCTTTCTCAGGAAGATTAGTGGCTGTCCCTTTGGAGTAGGCCCTTGGATAGAGCAAGGAGCGGGGAGGAGGGTATTGGGTTTTTTTTTTTCCTTCTCTGGGACATTTTTCTCTGCCAAGGGGGCCGTGACCTGCTCCAGAGCGCCCTCCAGAGAAACACAGTTAAGCGCCCAAACTGCATCTGAAATGCAGCCACGATAGCCATGATTAACACTCCGCTCTTTATCTCAAAGCCACACTCCACTCCGAGCAGTAGTCATTATACAAGATTTCTCTTCTCCATCCGTCTCATGTTGTTGAAGTAAAAGCCAGATGGTGTGCTGAATGGCGTGCCTTGGCGCACCTCACTGGTACCCACCACAGATACATAACAGCTATGAGTAACAATGCAGATACTACAGCATGTTTTAACACTAAATCCCATTTCACTGGACAAACCTCTACAAGTATGCATATACTGTACACTCACTGCTTCGGCAGTTACCAGGAGATCCGTTTGCTCTAGTGGCCTTGTACGGACAGAGAACATAATAGCGTTGTAAAACAAAGTCATAACAGCTATAATTGAAACAGACCTAATAGGTACCAAACACGGCACCCAGGAGCATATATGATCCAGGATTTGTTGTCAAGTATGGAAGTATGGGAATGTTTTTCACAGTTTTCCATATAGAAACGGTTTGATCTTTTACTGTCCTGGAAGCAGCCACCTTACGTGAACACATGTTACACTGACAAAGTTAAGGCTCATGTTAATGCAGGCTTGTAAATCCTCGGTCTTTGGAGTCAGGTTGCAAGTGACAAGCTTGTGGAAGCAAGCCCTGAAGCTGCGAGAAAGATGCAGGCTGTCCCACCGAATGTGGGTGCCCACTTAGAACCATTAACTAGGCTTTAAGAAAGCAGTTTGCTTCTTATCTTAAGACTGTAGCTAACCTGCACTTTTTGTACTTGCAACTCGAAGCTCTCTCTTTCCTCCCGTGTCCCCCACAAACATTCTTCATTAGAGGCCACCTATGGAAAGGTTATTCGCGGGGATTGGGACCAGGCCGGACCGCGAATAGCGAAAATCCCTGAATAATTGACGCCCATTGTAACTACATTGAAAATAATATATACATTATTATTATTTTACCTTGTTAGCTGTTTCAATGTTGGCGTAGACGTATTTTATTGTTTCACTCACCCAGTTGACTGAGAGTTGACTTCACTGAAGCTCCACACGATGTAGGCTGAGGTTTGGAACGTGTCAGATGAGACAAATCGTGAAAGCCTCCTTTGCACAATATAACCCAACCACATAGTAGCCGGGTTTACATTGGAAAATCTTGTCCTTCCGATTGAAACCTTTTCGATTGAACAGCCGTGTGACATGCGAACTCCGTTTGTGAATGTCCAGCTTTATCGAGATGGAGGTCCGTCGTCTCCTCAGCACAATAGTTAGGATTGGTTTTATAAGTTTATTTTAAAAAAAAACACTTGATTAAAAACAACTTACAAGTAGTTACAAAACAAAATCTCCGTCCGGAAGGTTCCATGTAAACCAGGCTGGTCTTGCACAGAGATAGATAGATAGATAGATAGAGAGAGAGAGAGAGAGAGAGAGAGAGAGAGAGAGAGAGAGAGAGAGAGAGAGAGAGAGAGAGATAGACTTTACACCGATCTGATCGGCTTGATCGATATCGACCGATAATTAGCATTTTATGCTGATCAGTTGATCGGCTTTAATGGCATAATTCGCCGAGACATTTACTCCGCATATACAGCATATTTGAATACAAAAGCTAGTTTATTTTTAGCCTTGTCGTGTGTCTGTTGACGTCATTTACGATCACATTGCTTTGTTAAATCAAGCGCGACCGGTACACTGCCGCGACAACAACAATGGATCGCGCGTGTATAGTATTGGTAAAAAAAAGAACAAAATGGGGAGAAACGTGTGGTGGCGGTCACCGGTGCTCGGGAGAAGACATTCGTTCAAGGATTGCTTGAGGTATGTTCACGTACTTTTAATACGATACGGCTCACAAGCAGCCAACAAAACGTTATGTAGCCTAGCAAGCTAGTGCTAGCCCTAATGGTCGTACGTAAACATGCCGCCGTTATGTTGAATCATGCTCTAACGTTTCGGTATGTGTGAAGTAATTGAATTACAAGAATGTGATTTAATTCCAGTAAGTTAGCACCCATTATTTCTGTGACGTTGTAACGTTGGTTTGACCTGACTGATTAGAATACATGACCTGACAAGAGAATATTTTTGAAGGTACACAAGTATGTACAGTAAATGAACAAGGCATTTAAGTAGACACATTGCTCCAACTTGTGATGTATATATATGTATATATATATATATATATATATATATATATATATATATATACACACACACACACACACACCTTGACACTCCCAGACATAGAACAGTTCAAAATGACAAAGACATGCCTCCTTAGAACTGAAGCAACGTGAGTGCGCATTCAAAAAAGAAAAGTCAGATTTGAGTGTGTTTATAATGTTTCAACGTTTCTGGTTGTTTTTTTTCCCCCCCTGTCTTTCATTTTTAAGCTTGTAGACTTTAATGTCATCTCTGTGGTTTGGATTTGATATTCCCAAACACAGCTAACCTAAATAAATAGTGCCCCTTTAAGAAGAATGTTTGCCATCTTAAAAGGAATACACATTTGCTCTGTTCTTTGCACATGCATGCTTAAAATCTGGATCATATAATGAATAAACTAAATGACAACAAAAGCAGAGCAAGTGTCTAAGGACAATCCAATGTTCGACTTTTTCGTTTCCCCTGAGTGGTTAAGTCAGCTTCATGATAGTATGAAAGATTTGCTCCAGCAGTGGCCCTTAGATGATGCCTGTGTGTCTTTCTGAGGGGTTTCAAAGCCTACAAGCTGGGTCCACCAGCAGCATTTAGTAATTTATAACATCGGTACCTCAGAGGCATGAACGAGGTCTTGCGACCTCGTTAAGCACAGTCTTCGTCATATATTTGCTAATGAAAACAAGAGCTCTCATCTTTTTATGATGTTTACTTTGTGACTTTGACCCAGCATGCAGCCTCTATGTTTCGTCACATCCCCAAACAGCTCTTGATAAGTGAGCATTCATTTTTGTCAGTGGTGCAAGGTCATGAAATGTCGACCCCTATAGAGCTAGACGACGTGCAATGGTCATAAGTATAAATAATTCATCTCCAAGCTAGTTAGATATTTTCTTTGCTGACTTGAAAATACTTGCACACTCTTTGTGGAGGTGCCAGGGAGGGTGCACTGAAACGTCCTAGTTTCAACCTCGCATCCCTAAACAATTAATGCTCATGGCTCAACTTGTGGCAGGCCACCAAAATCATCATTAAGAAAAAAAAAAAAAAAGCTAATGCCACAATATCATATGACATCTTGTTTGCATTTCAAAGGCCCTTACTTTTTCTCTGGCCTTATCAGAGGCCTCCGATACACCATGTCGGCCACTCCTATGCCAGCCTTTTTTAGTTATTCATGAAATGTACAGTACACTCGGGAGGTGAGAACAAGGTCTTTCGACCTCATTATAGCATTTTTTCATCATCTACTCTCTGACATCTCTAAATGATGCAGCCCCCATCTCTTTTCATGTATCACCCAATTGCTTATGCGAGTCATCGTGTTTTACATTATGCTCATTGCACAGTGGAACATGATCCTACAGGAAATGGAAACTAGATCTACAGTATGCTTGTGTGTCGAAATGTGGTACAACTGTGGTTTTCCACCTAGAAAAAAAAAAACTGCTGACTTGAAGTGTTTATGCACTGGCTTCCAAGAACAACGTTCAATTTCCATCCAATAGGCTTAATAAGAAATGCTGTACCTCTCGAGGTGGGAGAGGGCTTGTTTGGAATTTCTGAGAAGCTGCTTCCATCCAAACCAGGACCCTTGCACTCCTTTTTCTCTGTGGCAGTTGGAGCTGATGTCTCCATGCTGCTCCTTTAATGTCAGACGACCTAGACAGAAGGAAGGACAATTCTATGGTTGGGTCTTGAACACGCAAGGAACAATACATTTTATAATTACAGTCGTAAACATCGGTAGTGTAGCGGTACATGCCGGGGCCTTTCATGCAAACGGCACGCGTTCGATTCTGTGCCAGCGCCCCAATTCCCAGCCGCAGCTGGTCCCAAGCCCGGAGGAAAAATGGGTGGGTTAGGTTGGGAACGGTGTTCGATGTAAAAACTGCGCCAAACAAAACACGCAAGTAACTTGCTGTGTCGACCCCTGATGAGACAAGTCCAAAGTCTCAGCATAATTACAGCAGTATTATTGTGATTAGGGGAGAGTATCCAATAAGTATATTTGACTTTGACCTCACTTTCTACACCTTACAGTAGCTGTACGTGTGATGGACAAATGTTGACATGTCCATGAATGTATCTTGCTTTTGTCCCTTTCCAGCTACATAAATGAGTAAGATGTAAAGCTTTTGACTTTTTCTTTCGTAATTGAGAAGGCAAGCGCACATGTAATTCAATGTTTACAGGGTTATTTCATTATGGTTGTGGACATATTTATTCTGTCAGTGTAAATAATGTCAGGTCAACCCCTAAACACACATGGGTTTCTCAGTTTGATGTAATGGGTTCACAGTGCTCGCTCTGTTCCAATTGTAAATGCGAGTGGCCCTTAGTGCTGAGGTTTTAGCCACACACTGTGTCAATACCTCCTCGTGTGTGTGAATGGATCGGTGACGTGGCAACGTGCCACTTGTTTGACTTGGTAAGTTGGTAGGGTCATTCTCTGCTAAGAACAAACATGACTCGGTCCAGTCCTGGGAGTAAAGCAATCCACGCTCTCATGCAAACTGGGTGTCATCATTTATTTTCAGACTCTTATGAGAAAATGTCTGCACGCGCTGACACAATGTTGTCAACAGAGCGAACATTTCACTGAGACTGACTCAACCTGCTGTGGAACTGGACAAAAACAAAATACAAAACATGAGTGAAGACTCAAAATTGCCCATAGGTGGGAATGATGATGAGTGCGAATGATTGTTTGTATATATGTGCCCTGCAATTGCCTGGCGACCAGTTCAGGGTGTACGCCGCCCATCGCCCAGCGTTAGCTGAGATAGGCGCCAGCGCGCCCGCGACCCTTGTGAGGATAAGCGGTATGGATGGATTAGAGAATTTTTAATTGTAGGGAGAGAATAAATGTGAAAATATATATTAATGAATTTTAAAAGTTGATATACCGATTGTAAAGACCAAAAATATCCCCACTGTGTTATCATGCTATTGCTATGCAATTTATTAGGTTTTTTTGCTCGCTTTTTTGTCAAAAAGAAAATACAATTCAAAAACAAGCAAATTATTGAGTGGGGCTTCAGACCCCCTCAACCAGGCGTAACGACGCCACTGGCGTGAAGTGCTGCTCTTGGTTTCATGTGGCTATGCGACGTGTCATCTTTTATTTCGACGCGTGTGTGCGGACTAGCAATCATGTCTGTGACCCTTGAGAGGTGCCAATCGTCTGTCACAGAGCCAATATAAGCCGATTAGAGGTGAGCAACTAACAGCTTTATTGTGCATCTGTTTCTTCTTTTCTGCTGCCAAAAAAGTCCTGGAACCAGGCAGCAATACCATTTTGTTTCAACTCAGGCAATTCACACACCCTTACATCACACCGCCTGTGTGGAGTTTGCATGTTCTCCCTGTGCGTGTGTAGGTTTTCTCCGGCTACTCCGGTTTCCTCCCACATCCCCCCCAAAAAATGCGTGGTAGGTTGATTGAAGACTCTAAATTGCCCATACGTGTGAATGTGAGTGTGAATGGTTGTTTGTTTGTATGTGCCCCGTGATTGGCTGGCGACCAGTTCAGGGTGTACCCCGCCTCTCGCCCGAAGATAGCCGGGATAGGCTCCGGGCACGCCCGTGACCCTAGTGAGGAGAAGCGGTACGGAACATGGATGTATGGATGAAATTTGGGAGGAGCACTCAGATTAGTCCCCATATTCCCTGGGGCTCTTCTACAGGCGAAAGCCATGACACCACTAATGACAGGGAAGCACAGCTCTGGCGGCCTGATACAGGTGTCAGAAATCAATTCGATAGATGAGAGAGGCCAAAGGAGAACCAAAAAAAAACAACAACAAAAACGGGCACACTTCTTTTCTCATCTTCTGGTTGGCTGGGTAGCCCAAAGCAGCATGCACAGGGCCCACACCCCACAATCCTCTTTGCACCAACCTCTGCTGCAATGTGACAATATCAATATTACACACAATAAATATGATACTAAACATATCAAATAAATGCCAACATGGAAATGGTTGTACCGGAGCCACAAACTTGTGATTATTAGTACAAAATAAAAAGTGTAGGTTTTGATTATTCTCAAAATACACTCAACAACAAGAAAAATCAACACGAGGCCAAAATATGATTTGAGGCTCAGCTATTTTATTTGAACTGCAAATATAAATACAATTGAACTGTGTTTATGAATTTACAATTCATGGGGGTTGTCACATACCAACAGTTCATAAAACAATTCAATTCATAAACACTTTCTAACGTTTGATTATTTACAGGAGGATAGCTACCTCCTTTTTTCTCCCAACTTTTCATCATCTCTTCACCTCCTACCCCCTTTGCCTGAGACTTGCAGACTTGTGTTAAAACATGCTGTGTGTTTTTCTTAGAGCCTCGTTCAGTTTCAAGTGTCCCTCTATTCTACTACCGTTCAACAGCTCCCCTTTCACCAACACTGAAAGGAATGAAAACAGAGATCAAAAGAGGCCCTCTCATTTTGAAGATATCCAGGCTCCGTACTTTCTTCCTGCCTATCTTTCAGTCAGTGTGATCCACATGCTGGTAGGCTCTCTTTCCTGACAGCACACACATACACAAAGCATATTATGCACATACCCGCGAACTGCTACACACGCTGCTCAATTGGCAAACACAGGAGATGGATAGCAAAGGTCTGCCACCTGCAGACCTCTCCACTCAGGTTTCTGAGGGTGACAAGTATGCAGGTTATCAAAACAACATCCAAAAGCCAAAATATAGCTTTGTTTTACATACTTCTGTTTCTTTATCATATTGGCTTCTACTCAAGATGTCGGATGAGAATTGATGATGTGCTCTGTTGCAAAACGAACTTTTCAGAGCTTTTACAATCAAATTGTGTCTGATTAATGATAATGAAAAGAATGGACTACACTTTGTAACGTAGCCCTGTGGATGTCCAAACCTCTTCAGATGTGCCAAACATTCCAACCACACTAGCACCCTTTTGGAATGGATTAGTCATGACAACCATTATAATTTATCTTTGAAGAAGATTCACCACATCTATGGTTAAGGTTTGATTAACCTTCTGCTTGGTTAAGGAGAGATTTGGTCATGGCTGAAAGAATCCAGTGTCAACTGTTGGTATGTGACAACCCACGAAATGGACGACAGAATAGTCCCTTTCCAGGCCAAGCTCCTCACAAGAGGGTTGCTGATAGCGAATAATAGCTTCAGACAGCTTTGAAATGGTCCTTTCACTTGTGGTACACACATCAAACTTTACAGCCTGTGGACTGACATTCTTAACCGATTTCCAGGTTTCACCGAAATGTGCAAAACAAAAAGGAATGCCTGGAACACATCTAATTTACAAGTGGACCGGTGCCGAGACTATATCTAGTAGTAGAAGCCTGAACAAGTCAAATTTTTGAGATCCGTATCCGACCCGAGTCGCCCATATTCAATACTGCGTCCACCGGGAAAACTCACCCGACCTGCTAAAATAAGATCCGCGATCTAACTCGAAACCTGAAAAATGGCATCTCATTTGAAGCTGTTGCCAAGATTTTAGTAGTTGCTTAGTTGTCTTGAGTTTCGTATTTTTATCGGTAGTTACTTTATGTACGTATGTTTTTCACTATATTCTTGCACTGTTGTTCTTCACACGTAGCAGAAGCAGGATTAAAATATGAATATTGTAGCATCCCGACAGAGGCACCGAGAGAGACACTGCTTCCTTCAAGAATGTTTACTTGGAAACAACAACATATTACTGGACATACCAAACGCATTCAATAAAAACAAGTTCACTTTGTCTTTGTCCCAAACTTGTCTTCTCTCTCCATTAGGTCTCATTCATCTGCCACACACACTCATCGTTTCCTGGTTCTCCACCGATCACCAGCTACTCGCCTAGTCATACAGTGCCTTCAAGGAGAAATAGGATTTAGAATACACAATATAAACTGACCAAATGCATTCAATAAGCCATAATTACTTCTGCAACCAACAACCATGTCTGTTACAACATTGTTGGTTAGCCATCCATCCATCCATCCGTTTTCTGAACCTCTTATCCTCACAAGGGTCGCGGGAGAGCTGGAGCCTATCCTAGCTATCATCGGGCAGGAGGCGGGGTACACCCTGAACTGGTTGCCAGCCAATCGCAGGGCACGTACAAACAAACAACCAGTCGCACTCACATTCACACCAACAGGCAATTTAGAGTCTTCAGTGAACCTACCATGCATGTTTTTGGGATGTGGGAGGAAACCGGAGTGCCCGGAGAAAACCCACGCAGGCACGGGGAAAACATGCAAACTCCACACAGGCGGGGCCGGGGATTGAACCCAGGTCGTCAGAACTGTGATGCTGACGCTCTAACCAGTCGTCCACCGTGCCGCCTCCCGACAAAATCAAGTCAGACAAAAGATCTAAAAACAGAACATTTGAGAAATAAAGTAATTGAGGCAGACGCTCTAACCAGTCACTCACCGTGCCGTCACACATTGTTGGTTATTCTGAATATTATTTTTATTTTATTTTGATATTATTCATGATAGGTCATTGATGGTGTAGTGGTACACTCTCCTGACTTTGGTGCGGGCAGCGTGGGTTCAGGACCCACTCAGTGACGGTGTGAATGTGTGTGAATGGTTGTCCGTGTCTATATTTGCCCTCCGACTGACTGGCGACCAGTTCAGGGTGTAGTCCGCCTTTCGCCCGAAGTCAGCTGGGATAGATTCCAGCGCCCCGCGACCCGAACCAGGATAAGCGGTGTTGAAAATGGATGGATGGATGGATTATTCATGATCCGCCAACGATCCAACCCAATATAGAAGTCTACATCACCAAGCATCGCATTTCACTGTGATTTAGTTGTAGCTCTTATACGTATATGTAAATCCAATGTGCTCCTTGAATAATTCAGACAAAATCTGTTTATGTTTATACCCTCAAATTACCAACTCTGACCAGATGCCTTGCCCTAGAATTGTGCAATAATTTTATGAGCCTTTAATTTACCCTACCATTTGTTCTCCCAATGTGAGCTCTCCTCGCTAACCAAATGCTTCCTTCTTTAGCTCATGTTTAGTCCTTGCTGCGGCAGTTTCAAGTCGGCAACTAATTTGAAAACCACAATCTAAAACTTTGTTGGATGGTTTACCACATTGTGAAGAGTATTCCTACAGGCTTTAACAGCATATATTTTTGAGCTAGAATTAGTAATTCAAACAGTCATTCAGTCTGTCCCTCTGCCCAGCTCTCCCTACATTATGATTATTGTCCTTATCAGGTTATAGGAAATGCAGCGTCACGAGCAGATAATTGATGTAATGTGATAGGCAACTAAAACAGCAGAGAAAACTCTCCTGGATGAGTTCTTACCCCACCCCTGAGTCTAACCTTTCTTGCGAAGCAATATCCTGTAGTTGAGCTCTTTGTGTCCCTGAACCAACTGAAAACAGATGTGAAGCTGATGGTATACTATCACACAAGGAATCAACAAGGATGCACTTTGAGATTTTGGATTGCAATGGATCCTGAGATGCACCGTGGTACAAATGTAAATGATTCAATCAATTCCTAAAATTCAAGAATCGATAACTGTTGCTGGTTGAATTAAATAGTGTAACTCGGAAGTGCTAAAGTGCAGCAGACAGAGACAAGCTCTCTCAAGCTCTCTGGAGTAGCAGACAGAGCTTCCCTGCATTCTTGACTGCAATCTGACTGAAGTCTCGACCAGGAACAGCTAAACACCTGGGTGAAGTGCTTGAATTGACAAAAGCTCCTTTAAAATATTGAATGTAGACTACTTCAATTTATGAATTAGAACCTTGTGAATTTTGTCAGCACATATCGCAGCTTCAAATCATATTCCTAGAATAGGACTTTTATTTAATTCAAGCAGCTTGTGTGTGTATTTGTCATTTTTGTTTGTTTTTGCAATATCCTGATAATACTGATAACTATGATAATTGTGGTCACTACAATCATAATATTGAGGGCGCCATATTTTACCAAACCAACTTTTTCTAGGGATGCAATGTTAGCTCTATGGTGCCTCAGTAAACATGTGAAATATGAAGTAAAATCGTCCACACGTTCCTGAATTCCAGACGTTTTTTTGCCGGGAGGCCTGAAGTCAGGTAATTTGAATTTCTCAAGCTTACTGTATCTACATTACAAGCGAAGCTCTCCGCCTAGTTATGAACAGAATCGGTGACAGAGGGCAGCCTTGGCGGAGTCCAAGCCTCACCGGGAACGAGTCCGACTTACTGCCGGATATGCAGACCAAACTCTGACTCCGGTCGTACAGGGACCGAATAGCCCGTATCAGGGGTTTCGGTACCCCATACTCCCGAAGCACCCTCCACAGGACTCCCCGAGGGACATGGTCGAACGCCTTCTCCAAATCCCAAAAACACGTGTAGACTGGTTGGGCGAACTCCCATGCAACCTCGAGAACCCTGCCGAGGGTGTAGAGTTCGTCCACTGTTCCACGGCCAGGACGAAAACCACACTGCTCCTCCTGAATCTGAGATTCGACTTCCCGACGGACCCTCCTCTCCAGCACTCCTGAATAGACCTTACCAGGGAGGCTGAGGAGTGTGATCCCCCTGTAGATGGAACACACCCTCCGGTCCCCCTTCTTAAAAAGGGGGACCACCACCCCAGTCTGCCAATCCAGAGGCACAGTCCCCGATGTCCACACGATGTTGCTGAGGTGTGTCAACCAGGACAGCCCCACAACATCCAGAGCCTTTAGGAACTCCGGACGAATCTCATCCACCCCCGCAGCCCTGCCACAGAGGAGCTTTTTAACTACCTCTGTGACCTCAAACCCAGAGATAGGAGAGCCCACACTCTGCTTCCTCATGGGAAGGCGTGTCGGTGGAATTGAGGAGGTCTTCGAAGTATTCTCCCCACCGACTCACAACGTCCCGAGTCGAAGTCAGCAGCGCCCCATCCCCAATATACACAGTGTTGGTACACTGCACCTGACCCCTATGGCCCCTCCCACAGGTGGTTAGCCCATGGGAAGCTTTTCTGGACACTTGTATGGAAAAAACAAAGGTGTTCTTTCTAATGAATTTGACACTTTTATATTAAGTCCATGTTAGAGAGTCACTCTCTGAAGGTCTTAATAACCAAAATATGGGGCATTTAACTTTTCATGCTATTTCTCGACTGCGATTGGCTGGCAACCAGTTCAGGGTGTACCCGCTTATCGCGCAAAGTCAGCTAAGATAAGCGCCAGCACACCCGCGACCCTAGTGAAGGTAAGCGGTTATGAGAATGGATGGATGGATGGATGGATACTATTGCTCGAGCTATGCCATGTCATACCATCCACGATAATACAGATATTTTCTTGTTACATGATACAAAGATAATTGTGTCGCAGTAACGGTATTGCGTGAGACGTACTTACGTGCATTCGTTCTGGCATGCACATAGTACAAACATTCAGGCCACAACATGTCTGATAGAAGAGCACCAGTAAGTCAATGTCCATTGGCAATGTTTTTTACCAAAATTGGGAGCCACTTGTTGGCCACTGTTGGGTCTCTAGGGATTCTGGGGGGATGTTAAAAAATTTGATACAGTGGTGGATTCCCACTATGCGTTTGGAATAGTGACTGGGCCGGACCACGAAATGCAAAAATCCGCGGATATAACTGCTGGGATATCGTTTGAGCGTCCCGTGTCTGACACACACAAAAATTAGCAGGGACGATGAAGCATATTCATTCATGCGTCTATAGACGTGTGGTTTAAGAACCCATCTATGTGCGTGTGTGCGTGTGTGTGTGTGTGTGTGTGTGTGTGTGTGTGTGTGTGTGTGTGTGTGTGTGTCAGTGAAGAGCTTCCACACACAGCAAATCAAAAGTATAAATCCTGTCTTGGTGCTAGCCAATCAGAGGCAGAGTAGGGCGTGTTATCGTTCCATAAATACAATGGACACGGGAGATATTTCTGGACTCGATAGATTTTCATTGTTGTGGTAACACCCACTGCGCCGCTCATAACACAGCAAGCCAGAGGGAGAACGGCATTTTCTCCGAAAGGGAAAGTTAACTGTTTATTACATTTGCTAGCCTGCGAGCTAACGAACTAGCAAGCTATGGGCTGGAGCAAAAAAAGCTCACTCGACGACGGCGACATCATTAAAAGGTCAGCGCTTGGAGTTGTGTGCGTGTTCCCCACATAACACACAAACACACACAAACGCACACACGAGAAAGTTAACTATTTATAAACCATAACCACAGCAGCACACTTCAATATGCAGGCAGTAGGTGACTTCAGCGAACTCATTTTCAGTGTCATTTGATTGACAGGTAAAGGTCTCACATTACAGTCCAGCAACTCGAGGGCGGGCCTTATCTTACATTTATTTTATCCTTTATTTAACCACGTAAAAGCTAATTAAGAGATGCAATCTCTTTTTCAAAAGCCAAGAGGCAGAAAAAATTATGACGGCAGCAGAAATTATACAGTACATAACACGGCAACATTCATACAACAAATACAAATAAAAAATAAAATATAACAGTGATATTAAAATGCATAGCATTTAATTTAAAAACAGTAATGTACAATATGTACAATGTACAATACAAAAAATATTCCAAGTTACCTGGCCCTGTTTGAAAACGTAATTATCACCCTTGTCAAATCATGAAAGAATAGTGACTAATCACAATTTATGGTTAATTTTCACTGATCACGCCCAAGCCTGATTACCTCAAGACCTGTTCAATCAAGAAATCACCTAAACAGAATCTGTCCCGACAAAATCCATCCATCCATCCATCCATTTTCTGAGCCGCTTCTCCTCACTAGGGTCACAGACGTGCTGGAGCCTATCCCAGCTATCATCGGGCAGGAGGCGGGGTACACCCTGAACTGGTTGCCAGCCAATCGCAGGGCACATACAAACAAACAACCATTCGTACTCACATTCACACCTGCGGGCAATGTAGAGTCTCCAATTCATGCATGTTTTTGGGATGTGGGAGGTAACCGGAGTGCCCGGAGAAAACCCACGCAGGCACGGGGAGAACATGTAAACTCCACACAGGCGGGGCAGGGGATTGAACCCGCGTCCTCAGAACTGTGATGCTGACGCTCTAACCAGTCGTCCACCGTGCCGCCTCCCGACAAAATCAAGTCAGACAAAAGATCTAAAAACAGAACATTTGAGAAATAAAGTAATTGACAGCTATCAGTCTGGAAAGGGTTACAAAAGTCATTTCAAGCTTTAGGATTTCTGTGAACCAATGGAAGAGCCAATTTCCTCAGATCGAGAAAACATGGAAAAGTGGTGAACCTTCCCAGGAGTGCCTGGCCTACGAAGATTACTCCAAGAGAACAGCAATAACTCATCCAGGAGGCCACAAAGGAACTCAGGACAACTGCTAAAGAACTGCAGGCCTCCCTTGCCTCAGTTAAGGTCAGTGTTCATAATGCAACAATAAGGAAAAGACTGGGCAAAAATGGCATCCATGGCAGAGTTCCAAGGCCTAAAAGAACATAAAGGCTCATCTTACTTTGGCAAAAAAAACATCTGAATGATTCCCAAGACTTTTGGGAGAATATTATATGGACTGACGAGATGAAACTTGAGCTTTTTGGAAGGTGTGTATCTCGTTGCATCAGGCGAAAATGTAGCACAGCATTTCAGAAAAACAACATTATACCAACAGTCACACATGTTGGTGGTAGTGTGATGGTCTTGGGCTGCTTTGCTCCTTCGGCACCTGGACAATTGTGATTGATGGAACCTTGAATTCAGCTCTTTAACAGAAAATCCTGAAGGAGACTATTCAGCCATCAATTTGTGACCCCAAGGTGAAGCACACTTGGGTTCTGCAGCAGGATAACAATCTAAAACACACCAGCAAGTCAACTTGTGAATGGCTTAAAAAAAAACTACATGAAGATTTTGGCGTGGCCTTGTCAAAGTCCAGACTCGAATCCGATTGAAATGCAGTGGCATGACCTTAAAACGGCCGTGTAACTTAAAAAGGCCACCATGCTCGTAAACCATCCACTTTTGCTGAATTCAAACAATTCTGCAAGAACGAGTGGGCCAAAATATCTCCACAGAAATGCGAAAGACTCATTGATAGTTGTAGAAAATGCTTGATTTCAGTTGTTGCTGCTGAGGATGGCCCAACCAGTTATTAGGTTTAGGGGGCCTTTTTCACACAGGGCAAGGTAACGTAGAATAGGTTTTTTTCCCCCCTTAATAAATTAAATCATTTAAAAACAGCATTCTAAGTTCACTTGAGTTATACTTGTCTGATATTTACATTTGTTTGATGATCTTAAAAATTAAAGTAGAACTATGCAAAAATATAAGAATTTGAGAAGGGGGCCAATACTTTTTCACAGCACTGTATAGAGAGAGCAAGAGCAATGGATAAAGCAAAGCAAAGCACATTTATTTATAAAGCACATTTCATACACAAGGTAACTCAACGGGCTTTACATGATTAAAAGCATTGTTTAAAAAAACAGCTTATCAACTTTTAAAACAAAGAAAAAAATTAAAGTACAATTAAAACAGCATACAGTGTAAGAAATATCATTTAAAAGTGGAAATGCTCTAAGAAGCATGGGAAAAAAGAAGAGTTTTGAACCTGGACTTAAAAACATGCACACTTGGGGCTGACGTCACTTCTGTTGGCAACTTATTCCATTTGTGTGCAGCATAATAGCTAAATGCTGCTTCACCATGTTTGCTTTGGACTCTGTGCTCCACTATTTGACCTGAGTGTGTTGCTCTCAGACCCCTACTGGGTTTATATTCCATTAGCATTTATTTTGTGTATTCAGGACCTAAGCCATTTAGTGATTTATAGACCAGTAGCAGGACTTTAAAATCGATTCTAAAGCTGACTGGGAGCCAGTGTAAAGACTTTAGAATTGGAGTAATATCCTCTGACCTCTTTGTTCTGGTCAGAGCCTAAGCTGCAGCATTCTGAATGAGCTGCAGCTGTTTCATGCACTTTTGGGGGAGTCCAGTCAGAAGACCATTACAATCGTCAAGTCTACTTGAGATAAACGCATGGATGAGCTTCTCCTGGTCTGCTTGGCACATGCAAGCCTTCACCCTGGATATGTTCTTCAGATGGTAGAAGGGAGTTTTGAGAATTGTCCCCGACTGGCAACCATTATTCCTGTCCCGTGATTGTGTGTGGTGGGGTGTAGTGAGTTAAAATAAGCGAAACTGGTGGGGGTGAGGCGAGACGGTCACAGGCAAATAATGACCCACCACCGTCACCCCCACCTAGGCCGACCAGCTCCCCAAGGTTAGCGCAATCAGACCGGAAACCAGCACAGATGTGTCAGCACCCGGCCCGGCGTCCGCCGAACCATACCTGGACCCTGAATGAGATACGAGTGTGCCCAATGTGCGGAGTATGTACAGTGTGAGTATTAAAAAATGTGCAGAGTCTGTGAAGTAAGAGGCTAGACTTCTGCGGGTCTGGTCTGACCCGACCGGTCGACAGACCACAGAGAAGAGGGGGGAAGCACCCCCCCCACCCCACAGCTAATTACAACCCCCCCCCAAAAATTATTATTATTATTTTTTTAAATCGACAACAACCATAGACCAGTGGACAAAGCAAGGCCAGAAGGCCCTATCTATTCTAAAGATGACTGGGAGCCAGTGTAAAGACTTTAGAATTGGAGTAATATGCTCTGACCTCTTTGTTGTGGTCAGAACCCGAGCTGCAGCATTCTGAATGAGCTGCAGCTGTGTACTGCGCTTTTGGAGTAGTCCAGTCAGAAGACTATTGCAATAGTCAAATCTACTTGAGATAAACGCATGGAAAAGCTTCTTCTGGTCTGCTTGGCACATGCGAAACTTCACTCTGGATATGTTCTTCAAATGGTAGAAGGGAGTTTTAGTAATTAATTTGATCTGACTGTTGAAAACCAGGTCTGAATCTATCAGTACACCAAGGTTTCAGACTTGGTCTTTGGTTTTTAAAGAGATTGACTCCAGGTATTTACTAACAGCAATCCTCTTTTCTTTATTGCCAAAAACAATGATCTCAGTTTTGTTGTGGTTCAATTGAAGAAAATTTTGAATATTGTGGGAAAGTTTATTTATTTCCATAATTCCATATAAAAAGTTAAACTTTCATAGATTATAGATTCAGGGCCCACAATTTAAACAATTTCAAGGAGTTATTTGTTTATTTTTACATAATTTGAGTTTTCAACTCGCAAAACCCGCGAAATCAGGAATAAAAAAAATGTGAATACTGTGACGAAATCAGCCCAAATTTTGCAGGCTATAAATTGCTTCAGTTTGTTTCAATTGTCTCAGTTGGGATCAATCTGCGGAAGACTGCAGACTTGACAACTGGCCAGAAGACCATCATCGATACCCTCCATAGGATGGGTAAGCCACAAAGGTTCATAGCTAAGGAGGCTGGCTGTTGACAGAGTGCTGTGTCCAAGCATATCAATGGAAAGTCGAGTGGAAGGACAAAATGTGGCAGGAGAAGATGTACCAGAAAAAGAGATGACCGTGGGCTTCAGCGGATTATCAAACAAATAAGATTGGTATCTGGTATTCTTGGGGTGGGTTTATCTCCTCAGAAGGAAAAAAACAAAACCAAAAATGACATAGCGAGTACGCGTGGGGTCACTGTACATATATTACTAAAGTGGTGTGTCATTCCAAAAAGGTACATACCTGTTTGTATTTGCAACCCTCACATTAAGGGGAAGTGAAAATCAAAGAAAATATAGAATTCTTTGACACCAAACCCTTATAGTCATGTCTCTATGGGCTTTGCCATGTGGACTGAGGCACTGCCACGCTGGAGCAAAAAGTGGCATTCCCAAAATTGATCCCACGAATTTGGAAGCATATAATTGTCCAAAACATTGGTAAAATGAAGCCAACTGAGTGAATAACTCTAACTTGTATTAACTTTGCGTGAACAAAACTTCTGATAAGATCAAGGGATGTCATATAATTCACTGCGGCATGGCTGACAACTGGTTAGAGCGTCTGCCTCACAGTTCTGAGAACCGGGGTTTAATCCCCGGCCCCGCCTGTGTGGAGTTTGCATGTTCTCCCCGTGCCTGCGTGGGTTTTCTCCGGGCACTCCGGTTTCCTCCCACATCCCAAAAACATGTGTGGTAGGTTAATTGAAGTCTCTAAAATGCCCCTAGGTGTGAATGTGTGTGCGGATGGTTGTTTGTTTATGTGTGCCCTGCGATTGGCTGGCAACCAGTTCAGGGTGTACCCCGCCTCCTGCCCGAAGATAGCTGGGATAGGCTCCAGCACGCCCGCGACCCTTGTGAGGAGAAGCGGCTCACAAATGGATGTAAACCACTCACTGTCATATTGGTGCCGAGCGAGAGGTGCAAGCAATTGAACATTTGTTACCTGGATCACTTCAATTATCAAGCATAAGGTATCAGAAAACAGGTTTATTGATGATAAATTCATCATAGTGAATGTTACATAACTTCCTAACGTTTAACAAAGTAAACATATGTTACAGAACGTAACGGCTGACCTCACACTTAAATAACAATTCGGTTGTGTGTTAACAGTTACATCTGTCATTGGTGCCACATTGCACACTGCTGAGTCATGCTCACTGAGACATTTGGCCCCGGTCATTCAACCTAAATGTGTTGTTCACACTCAATCTCGAACCCTCTCAGCTGTTAAAAACCGCAAAATCCTCTTTGTGCTTGATATACTGAATGTTCCATATAGCAGAAAGGTACATTTTCAGATGCAGGACACCAGAAGATTTCGCTCACATTTCACTTTATTAGATCCCCTTGTTATTATAGTGAATGTACCACTCGATTAGGAATGCTCGTGAGAGCTGTAGCGCAGCTGTTTCAACTTCCAGGTCAAATCTAGGGCATTTGCTGACAAGACACCTTAAATTTCTCAGTGTATTTTTGTTCATCTGTGACAACAGTAACTGTGTGAGGACACCAGGTGAGATCGACAGCAGTCATTATCACTAATTTAGGATCATGCTGAGCTGGCTTCGCGAAAGAAGTCACACCAAGCTTCAGTTTCCAACAAAAAACGAACAGAATATAGTACTTTATAAAAATACTCGGTCAATCTAACCAGACAAGTTATTTGGAATATTTACAAAAGGTGCAAATGTGTTAATATTTAATTCAATTATATATCGGATGAAACTGTAGGTTATAACTGTAAGATATACAGTATCAGGATATTTATAAGTGGCACGTTATCAACACCCTGCACATTAGGGCTGTTCACGAATCATCCATCTATCCATTTTCTTCCGCTTAACCGAGGTCGGGTCGTGGGTTCAGCAGCTTTAGCAGGGGCGCCTCGACTTCCCTCTCCCCAGCCACTTCCTCCAACTCTTCCGAGGGTATCCCGAGGCATTCCCAGGCCAGCCGAGAGACATAGTCTCTCCAGCGTGTCCTGGGTTGTCCCCTGGGGTCTTCTCCCGGTGGGACGTGCACGGAACACCTCACCAGGGAGGCGTCCAGGAGGCATCCTAAACAGATGCCCGAGCCACCTCATCTGGCTCCTCTCAATACGGAGGAGCAGCGGCTCTCCTCAGAGCCCCTCCCGGATGACGGACCTTCTCACCCTATCTCTAAGGGAGAGCCCGGACATCCTGCGGAGGAAACTCATTTCGGCCGCTTGTTCACGAATCTGAAATTTTGGACTCGGATCACAAAGAATCAAAGAGTAACACCGAATTTACTTGTTATGGTGAACGACTCGTTAGCACATCCGTCTCACAGTTCTGTAGTCCTGCATTCTAATCGGGCCTTCCGGTGTGCCGGTTGCATGTTCTCCCCGTGCCTGCGTGGGATTTTTCCGGGTACTCCGGTTTCCTCCCACATTCCAAAAACATGCATGGTAGGTTAATTGACTCTGAATTGTCCGTAGGTGTGAATATAAGTGTGAATAGTTGTTTGTTTATATGTGCCCCGCGATTGGCTGGCAACCAGTTCAGAGTGTATTCCGCCTCTCGCCCAAAGTCAGCTGGGATAGGCACCAGCGCACCCTTGACCTTGGTGAGGATAAGTGGTTCAGATAACAATTGTAATTCTTTTTTGATTCTACGTTATTGTATTTTGTACATGACTTTCCATTTGGTATTATCGGGCTATAACCTCGGGGACTGATTTAATGCCATCTTAGGTGTAAATGTGTTCTGGTATCACAACTGAGTTCATTGAATCCTTTGAGCCAATGTGAAAACAAATATCCCATGCATGCCTGCCCGTAGTCGTCAATAATTGTGTCTTTTTGCAATTTGTATTTTTGGGGTTTGCTTTTATTAGCTCTTTTTGAAAACCAGAGTAAAAATAAACACATTTTAACACTGACCAAATAACATGGCATTCAGGTCTACCACTGTCAACGTTTTTTCCTGGAATGTTCTTTGAGACCACCTGTTGTCACTTCTAAGTTCCACCAGACATCCTTACATGTGAAACAACTGAGATGTTTCTGCACATAACATTCATACAACTTCTCTCTCATGTTGGTCTTACCAAGCGAAAGCAAATTTCATTTGCCTCGAGGGAGACATGGAGGTGATTCAAGCAACAGTCATTTCGTTAGAGTAGAAGAGAAAGCCTGAGGACTTGGTTGCTAAAGACAACCACATGTCTACTGTATATCCAAGTGCAACTATGGCTCTCTCATCTCTTGTCTCAAGCTTCAATCCAAGAGGAGTCTGTGGCCTGGCACTTCATCTGTACAAATTACAATACAGTCTCTCCCAACATATAGATAAACAGGGGAAAAACATCTGCCCAGCTCTTAAGGCTGCATTCTCGCTGTTTCAATGAAAGGCCTCAGCAGAAATCATAACTCATCCATATGGTTGCATTTTTCTGTCAACCGCTTTTGCAGAGGCCCCAGTCTCTTCTTCTGCATCTGTGTCAATCTACAGTATCTGAAGCGCTAGGCGTCATCAGGTTATTACGATATAGTGGCAGAAATTCATGGCCATTCATCATTTTGCTTTTTCCATAAATTGGTTCTTAGACACCAAAACTCATACAGTCTTGCCTTGGTGGGCCTTGCTTTCTGCATGTAGGCACAGTCAGAACATACTGGCCTTACCAAAACTGTTCCCACAAATCTGAAAACATATAATTGTCCAAAAGGTATTGGGGTAGGATGGCTTAGGTGACAGAGGGGTCATCTCCCATCCCAAAGGTTGTGGGTTCAATCCTCGGCCCCTGTCACCATGTACAAGAATTATTCTACAAGATACTGAATCATTTACTGTATATACTTCAGAATCAGAATCAGAATCATCTTTATTTGCCAAGTGTGTCCAAAACACACAAGGAATTTGTCTCCGGTAGTTGGAGCCGCTCTAGTACAACAGACAGTCAATTTACAGAACACTTTGGAGACATAAAGACATTGACAAAAATGTCTTTATGTCTTGTGTACTTAATTGCTCAAAAACGTATATTTACAATAAATAATGTATCTTTGTTCCTCTATTTATGCCAGTGAGGCATAGTGACAGACAGAACAAATGAATGGTCTTCTATTAGATGGCAGGACGTAAATACGGTAATTTATGTAATTTATCATAAAGGTTGGAAATCACTGCTCTCGTCAGATCGTGTATTTTAATCAATCAGGTCAATCCAAGATTACAACATGACAGAAATATTGATTGCTAATTTACTGTAATTAAATTACTTTGTTTTTAATTAAATGACTTCACCCACACCGAAACGTTAGAGCATGATTCGACAGAACGACGGCATGTTTACGTCCAACCGTTCGTGCTAGCACTAGCTTGCTAGGCTACATAACATTTTATTGCCTGCTTGCGAGCTGTATCGTATTAAAAGTACGGGAACATACCTCAAGCAAGCCTTAAACGAAGGTCCTCTCCTGTCCTGAACACCGGTGACCACCAACACACGTTTTCCCCCATTTTGTCCTTATAATACAGTCGGCGCGATCCACTCTTGTTGTCGTCGCCATGGTAATGATTGTATCCGGTCACTTTTGAGTTGACAAGATAAAGCCCATTGATCGTAAAAAATGGGATGCGGTGGTATCGGAATACAAGATTTTATTGCAGTCGTCTGCCATAGTGCAATTGTGAAAGAGCAAATTTGTCTTGTAGTCTGATCCGGACATTACGTGTACGTCTTTTTTTTTTTAAATAACTTCATTGGCCGTCAGATATTTACAGCACTAGTCAAAAGACACGCGACAAGGCTAAAAATAAACTAGCTTTTGGATTCAAATGTACTGTGCACGCGGTGACGCGGAGTAAATGTCTTTTGCGGAGTCGATCAATGACGTCATTGATGGACTCTGCGGATTATGACATTAAAGGCGATGTGCCGATTAGCATAAAGTGCTCAATATCGGCCGATGCCGATCAGCCCGATAAAATCGGTGTAAAGTCTAGTAAAATGCACTGGCCCTGCTGCGTAAACTGCGGATTAACACTGCAGTTAGGCATGCATCGTTAGCCTCGACTCGACCGATCGGCTCATCGGCGTGGGCGAGGAACGAGGGGAGCGGCCCAAAGTGAAAGTCCATCTTCGTCGCCAATGTTATGTCCAATATCGTGAGTACAATACTGTGTGCCGATGGTACTTTATTCAACCCACTACTGTTGTGCACATTTCCTAAAATTGCTTTTGCAACACCACATTAACACCTTCAGTGTAGTGTAGTGTGTACTTTTGCACATTGTTGTTAGCCTGGCTGCACAGAGAGCACTGGGCTGTCGTGACTCCTTTGACACAGTAAGAGATATGTTTCTTTGTTTTTACATTGTGTGTTGTTTAATTTCTGATTTACAGCACAGGCTGTCAGTCTGTTAACTCAGAGACTATCCATCCATTTTCTGAGCCGATTCTCCTCGCTAGGGTCGCGGACGTGCCGGAGCCAATCCCAGCTATCATCGGGCAGGAGGCGGGGTACACCTTGAACCGGTTGCCACCCAATCGCAGGGCACACACATACAAACAAACAACCATCCGCACTCGATTCACACCTACGGGCAATTTAGAGCCTTCAATTAACCTACCGTGCATGTTTTTGGGACGTGGGAGGAAACCGGAGTGCCCGGAGAAAACCCACGCAGGCACGGGGAGAACATGCAAACTCTGAACCCAGGTCCTCAAAACTGTGAGGCAGACGCTCTAACCAGTCGTCCACCGTGCCGCCTAACAAAATTAACATTCTGATACAAATAAAAATGTTCCTAGTGATCAATTTTTACATCTATGTACCAAAGAATATATTCACTCCCATTTACGCAGTTTCCTTGAAAGCACCTCACGCACTCGTACAGCTAGGACGTAAACATGAATGGCGGCCGCTGAGTTAACAGTTCTTTTGAGTTAACACTTATTTCGAACATGCAGGACCAAAAAAATATATATATAAATAAAATAATGCACAATATAAATGTTGGTGAAACACTACGTACTGCAAAAAGGAAATGTGAGGGAAGAAGACAAGCACATTAAAATTTCTATTTAAATGCTTTAGATTTATCACCTATTTTGAAAGAGGACAGGGAAATAAGAATGTGACACTTTCCATTGTCCATTGTTTGGAGAGTTAATCTTGTGTTGAGATAATGAAACGTGTCTTACCATCCCCCCCCCCCCCCCCCCTTTCACAAACTACCTGACCTCCCATGACCTGGGCAGGCTTCCCCCAAAAGACTTTAGAGCTGCAGTCATCATTGTTCCTTTGTAAGCCAATAGACAATGATGCTGCTGATGATGAAATAAATTTCTTCCACATACAAATAGATAGGGTACGTGAAAAGTTTGATCAGTATCTGCTGCTCAGACCTTTTCAAAAAATACAGTTTTCCTGAATAAACCCACTCCCCGATATCGATGAATGGGGCGCTGACAGAAACTGATCGAGAGATTTTTTGGGGGGTTTTGTTTGTTTGTTTGTTTATTTGGGTACTTTTACCATGTAATACACATATTAAAGGGTTAGATGTGTGCCCATAAACCACCACTCACACCCAATGTATTTTAAGGACCATTTGTTTTCCCCGTTATTGCCGTTTTGCTGGCAGTGGCACAATCCTGCGTGAGGTCGGTTTCTCTTCCAGGGCTGGAGTGCTCTCTCACTGCTGTTCTAGTGTAAAGAGGTGGAAGTAGGAGAGGCGCTCACTCTGATTCGCTCCACCTCATTCTCCCCATCCAGGATATGCCGGGTGTCTATTTAACTTCACACTTGAGAAAGAATGAGTAGGACTTCTCGAGGAGAGGGGAAGTGTTAAAAGAAGCAAGGGGTTGGTTCCCGGCTGTCCACAAGCCAAAAGCAAAGGGCACAGAATTCATTGAAGTGCTCTACAGATAAATGGAAGCAACAATCTCCTGCTCACTCTTCCACTTTTCCCTCTCTCTTAAGTCCAGACCCAAGTAGTGGGTCTACCAATGTCCATCCCAGTCTCATTTCTTCAACCCTGCACATGCATGCATACATCTGCATGTGGTACTCTGGCTTCTCTAAACAGCATTTTAAACTCATCTATTCAAATAAATCCATCCGTTGTCAACACCGCATATCCTGGTTAGAGTCGCGGGGCGCCGGAGCCCCGCCCGGCCGACTTCGGGCCAAAGGCGGACTACACCCTGAACTGGTCGCCAGCCAGTCGCAGGGCACATATTCAAAGAAATGTATTGCCTAATTAACCCTGTTTCAAAATGAAATTCATTCCGTTGCATTTATTTTCAAGGCAGTAATTGAATTGTAATTGAAATAATGCCCTTCAAATGCCACGAAATGACACTGCAAATACAAGAGACAGTCAAAAAATAATCAGCTCAATTTAACTTACTGTCCGAATAATTGAATATTTTTCAGAAATTTGCAGTTGAAATATTTGTTTGACGTTTTTTTAATTTGTATTATTTTGTTTTGTTTTTTAAAGCTTGTCTCTTCCTCCCATCAGCCGATTTGGAAATGACATCATTGTTGGATGCCTTTCATAAAGTCGAGAGCTGTGATTGGATTTCTTGCTTCGGAAGGGAAACCGCCAGCAAACATTTGAAAAGCTTGACGAAAATGTATTTCGGCTTGGGGTGATGTCAACAATGATGACACACCCACTTTTTTTGACTGTGCTGTAGCCTATTGCAGTGTCCCCATACACCTTTTGCAACCTTTTGAAAATGTTCACTGGTGGTTCCCCTTCCAAAGAAAGAAATTCAATCACAGCTCTCTGCTTCTGACGGGCATCCTTCAATGATCTCATTTCCAAAATGGCTGAGAGGAAGAGGACAGGCGTTTTTTTTTTTTAAATAAACCTTCCAACAAGTGTTTTAGCTACAAACCATGAAAAAAAAAAAAAAATCCATGTATTTGGATTTTATTTGGATTTACATCAAGGAACTCTTTGACTGCCCCTCGTGATTTTCAACCCAAACCGCAGCGGCCTCCGCAACCTTCGCACAAGCTGTATTTTCTTACGCTTTATTGGTATGGCCCGGTGACTCGGCTCGATGAAGGAGTGGATAGGCAGGGGTTGGGTTTGAATGCCTTCTCCCTCCTTTTCCTTTTGAGGTCACCCAGCAGGAGTGGGTGGCGATAGTAGAGGAGGGTGCTCCTCCCCCACCTCCGACTCACATAGTGTTCACCAGCTCCTCTCTGTCCCTGTACGCTAGACTTCATCGGTATTTGCTTTCAAAAAAAGCACTTCCACCTCCTCTCACTTGCCTTTTTCTTGTGCTCTACCCCTCCAATACACACATGCACGCAACCGACAAGCCGAGCGGCCCCGCCGTACTTGTGGGACTCGATCAATAAAGCAGGATAAGCTTAGAGCGGGGATGTGTGAAAACAGTGACGAGAGCGGGCATACAGTACAGCCACATCACGCACAGAGAGGCTGGGCCGCAAAGATGAAAGTGACATGACCACTATAGGTCTCGGAACGCTGCAGAGCGGAGCCCCCCCGAACGGAGACTGAATGAGTTGAATAGGCTCGGCCATTCTTTACTCCTTTCACTCCCCCGTAGGCTTGAACTGTTGGAACTCTCCATTCCGCACAATAGGAAAATGCACTAAAACTCTTTTTTTTTGTTTTGTTTTGGTTTTCTTTGGTCACTCATGCAAATCACCTCAGCCCTGACTAGAGTTGTCATAATGTGAAGTGGAAAACACACACTCTTAACCCCCCCACCCCCCCCAAAAAAAATAAATTAAAAAAAAAAACAGGGGAGCAAATATGTTCTGTTATATGTTAGGTTATATTTTGAAATACCATTTTCATTGACTGTTCTGCTTTTTTCTTTGAATGGTTATCTCTCGTATTAAGTGCTGCTCTTCTTGAGCCGAATGCCCATTGTTTTGATGCCGAGCTGGGAAAAAGAAGTCTAAAACCAGGACTTTTTTGGGGGGGGGGGGGGGGGCAAAAGTTGACGAGAAATGCCTTGGGAACACGAGAAAAGTATTCTCGGAACTTTGTAGATCTGTGTTTCAGCTGCTTTCTCCGACATGTGAAGGAGCGCGATCGTGGACACTGCTCCCTTTATGAAGTCCCTTCAGATAATTGATGCTAAATTGACATTTACATCGAGAAAAAAAAAAAAAAAAAGTGAAACTCATCAACCCAAAAGATGAGTTTGAAGATCATTAGCAGTGTCTCCGAGATAATAGCAAAAGCCCGCAGCAAATAGGGCTGCTAAAGGGGCGCACAAAGACGTCAAGTGTTTGTTGACTGTTGGGGCTAAAGAGCAAACAGTAAACTTGGAAACTTCCAGCAATGAGCGCACGCATCCCAGTATTGCTGATCTTACTGCATTGAGTGATTTTGTGGCTTAGTACTATTGGGAGATTAGGAGCTGTGGTTGTCTTATTACTTTTACTCTTTCACGGAGACAACAACAACAACAAAGTCTTTGAATGACACTTATTATAAGGTTATTATTATACACGACCGTTTCTTTTTGTTTGTTTTCAAACATATTTTGACTGAATATGTAAATTGAAAACAATGCACAGTTGAGTGGAAACAACAGCGTTTTGGCAAGGCATTTGAGTTGGACGCCTTTTTCTGATCACATCTCTGCGCGTATGGATGGATCAAGTTGCTTGGCAAAAGAAAAGAAACGTTGGGGATCACGTTGTCACAAGAGTTCAAAGTGCAAATAAGACGTGAAGCTGCCGTTGACGCGCAGTGCCCCCCCCCCCCCCCCCACACACACACCCACACCCCCCTCAACAAAAAAGAAGAAGAAGAACGAGGTATAGGAGGCTGACACCCAGCAAGAAAAGCCCTTTCTGCGTAGAATGCACGAAAGACGCAAGAGAAAGTAAAAGGTGAAAGTGACTTGACAGCATCACTCCAAACTTTTGCTTACCCCCGCTGAGGTATCTTTTGACTTCCGAGCTTCTTTTTGGGCCGACGTTGACTTTCTTTTTGGCTGTCCGATCCCTTCGGGAATCCAGTCGAGCACTCCGCGTACAAAGTTCGGGAAAGTTCGGAAAGTTCGTCGCCCTCCTCGCAGGCGTCCGACTTTTTTTTTCTTCCTCCGCGCAGCAAAAAGGTGCGCGACGCGGCGCTCGCCTCGTGCGCCTTTCGGCCGACACTCGTGAGAGTTTGGGGGCAACGTTTGCTGGAGCCAAATGAGCTTGAAAGCGGCTTGGCGGACAGTTGCGCTGGTGTTGAAATCATCAGGGCGGCTGAGCTGTTTTCAATCCGGCCCCCCTTTCCTCCTCCTCCTCCTCCTCCTCCTCCTCCTCCTCCTCTCGTCTCCCTCCCAGGCTCCCCGGTGAGTTGGGACATTTGCTGCACCAGATGGGCCGGCCTAACTCAATCCAGCAGGGGCACGTTTGTCAAGGAGGGGGGGGGGGGGACTTGGATAAAGTTGCATTTATTCTTCAATTCTTAAGGTGCTTAATAAAAAGCAAATGCATGTTGCAAATGAATTACAATCCAATTATCAATGGCATTGAAGTGGGTGTTTTTGATGTTGTACAAAAGAAAAGTAATAGGCGTAAACCAAAATAGGTCAGTGACGTGCAAAGTGGGAAGGGGAGGGGCGTAAACTATCTGTATAAACAAGAAGTAAATTAATTAATCCATTGCAAAAAAAACAAAACAAAAAACAACAACTTTCTAAACCAGGGTTTGGCTAACTTTTTCAGTCCAAAACCTTCAACACCAAAGTAGGAACGGAACCACATTTGTAACCAGACCATCCCATCCGTGCCATTACATTGACGTACAAACGCGGACAGCATTGTTGGTACTAGGGGAGGAACGATTCATGCGCTACATCAGTGATTTATATCCCTTCGATCCAACTGCATCGATCTGTGTTCGGACGAAAGAAATCGATTTCAAGTCTTTTTAAAAAGGTAATCCATCCACGATATCAATACTAGGGAGTAAGGCATTGGGTTTAAGCACGGAATACTTTCGACGGATGCGTGTGTACGTTGTGGTTTTTTAAAGCACTTTTAAAGAAGTGTTATTCAATTAAGTTGGTCTGTCTGTGATGTCATTGCCTCCTCACGCCGGCGCTGCTGGCAAACAACAAAACATAACATGGTGAATGGCATGTAATTACTAAGTAATTAAAGCAATGAAAACTATATTTAGTCTGCCGTATATCAAGTGCTTACCGTAATTTCTCGTGTATAATGCGCCCCCCCCCCCCCAAAGAATTGTCAAAAGTCAATAGTGCGTATTATAAATAGGCATAGGAGCAAATGGAAAAAAAACTTTCACATTTTATAAATGTATGCCACCATCTAGTGGTTACTAAAAAGCTGTACACTTTCATTCCAAAATGCCACCGCCACCTAGTGGTTATAAAAAAGTGTAGCCTACACTTTCATTCCAATATGCCATCGCCACCTAAGGGTTATGAGAAAGGTGTACACTTTCATTCCAATATGACAGAGGTACTTATGGCTGCATATATGTACAACTGTGCTCATAAGTTTATAAACCCTGGCATAATTTGTAAAATGTTTTTTTTTTTTTTTAAATAATAATAAAGATGACTGAACAATAACCATCATTAATTTCTTGATTGTTATGTTTTGTTTAATGATATTGCTTTTCTGAAATGCTTGACTGTTTAATTTGAATCCCATTCAAATAGAATTAAATATGTTTCACCTGGTCCTTCATGTTTTCTTGAAAGAATTGGACCCATCCATCCATCCAGCCATTTTCTGAGCCGCTTCTCCTCACTAGGGTCGCGGGTGTGCCGGAGCCTATCCCAGCTGTCATCGGGCAGGAGGCGGGGTACACCCTGAACTGGTTGCCAGCCAATCGCAGGGCACATACAAACAAACAACCATCCGTACTCACATTCACACCTATGGGCAATTTAGAGTCTCCAATTAATGTATGTTTTTGGGATGTGGGAAGAAACCGCAGTGCCCTGAGAAAACCCTCGCAGGCACGGAGAGAATTGGACCCATCTTCCAAATTCTGACTGGGTAATCAAACATGAGCACAAGTGTGTTTTCTAATTTACTAAATAAAAGTAACGCTGTGAATTTCAAAATAAAAGAAAGTCAATTAAAAAAAGGATTAGGTGTTCAAATAAAGTGCCAAGCTTCAGAATAATTATTTGAAAAAAAACTAACAAAATGCAGACAATACTTTATATTTTGATCAGATGGGGAGAAGCAAAATCATGCATTGAAAAAAATGCATTATACATGGGTGCACATTATACACGAGAAATTACGCTATATGGAAAAGCAGGGGAGAGGCACGCTTCAAAGCTGAGCCAGCGAGAGCCATTTCCTCACAAGCAATGGGCCAAAATACCTGACAACGGTGTACAAGTCTCATTGAGTTACAGAATTTGTTTAATTGTGTTAGGGGAGGGCAGAATCGCCAAACCTTGGACCCCAACAGGCTCAATGACTGAGCAATAAAACCGAATTAAATGTGTGTGTATGTAAGCATGTATTTAGTCGCCGATGGTGTAGTGGTGCATTTGCCTGACTTTGGTGCAGGCAGCGTGGGTTCACTTCCCACTCAGTGACAGTGTAAATGTCAGTGCGAGTGGTTGTCTGTGTTTATTTGTGCCCTGTGAATGGCTGGCGACCAGCTCAGTGTGTCGTCTGCCTTTTGCCCGAAGTCAGCTGGGATAAGCTCCAGCACCCAGTGACCCCGAATAAGGTAATTGGTATTAAAATGGATGGATATATATTTATTATTAATAATATATATATATTTATGTTTAATATCTTCCACGCTGAAACAGGCAGCCCAAAAAATATTGATGATTTAAAATTTAGGTAGGCCATAATAATATATACAATCACAAGATAAATACACTCATTTCATGGCAGTCCAATGCAAATGTAATGTGAACAATAAGCTTTCTTCAACTTGTATGGCGGTGGCCCACTGAAATACACTTCTTTCATAACGACTCCATCCATCCATCCATTTTCTACCGCTTATCCGAGGTCGGTTCGCAGGGGCGCCCAGACTTCCCTCTCCCCAGGCACTTCATCCAGCTCTTCCGGGGGATCCCGAGGCGTTCCCAGGCCAGCCGAAGGATGTAGTCTCTCCAGCGTGTCCTGGGTCGTCCCAGGACACCTCCCTCACCAGGGAGGCGTCCGGGAGGCATCCGAATCAGATGCCTCAGCCACCTCACCTGGCTCCTCTCAATGCGGAGGAGCAGCGGATCTACTCTGAGATCCTCCCGGATGACTGAGCTTCTCACCCTATCTCTAAGGGAGAGCCCGGACACCCTGCGGAGGAAACTCATTTCGGCCGCTTGTATCCGGGATCTTGTTCTTTCGGTCTCGACCCACAGCTCGTGACCATAGGTGAGGGTAGGAACGAAGACCGACCGGTAAATTGAGAGCTTCGCCTTTCGGCTTAGCTCCTTCTTTACCACAACGGACCGATACAAAGTCCGCATCACTGCAGACACTGAACCGATCCGCCTGTCGATGTCCCGTTCCATTCTTCCCTCACTCGTGAACAAGACCCCAAGATACTTGAACTCCTCCACTTGGGGCAGGATCTCATCCCCGACCTGGAGAGGGCACACCACCCTTTTCCGACTGAGGATCATGGTCTCAGATTTGGAGGTGCTGATTCTCATCCAAGCCGCTCCACACTCGGCTGCGAACTGCTCCAGTGAAAGTTGGAGGTCACGGCTTGATGTAGCCAACAAATCCTGGGCTGCGCCTTGAAATTCTGTCCATAAAAGTTATGAACAGAATCGGTGACAAAGGAGAGCCTTGGCGGAGTCCAACCCTCACCAGGAACGAGAGTCCGTCTTACTGCCGGATATGCGGACCAAACTCTGACTCCGGTCGTACAGGGACCATACGGCCCGAATCAGGGGTTTTCGGTACCCCATACTCCCGAAGCACCCTCCACAGTACTCCCCGAGGGACACGGTCGAACGCCTTCTCCAAGTCCACAAAACACATGTAGACTGGTTGGCCGAGGGTGTAGAGCTGGCCAACTGTTCCACGGCCAGGACGAAAACCACGCTGCTCCTCCTGAACTGAGATTCGACTTCCCGACGGACCCTCCTCTCCAGCACCCCTGAATACACCTTACCAGGGAGGCTGAGAAGTGTGATCCCCCTGTAGTTGGAACACACCCTCCGGTCCCCCTTCTTAAAAAGGGCGACCACCACCCCAGTCTGCCAATCCAGAGGCACTGTCCCTGATGTCCACGATATGTTGCAGAGGCGTGTCAACCAGGACAGCCCCACAACATCCAGAGCCTTTAAGAAATCTGGGCGAATCTCATCCACCCCCGGGGCCTTGCCACCGAGGAGCTTTTTAACCACCTCGGTGACCTCAACCCAGAGATAGGAGAGCCCACACTCTGCTTCCTCATGGGAAGGCGTGTCGGTGGAATTGATGAGGTCTTCGAAGTATTCTCCCCACCGACTCACAACGTCCCGAGTCGAGGTCAGCAGCGCCCCATCCCCACTATACACAGTGTTGGTGGTGCACTGCTTTCCTCTCCTGAGACACCGGATGGTGGACCAAAATTTCCTCGAAGCCGTCCGGAAGTCTTTCTCCATGTCCTCACCGAACTCCTCCCATACCAGAGTTTTTGGTTCAGTGACCACCAAAGCTGCATTCCGCTTGGCCAGTCGGTACCCATCAGCTGCCTTAGGAGTCCTACCGGCCAAACACCCCGATAGGACTCCTTCTTCAGCTTGACGGCATCCCTCACCGTTGGTGTCCACCAACGGGTTCGGGGATTGCCGCCACGACAGGCAACGACCACCTTACGGCCACACAGCTCTGGTCGGCCGCCTCAGCAATGGAAGCGCGGAACATGGTCCATTCAGACTCGATGTTTCCGCCTCCCCCGGAATATGAGCAAAGTTCTGTCGGAGGTGGGAGTTGAAACTCCTTCTGACGGGATTCCGCCGGACGTTCCCAGCAGACCCTCACAATACGATTGGGCCTGTCACGTTGGACCGGCCTCTTCCCCCACCATCGGCGCCAGGTGGTGATCAGTTGACATTGCCCACGTGAGCATTGAAGTCCCCCAGCAGAACGATGGAGTCCACAGCAGGAGCGCTTTCCAGCACCCTCTCCAAGGACTCCAATAAGGGTGGGTACTGCTGTTTGGTGCATAGGCACAAACAACAGTCAGGACCCGTCCCCCTACCCGAAGGCGGAGGGAGGCTACCCTCTCGTCTACCGGGATGAACCCCAATGTACAGGCGCCAAGCTGGGGGGGCAATAAGCATACCCCCACCTGCTCGGCGCCTCTCAACGTGGGCAATTCCAGAGTGGAAGAGAGTCCAACCCCTCTTTTATTTTATTTTTTAAAATCTTGTTTATAACCAGATCAAATAAGGACCTGTAAAATAAACAAATGCAATTCAAATTACAAAAATATTGGTTGTAATATACCAACAAATGTCCTTTTCCTGATTTCCTCACTGACATAATTATTCAACCCCTTCAAGATACCACTCTTTAGAACAGAGGTTTCAATCGGGTGTTGAAAACACCTGCAGATTTGGACCGAGGCCATGGGCAAAATTTAAGCAGATTTAAAAGGACTACGAAACTCTTTGTTTCGTAGTCCTTTTAAATCAGTTTGGTCTTTGCAAAATGGCTAAGTCCAGGGAATGGTCAAAGAAGTCAAGAGAGGAGGTCATTTCTCTTCATAAGGAAGGATATGGTTATACAAAGACAGCAAAGAAATTTACATTTCAAGAGACACAATTGGAAGCATAATTTACAAGTTTAAAGCAAAAGGCACAGTGGAAAGAGGATGCTGCCGGCGACCGCTGTCCAGTATCTGAAGCGAAATGTGGAGAAAAACCCAGGGGTCAGGTTTCGGCCCAGACAATAAGGCGCACACTGCAAGATGGAGGCCTCTGTGCCAGAACTCCCAGGCAGAACTACATGAAAATTTTGTGATCATGCATGAGCATTACAATATATCAAAAACCATAAAAATGTCTCTGATTTGTTGAATTTCAAACATCTCTGTTTTTGTTGTTTTTGGTTTTAGTCCTGTTTACACAAACGTTTAAGTCCCTGCCACTCTGTGTAAACAGCACAGAGACGGAAAGGCGTAACAGAATGTTACGGCAATTAGTGACTACAGAGGGAGTAGCACCACCATATCGGTGTCTGTGTAACTGGAACAGTTGAAATGGCAGAGCAGCTCATTGGAAGCAGAATGGTGTTGACACAGCTCTGTCACGGAACACTGGATTTCTATAGTTTAGCACACAGCTGATGCATTTTGATACATGCAAGTGTAGTGGAATTTCTTTTCCAGCTATATTACACTTCAGATATTAATACTGATCTAATTGATCATGAATCGAAGAAACAAAGTTAACTATTTATCCCATTTTAGTGACCATCTTATGGGTCATTTTGATCAATAACGGGAAAGACATGGTCCAATAAATTTCATTCATTCATCCATTTTCCGTGCAGCTTATCCTCACTAGGGTCGCGGGCGTGCTGGAGCCTATCCCAGCTATCTTCGGGCGAGAGGCGGGGTACACCCTGTACCCGGTTGCCAGCCAATCGCAGGGTACATATAAACAACCAACCATTCGCACTCACATGCACACCTACGGGCAATTTAGAGTCTTCAATTAATCTACCCTGCATGTTTTTGGGATGTGGGAGCAAACCGGAGTCCACGGAGAAAACCCACGCAAACTCCACACAGGGAGGGGCCAGAATTTGAACCCCGGTCCTCAGAACTGTGAGGCGGATGTGCGAACCAGTCGTCCACCGTGCCGCCCCACTGAATTTCCTTAGTAATAGTATTAGTAATTTAACAGATATGAGTATTTGAATTATTGACAGTTGTTATCCAGCGAAATGTCCTCTTTTTAAGAAAAAATATTCTAAAATAATATTTTTCAATCTCTTAATACCAAAATGTCTTCACCATTAGGTGTCCCAAATGAAGTTTCATGATTTGCTACATGTTTTCAGCAGATGCTAATTAGATTTTTGGATGTATATCCATTCTTAGACATTCCTGTAAATTCTACATTTATTTACCACATACCTGACACTAAAATACTTTAAAGTGATTTTGCAGTAATTAATTACACTTTAAAGTGATTTTACAGAAATCAACTATAGTTTCTACTGGATCATGGGCTTTTGATTGACATCACACAGAGTTTCTGTTTTTTTGCATGCAACAGAATTGTGAAGCTGTGTGCTCCCAGCAAACATTGCATCATAAACTGTTGAACCATTGCTGTAATAAAGATGTTAATCTTTAATGTTCATGAACGATGAGGATTAATGGAACATTGATCATGTGTGTTTATGTTACCCGTAGTCCATTGAATGTGTCTTATTTAACTCTCACGTTACAGATATGTTGCACTTTTCTTTTTTTTTTCATGAAACCCTGAGTGTGGGTTGTGTGACATCCCGGTCAGTTCCGCTGCATGCTAAGCGAAGCTAAGATAAGCGTTACCTGGCCTACTTCTTCTGCAAGCCAGAAGATGTCCTTTTGCATAGTTTCTGCCACGATCGGCTAGAGACTGGACCCAAGAGCAGGCGGAGGCGGAGTGATGAGCAGTTTATTGAAAGGGAAATGAGGATGGTCGTTGGGAGGCTTACTTGGAGACTGGGGAGCCGTTGTACCGCTTGGAGAAGCTGCAATACTCTGGCGAGACTTTCCGGGATCTGGTAGACTTAAATGCAGGTGATGATGAGGCCTGATTGATGACAGGTGCGCGCGCGGCCGAGGTGGTGCTGATTACTGTGAAGAGAGAGATGGAGGGAGAGAGCGAGAGGAGCGCAAAGCGCCACCCAGGCTCCAGCAAAAGGCCTGCAGGGCACAGTTCATGACAGTTTCCCCACTTTAATGTTTAACGTCACCTCTCTGCCAGTTAAAGAGCCTGAGCTGTTGTGCGAGGTTGACACACAGCTTGGGCTCTGGTATCAGTCCTCCTGAGAGGGGTTGGACTCTTTTCCACTCTGGAGATGTCCACAGTGAGCAGCGCCGAGCAGGTGTGGGCATACTTATTGCCCCCCGACTCTGTGGCTGTGCGTTGGGGTTTACCTCAGTGCACAAGAGGGTAGCCTCCCTGCGCCTTCGAGTGGGGGAACGGGTCCTGACTGTTGTTTGTGCCGTTGCACCAAATAGGAGTTCAGAGTACCCAGACTTTATGGAGTCCTTGGAGAGGGTGCTGGAGAGCGCTCCCGCTGCGGACTCCCTCATTGTCCTCGGGCACTTCAACGCTCATGTGGGCGATGACAGTGAGACCTGGAGGGGCGTGATTGGGAGGAATACCCCCCTTCCCCCCGAACAGAACCAGAGTGGTGTTCTGTAATTGGACTTCTGTCCAACGTCTTCTGCAGTTTGATGATCGACTTTGTGGTTGTGTCATCTGACTTGCGGCCGCATGTCTTGGACACTCGGGTGAAGAGAGGGGCGGAGCTGTCAACCGATCACCACCGAGTGGTGAGTCGGCTCCGATGGTGGGGAAGATGCTGATCCGACCTGGCAGACCCAAACGTATTGTGAGTTGGGAACGTCTCGAAGTCAAGAAATAAAGTCATTGACATCTATCAGTCTGGAAAGGGTTACAAAGCCATTTCTAAAGCTTTACGATTCCAGCAAGGGAGCGACATTAACCTCAAATGGAGAAATTATGGAACAGTGGTGAACCTTCCCAGGAGTGGCTAGCATACAAATATTACCCCACGAGAACAGCAATGACTCATCCAGGAGGCCACAAAGGAACAACTTCTAAAGACCTGCAACTCTCCCTTCCCTCAGTTAAGGTCAGTGTTCATGACACAAAAATAAGGGAGAAACTGGGCAAAAAATTGCATTCCAAGTTAGAGTTTCAAGGTGAAAACCACTGGTGACCAAAAAAAGAACATAAAAGGTTCATCTTACTTTTGCAACAAAACAACTGAAACTGAATATTCTCCTGAAACTTTCAGGAGAATATTTTATGGACTGACAAGGTGAAAGTTGAGCTTTTTGGAAGGTATGCGTCTCATTACATCTGGCGTAATTGTAGCACAACATTATAGAAAAAAGAACATCCTACCAACAGTCAAACATGGTGGTGGTAGTGTGATGGTCTCGGGCTGATTTTCTCCTTCGGGACCTGAACAACTTGCTGTAATTGATGAGAAGCATGAATTCTGCTCTTTCACAGAAAATCCTGAAGGAGATTGTTCATCCGACAGTCTGTGACATCAAGTTGTAGCGCACTTGGGTTCTGCAGCAGGATAATGATGCAAAACACACCAGCAAGTCAACTTCTGAATGGCTTAAAAAGAAAATGAAGGTTTTGGAGTGGCCTAGTCAAAGTCCGGACTTGAATCCGATTGACATGCAGTGACATGACTTTAAAAAAGGCCGTTCATGCTTGAAAACCCTCCATTTTGCTGAATTCAAACAATTCTACACATAGACTGGGCCAAAATATTTCCACAGCGATGTGAAAGACTCATTGCCAATTTTAGAAAACGCTTGATTTCAGTAACTGCTGCTGAGGATGGCCCAACCAGTTATTAGGTAATAAGGGACCAATTACTTTTTCACACAGGGCCAACTAACTGTTTTGTGTTTTTACTTAATAAATGAATTCACCATTTAAAAACAGCAGTTTAAGTTCACTTGGGTTGCCTTTATTTATTTATTTGTGTATTTATTTATTTTGATGATCCTAAACATTAAAGTGGGGACACTTGAGAAGAGGGCCAGTACTTTTTCACAGCACTGTAGTTTAAAGCAGAAAGAACATACTCGACTTGCGAGGCTGCTGCATACTATACTGGAGGCAACATGGAAACAAAATAAAGCTGAAGACATGAATGACTCAATGCACGTGAAACAAAGTAACGGGAAATAAGTACATCTTGAGGCGACCCCACTAGTCCTTGATATGTAGTGAAAACCCTTGAAAGTCTTGTAAAGTCCATGTAAATTTGGCTTAAACATGAAGAAGTGGAAAAAAAATGAAGCGACTGAATGGGGACCGGCAGCCTTGGCTGGTGTCAGGACTGGAGGTGCTGCCACCTATTGTCTCTCACTGGGGTTGCATCACGCTTGAATGCACATTTTCAAAACTAGCCTGTGCGCATGAATGGCCTCCATTGCTCCCTGTGTCTCTGTGCTTCTGTATATCCTCAAAAGAGGGCGAATGGCGGTGTAAGGCCCACTGGCCCTCTCACCGTTGCAACTACACACTCCACGAGAAGGAATTTTAATGAGTTTGTTGGAGCGTTCTGATTGAAAAAATGAGAGCGTTTCTGCCAAAATAGTAAAACAGAGGACTTTTGGGATTAAATCAAATGAGATGTTATGGGAGGGAAAAATGTACCAGTGACTTAGGGTTGACAATTGAGACCAGCACATGACTTGATCATATTGCCTGATGCATTCTTTTGTGATAACAAGCTTTGATGGTGTAACTCATTATCAACCTCATGTGTAAGTGGTACGTACATTTTGTTCAAATGAACTATTCTCCACTCATACAAAACGGGTTGTAATGGGATTTAGTCTTTGCAGTAGAATTCAGACGATAGGTTGAAGACCCACTGCTCACAGAATGTATGTAAATTCAGACTGGTTGCAAAACCTACTTCTCGAGGCCTCTTTATACTCCCGGGTGAGCGCGGCCGACAACGCCCGCATTGCATAACGTGACCTACGCATTGGCCCCTGCGGCCACTATGCGTCACTTTCCCTCATTCCCTCTCCCTGAGGCGCTCCACCGTGGTCGTCGCCCCGCTCTCGCTCGGGATGTGTGGGGTCCCCGGCTGACTTAGGGGCGATTTGGCGTGGGGCTGGCGGTCTGGTACCCTTGCCCCTCCCTTTGGTACTGGTCGGGGTGCTTCAGTTGGGCTGCGGCAACGCCCTGGGTCCTGGGGAGTGCGTGGCGTCCCCCTTGCTGGGTGCCCCACGGGATTGGCCCATTGGCTTTGCCTCTCCGTTGCGGGTGGAGATGGCCGGGCCCACCCTTCCTCGATGTGCTGGCACAGCAACCCCGTACAGCAGTTGACTAACATGCATGTTTGGCTCAGTGAAGACTCTAAATTGCCCGTAAGTGTGAATGGTAGTTTGTCTACATGCACTCTGCAAATGACTGACAACCGGTTCAGGGTCTACTCTGACTCTTTTTATTTTTTTATAGTTCTAATGTGTTGGGCTCTGACGCGTTTTATTTTACCACAAAATAAAAATTACAGCGTACATTCAAAATGGTGGATTATGCGTGATATGAATATGAAAATAATAATTCCCTATGCACTGAATCCACAATAGGTGAACCACGATATAACGAGGGAACACTGTATTATTGTTTTAGTGTTAATTCATATGCTTAAAACACATTCAAATGTGTAATCTATCAAGATCATTTCTATGCTTCCCCTTCCTTTTTCATCATCCATCCATCATCCATCCATTTTTTGAGCCGCTTCTCCTCACGCAGGTCGCGGCCGTGCTGGAGCCTATCCCAGCTATCATCGGGCAGGAGGCGGGGTACACCCTGAACCGGTCGCCAGCCAATCGCAGGGCACAGCAGAAACAAACAAGCATTCGCACTCACATTCACACCTACGGGCAATTTAGAGCCCCCAATTGATGCATGTTTTTGGGATGTGGGAGGAAACCGGAGTGCCCGGAGAAAACCCACGCAGGCACGGGGGAGAACATGCAAACTCCACACAAGCGGGGCCGGGGATTGAACCCCGGTCCGCAGAACTGTGAGGCTGAAGCTCTAACCAGTCGCCCACCGTTTCAGCCTTTGTTTTTCAAATAGGCCTAATTAATGGACTGCGCAATCAGAGTTGATTCAGGAGGCCGACGACAAAATTACTTTTTATGGGGCCGAATTCCCAGTAAGCACCCCTGTTGACAACAACATAAGGAACTATTCCGAAATAAAAGGAGATAAATGTTCATAATGACAATATAGTTTATTGAGAGAGAGAGAGAGAGAGTTTTTCATGGTGACTAATGTGGGTAACCGAAAGTGGCAACAGAAAGAGCCAGAAGCAATTATATACAGCACCGCTATCAGTGTCAGCAAAGGAGAATGTCGTGGTTGAGAGTGAAATCCGACGCTTTTTATCATGAAGATGTGGTCGTTGAAGCGGTTGAAATGGTAAACTCTATTGAATGTTGATGAATGTTCCTATTACATAAGCATTTTGATGATTCACTTGTTAGGTAACAATTCTCAAGAAGGATTTTAAGGACTTTATCTCGCTCAGGAAAGAGAATGTTCTCAAATTCACACATTTTCGTTGGTAACAAGTCTTTAACATTCAACAATATTCACTGGACACGGGGATTGGGAAAATGTAAAATTAGTAACTTCCGCTGTCAAATAAATAATTGTACAGTAACTGGTTTCAAAAGACTTTGTATTCAAGTGAAAATAAAACTTTTGTCAGTGCAGCACATGGATGCGGAGGGCCCCATGATTGGATTTGCCTCGGGCCCTGAAATGACTAGCTCCGCCCCTGGACGTGACCCTGAATCCAGTCGGCTTGTAAGTATTTTTTTTTTTTCTTGATATTTCCCATTTTCTTATCGGTTCAGGGTCACGGATGAGACTCAAGATTCGAAATCCTCCTCTTTGTCTCATCTCCAAACATGTCGATAAAATATATAAAATGGAGCACTGGCGCCCTCTGTCGGACGTGACAAACAAAACAACAACATTTCGAAAAAGGACCAGTTTTTTTTTGCATCATGGCTTACCAATGCTTATACAATTGTTCGACATGTTTTAGTCTTTTTTTTCTTTCCTTAATTTAGTGTCCTGTATATCATTAAACATATTTTATTTCCGTTTGTATTTATGTTGAACACAACGTCCCGACTTCATCGGAATTGGGTTTCTAATAAGTCATTTAAGAAAGACATTTGTTGATTTCAACTTCGATATTCCAATTTCAAAGGAAAAAAAAACAAAAAACAAAAAAACCCAGTTCGCAGCATGTGCAGCAATACTGGCCCCCCACCTTAATATTTGCTTGGCTGCAGACCCTTTGGGCAGCGATGATAGCCTCCAAATGCTTCTTGTTTCCATCTACTGTGGGAGCTTTTTGCACTTCTCAGGTGGTATTGTTTTTTTTTTTTTTTTTTTTTTTGCATTTGGACGTCCTTGGAGAATGCTGCCCTCTAAGGACTGGTGAAGGTATTGCAACCGGTGTCTCAGCTCAATTGGATTGTAGTACTTTCAACCTTACATTGACATTAGAAGTCTGCATTTGTGCTGTAAATTGGAAGAAAAATCTTCAATTCTTTCACGAACCTTCTATTGAAAATAAATGGCTAATTTAATAATCCATTTCCAAAGGAATCTTCCCAGCGATGCCCGGCGATTGGCTGACGAACAATTCTGGTCGACCCGTGCCTCTCGCCCAAAGTTAGCCGGGATGGGCGCCAGCGCACCGTGACCGACGTGAGGGGAAGCGGCACGGAAAATGGATGTATTTATTTATTCATTCGTTCGTTCGTTCGTTTTCCAGACCGCTTCTCCTCACCAATTCGAGGTGATGTGAGGAGCTCGGTCATTCGGGAGGGACCCAGAGAAGAGCCACTGCTCCTTTATATAAAGAGAAGCCAGCTCTTGTGCATCTTGGGTCTTCGACAGGTGCCTCTTGGACTCCTCCTCCTTATGTTTTCAGGCCATGCCCAACTGGGAGGAGGCCTCTGGCAGACTTTGAACAAGCTGGAGGGCCTAACAGTATTGGGGCTTTTCCACCAACCAACCCAGGAACCTTTAGTTGCGTGTGTGTCTGTGTAAAAAACTGTAAACTAGGGCGGTAGAGAAGAAGGCTAAAACCACCATTGAAACCATTTAGCCTGTTTCCTCAATTGCTCTGCTTTGGTCAAATGACATACTGTCGTCCGAGGGTTTGTTTACCAGCGGTTCCATCGGAGAAAGCTCAGTCTCTTGCCACCCGGAAGTACATAGAGTATGACGTCGTGGTGAAAGGAGCTATCGTAACTGTGTGTTGAGCGCGTGCCTATGTGCGCACGTCGGTGCGCCGGCGAGACTTGGCGTAGGTGCTGACGCAGGCGGCAATCTCTTTGGACACACAGCGCTCGTGCACTGTGTACTTGCGGACTATCCAACCCCCTTTAGGTGCCAAACGTACTGGCCGTCCTCCTGCACATTCTAGTGGGAGAAATTTCTTTTTGCGGATACACAACAAATAAATGGCTAACTTTGAAATGCACCATTTAGGAAAAACCCTTGGATGTAAGATTTAAATGCGGAAATCCATCCATCCATTTTCTGAGCCGCTTCTCCCCACGAGGGTCGCGGGCGTGCTGGAGCCTATCCCAGCTATGTTCGGGCGAGAGGGCGGGGTACACCCTGAACTGGTCGCCATACATTAGGAAACAGTTGTTGTATTTAATTGAGGTGACATACCAAAATAGATTGTGCAACAGAAGCTTGCAGATGAAAAATCGATGTGATTTCTCGGCTGGAAAATGCAATCGGGACTCGAGCCTGAATTTGAGAACAATAAATCACATCTATAGTCATCTGCAGGCTTCTACATTTTTGTATATATATTTTTTCAAAAAGAGTTTTTCTAATGTCTTGGCATTCACACGATTACATTTTTCTTCATGCAAGTTCTCCAGCTTTAGAGAACATCCGCTCAAAATGCCTTTTACGGACCTTTTTTTCACGATGCGCTATGAAGTAATATTTAACTTGCTCGATCACGTTGTACAGTTTGTATATGTATTTGCTTCTAGTTTGCTTGGTTTTACCCTGCTGTCTGCAAGTTGGCATTGCAAATACCTTACCCGGATAAGATTCAATTAAAAAAAATAAAATAAATAAAAATGCAGGACTGCATGGACAGCTCTTTCCCTCACTTTTTAAATACAGCAGTATGAAGTATATTTTTGTTTGTTGTTTTTTTATTTTTGTTCCCTCGTGACTTACCGGATTGGACCATCAGAGTGTCCCCGCCGGCCAGTCTTAAACCAGTGTTTGCCCCCCCCCCCCCGGCCCGGCCGAGGAAGGCGCACACACCCACTTGGGCTTGAACCTCCGCTCCTTAGCGGGACAGAGTCGGCCAACGGCCGACCTCGCCAACAGGGCGGAAGCGGATCTCGCCGCTGAGCCAGTGGATGCGGCGGACTTCCCAGCGGCCGACTTCGCGACTTCACGCTCCATCAGTGATTCAAAGTTTTTCTTTTCAATTTTTAATCCTCGAGCCTTGCGTAATGCCGCATAAAGTAATAAGGCCTCTTTATACTACCCCTCGATCGATTTAGCAGCACGATCAAACGTATCGTCTGGTCATGTAGGTCCATTTGTTCCAGCAGACTCTGTTCTACGGTCGCCTTTGTTGCTTTGTTCCTTTTTATGGAAAGGAAAGGAAAAACGGCTACCGGAAATGGCCCAAAAAAATGCAGGGGAAACTCCCCCATGTGGTGTCCCAGCCAATACCAGCCGTAGCGACACCCCCGACTTGGAGGAGAACTGCAGTACATTTTCAAAACTGCACGCGTGAGTTGCGCTCGAGTATAAATGCAAACGACGCGCGGGATAGCCGCAGTGACGTCAGCGCGGTCGCCGCCCGCGCAAGTATAAGGAAGCCTTAAATGCCGACAGAGGTCTGTCAACCAATCAGCGTTCGTCAGCACAACCCGCCCCCTCAGAATTCCTGGTCGCTCTAGGCCTTTACGTTCCCTGGGAGTTTTTCTCGGTTGGGGGGGGGGACACAGGGGGAACTCAAGCTACGGGTAGATAGGAAAGTTCCTGCAATGATTCCTGCGGTGGAGGAATCATTGCAGGCCCCTATTGTCTCTCTACCAATTGTAAAAGTGTAAAAAAAAAAAAAAAAGTGATATCTTGTTGAACATTCGTTTTGTTCAACTTTATAAAAATACAAGCTCGAGGTGCTCGGCCAATAATAATATAACACAATAATAACACGAACGAAAGATGTTTACATTGTATGATTATGTTAATGCAGTACATTTTGTGCCATGTTTAACCGAGTGGGTGATCGAGCGAACGTTACGGATTGGACAGCAACACTTTTCTTATTACAAAGCCAGCGCACCTTCAAATTGATTTTGAAATGTATTTTTAGGTACAATTTCGATATAGTCTTGCTTCAAATGTTTGATTGCCGTTGTGTGGTTAACTGACCATGAGATAAATTATATTCCGGTGGTCTCATACAAAAAGAAATGATATTGTGAATTATTTTTTTCTCTCTTTTTTGGTGCATCAAAAGTTTTGCGTCTGACTTGGCATTTGTTCTGGGAATCCTTCTTACCAGTTTTCTCAAAGTAGCCTGCACAAAAGAGTGTCCACCCGGAGGTACAAAAGTGACAAAACAACCCTATAAAATGAATACAACAGCCTCCGTGGCCATTTCCTTGCCTCGGGTGATAAATCACAGTGTTTGGAGCAGAGCGGTTTATGTTGTTTGTGCACAATCTGCCACCACTTCAAAGCCATGGGAGGGGACCGACAGAGGGGGAGGAAGAATGCTGTCCTTATTCAGGGACTCGTGATCCACCTCAAAGGACCCTGCCTACAACATCCGGTTGAAGCATTTGGCAGAATCATCAGGAAACAATCATATTCTGGCCCTTTGACAATTTGGCAGGTGGCCTCAAGGCATTTAAAATATAACAGATTAGACTTTGACTTCCCTAAATGTGACCGACGACAAAGCTGCGTTCGATGGGACTTCCTTTGGGGCTTTCTGTGATTTCCCGCGTGCGGTCCACGAGAACATACGCTCTTGCCACATAACGGCCCTGACCCTTGACCCCAGATCGGTGCAGATTCCGCCTCAGAGACAAGTGAGCATCCAAATCGATGAGTCAACTTCCACTGCAGTCGTCTGAATCACAACAATGTGTGTCGGTCAAGTCTTTGGGAGTGGACCAGACACCAACTCACACTCCACCCCATAATCTCACTTGAACAAGTCTGCCTCAAAGGACGAGGCTTTCTGTGATGTCGCGAAACGATCCGGTAAAAGTAGCGGTATACCGCTGCTGCTGCTGTTGAAGAGAAGTCATCAAATCAAACATCACAGAGCGCTTCACAGCTGCAGCCAGGCTTGATTTTGGATAGAAGATGAGTAAGCCTTTCATGCTTCTTTTGACTTCCCCAGTGTGCTGTAGCCGCATTTCCTTTTACCAACACTAGAAGGCACCGGTGATCTGTTCAAGTTGCTCATGCACCTTTTGAAGCAATGTTTCCAAAATGTGTTTGCTTGCTGCTTTAATGCTCGGGTGATGTTTTCCTTTTGGAGGTTAGATTCATATCGTTCTCATTTAATTCTCTCCATCATTTAATTCTCTCCATTTTTAACCGAGACAGTGTAATAACAAAATGAAACTGGTTTCCACTGGCCTTGAATATGCTAAAACAAAATTGAGGAAAAATTGACATTTGATTTGAAAGGAGACATTTATGAACTTCTCTTTGCTTGGTATTTGTGTTGCCTATGAAAGGAATTGGAACATGAAATGATTACTATAATTAAAAGGATAACCCATTCAGGTTCCGATGATGACTTTTGTGCACTTCACAAATAAACGCTAACCGCAACAGAGAGAAAATAATATGTCCTCTTAGCATGAAGCCAATCTAACCAAAATTAATCAAACTACTGATTAGACCGAACTTCAACAAAGGATATATTTTTTTTTACAATCCATCTATTTTCTAAATCGCTTGTGCTCTTCCAAATCTAAGGCCATGGTCGTCAGTCGGAAAAGGGTGGAGTGCCCAGGTCAGGGAGGAGATCCTGCCCCAAGTGGAGGAGCTCAAGTATCTTGGGGTCTTGTTCACGAGTGAGGAAATAATGGAGCAGGAGATGGACAGGCGGATCGGTGCAGCGTCTGCAGCGATGCGGACTCTGCATCGGTCTGTCTTGGTGAAGAGGGAGCTGAGCCGAAAGGCGAAGCTCCCGATTTACCAGTCGATCTATGTTCCTCCCCTCACCTATGGTCAGGAACTGTGGGTCGTGACCGAAAGAACAAGATCACCGATACGAGCAGCCGAAAATGAGTTTCCTCCGCAGGGTGTCCGGGCTTTCCCTGAGAGGAAGGGCGAGAAGCTCGGTCATCCGGCAGGGACTCTGAGTTGAGAGGAGCCAGATGAGGCGGTTAGGAAGGAGACCTTACCTCCCTGGTAAGGTGTCCCACTGGAAGGCGGCACTGGGGACGTCCAAGGACACGCTGGAGAGACTACATCTCTCCGCTGGCCTGGGAATACCTCTGGATCCTCCCGGAATAGCTGGACGAAGTGGCTGGGGAGAAGGAAGTCTGGGTTTCCCTGCTTAAACTGCTGCCCCCGTGACCCAACCTCGAATAAGCAGAAGCGAATGGCTGGATGGATGGGCTTGTGCTCAATCGGGTGAGTCTATCCCAGCTGACTTTGGGCGACAGCGACCATGAAGAATCGTCGGGTAATTCTTGAAATTATTCTTTCTAAATTTATCTACCCACAAAATAAACGAGTTCAAAAAAACTATTTTATCACTGGACTAGAAAATGTTGTTTTTTGAAAAGTCATACATCAAAACATTATCGCCAGACTAAGCATGTGCTTTAAATAATCCCTTCCTGAAATGCTGGAGCAGCTAAAAACCTGTTATGAAGCATATACCTCTCTGATCCTGTTTGGGTCACGGCATGTGCTGCACCCAATCCTAGCTGACTCAGGCTAAGATAGCCGTGATGCTCCTTTTGCATTGCACTGGATGACAATTTTTCACTGGGAAAACCAGGTAGTGCAAACCCCAATTCCAATGAAGTTGAGACGTTGTGTAAAATGTAAATACATTTTTAAATGAGTTGCAAATCCTTTTCAACCTACAATATATTCAGTTGAATACATATTTCAATCTGATAAAGTATTGTTTTGTTGTTTTTTGTAAATATTCACTCATTTGGAATTTGATGCCTGCCACATGTTCTTTATTTACATTTTACACAACGTCCCAACTTCAGTTGAATTAAAAAAAATACATATATATCCACACTCTTGCTTTTATTCTTGCCCACGTCCTTTCTCTTTAGCAACTCACTTTTTCCTTAACTATTACTGAATATAATCCTTAATAAATGCGATAAAGTACAATATAATGCATGTGCGTGCATCCGTATATCCACTCGTTCAATGTGCGAGTGTAAGTTGCTGTAATTATTTTGCGATGGTCCGGTCCAATCAGGTTCGACCGACGGTGGTGTGCGACGGTTCTTAGAGTGTCTCATTCTGTTCAACGCAGTATGGTTTTCTCAGTTTCCTGAGACTCATAGCATGGTACTATTTTGAAGTTTAAATCCATCCATCCATTTTCTACCGCTTATCCGAGGTCGGGTCGCGGAGGCAGTAGCTTTAGCAGGGACGCCCAGACTTCTCTCTCCCCAGCCACTTCATCCAGCTCTTCCAGGGGCATCCCGAGGCATTCCCAGGCCAGCCGTGAGACGTAGTCTCTCCAGCGTGTACTGGGTCGCCCCGGGGTCGCCTGCCGGTGGGACGTGCCCGGAACACCTCACCAGGGAGGCGTCCGGGAGGCATCCGAATCAGATGCCTCAGCCACCTCATCTGGCTCCTCTCAAAGTGGAGGAGCAGCGGCTCTACTCTGAGATCCTCCCGAATGACCGAGCTTCTCACCCTATCTCTAAGGGAGAGCCGGGACACCCAGCGGAGGAAACTCATTTCGGCCGCTTTTATCCGGGATCTCGTTCTTTCGGTCACGACCCACACCTCGTGACCATGGGTGAGGGTAGGAACGTAGATCGACCGGGAAATTGAGAGCTTTGCATTTCGGCTTAGCTCCTTCTTTGCCACAACGAACGATACAAAGTCTGCATCACTGCAGATGCTGCACCGATTCGCCTGTCAATCTCCCGTTTCTCCCCAAGATACTTGAACTCCTCCACTTGGGGCAGGATCTCATCCCCGACCTGGAGAGGGAACACCACCCTTTTCCGACTGAGGACCATGGCCTCAGATTTGGAGGTGCTGATTCTTATCCCAGCCGCTTCACAATCGGCTGCGAACTACTCCAGTGAGAGTTGGAGCTCACGGCTTGATGAAGTCAACAAATCCATATCATCTGGAAAAAGAAGAGATGCAATACTGAGGCCACCAAACCGGACCCCCTCTACGCCTCGGCCGCGCCTAGAAATTCTGTCCATAAAAGTTATGAACAGAATCAGTGACAAAGGGCAGCCTTGGCGGAGTCCAACCCTCACCGGGAACGAGTCCGACTTACTGCCGGCAATGAGGACCAAACTCTGACACCAGTCATACGGGGAGCGAACAGCCCGTATCAGGGGGTTTGGTACCCCATACTCCCGAAGCACCCCCCATAAGACTCCCCGAGGGACACGGTCGAACGCCTTCTCCAAGTCCACAAAGCACATGTAGACTGGTTGGGCGAACTCCCATGCACCCTCGAGGACCCTGCCGAGGGTGTAGAGCTGGTCCACTGTTCCATGGCCAGGACAAAAACCCCACCGCTCCTCCTGAATCTGAGATTCGACTTCCCGATGGACCATCCTCTCCAGCACCCCTGAATAGACCTTACCAGGGAGGCTGAGAAGTGTGATCCCCCTGTAGTTGGAAAACACCCTCCGGTCCCCCTTCTTAAAAAGGGGGACCACCACCCCAGTCTGCCAATACAGAGGCAATGTCCCCGATATCCACGCGATGTTGCAGAGGTTGTCAACCAGGACAGCCCCACAACATCCAGAGCCTTTCGGAACTGCGGGTGAATCTCATCCACACCTGGGGCCTTGCCACCGAGGAGCTTTTTAACCACCTCGGTGACCTCAACCCCAGAGATAGGAGAGCCCGCCTCAGAGAACCTACACTCTGCTTCCTCATGGGAAGGCGTGTCGGTGGAATTGAGGAGGTCTTCGAAGTATTCTCCCCACCAACTCACAACGTCCCGAGTTGAGGTCAGCAGCGCCCCATCCCCACTATACACAGTGTTGATGGTGCACTGCTTTCCCCTCCTGAGACACCAGATGGTGGACCAGAATTTCCTCGAAGCCATCCGAAAGTCTTTCTCCATGGACTCACCAAACTCCTCCCATGCCTGAGTTATTGCTTCAGCGACCACCAAATCTGCATTCTGCTTGGCCAGCCGGTACCCATCACCTGCCTCAGGAGTCCTACAGGCCAAAAAGGCCCGATGGGACTTCTTCTTCAGCTTGACGGCATCCCTCACCATTGGTGTCCACCAACTGGTTCGGGGATTGCCGCCACGACAGGCACCGACCACCTTACGGCCACAGCTCCGGTCGCCCGCCTTGGAACATGGTCCACTCTGACTCAAAGTCCCCTGCCTCCCCCGGAACATGAACAAAGTTCTGTCGGAGATGGGAGTTGAAACTCCTTCTCCCTCCCAGCAGACCCTCACAATACGTTTGGGCCTGCCAGGTTGGACCGGCATCTTCCCCCACCATCGGAGCCAACTCACCACCTGGTGGTGATCAGTCCACAGCTTCACCCCTCTCTTCACCCGAGTGTCTAAGACATGCGGCCGCAAGTCTGATGACACGACCACAAAGTCGATCATCGAACTGCGACCTTGGGTGTCCTGGTGCCCAGTGCACGTGTGGACACCCTTATGCGTGGACATGGTGTTCGTTATGGACAATCCATGATGAGCACAGAAGTCCAATAACAGAACACCGCTCGGGTTCTGATCGGGGGAGCCGTTCCTCCCAATCACGCCCTTCCAGTTCTCACTGTCATTGCCCACGTGAGCATTGAAGTCCCCGAGTACAACGATGGAGTCCCCAGCGGAAGCGGTCTCCAGCACCCCCTCTAAGGACTCCAAAAAGGGTGGGTATTCTGAACTCCTGTTTGGTGCATAGGCACAAACAACAGTCAGGACCCGTCCCCCCACCCGAAGGCGGAGGGAGGCTACCCTCTCGTCCACCAGGGTGAACCACAACGTACAGGTGCCGGGCCGGGGGGCAATATGTATACCCACACCTGCTCGGCACCTCTCACCGTGGGCAACTCCAGAGTGGAACAGAGTCCAACTCCTCTCAAGAGGACTGGTAACAGAGCCCAAGCCGTGTGTGGAGGCGAGCCCGACTGTATCTAATCGGACCTTCTCAACCTCACACACCAGCTCAAAACCGACTGCTCCAAACTGATGTGTGTAGAGCTGAGCCTAAGCGATTCAGTACTTTGTCGAGGAAAAACTGCATTTGTTAGATAGATCGCCAAAACACAAGGACTGACAGATTGTGACGAACAATAAACTGACTGTACAAGCTAAACCCTCTCAAGCACAAGGAGAACATGGGCACGCCACAAAGAATGACCGAAGCTCAGAAGATGCGTGGGCTTTTTCAAAAGAAAGTTTGGACAAATTAAATGTACCGGTATTATTTTATTCCAACAAAAGAGAGACGATACAAGCCATAAGGGGTTGTACAGAATTTAATGGGCAGTAATAGTTGAACATTTGAAACAGTTGAAAGTCAAATTGCTAATCGACTTGTCGCCCACCTGACTGCCATATGAATTTTAACTCCTATGCTTCTGTTCATACAATGCTCCCTTGTTTATCTCCACCCCCAACAGGCTTTTACCAGAATTTACCAGGCTTTTTACCAGTTTAATGAAACACACTGCACATTCTGGTATCCTCTGGCCAGGACCATCTGTTTGAAACTAGACCAACTGCATTTCCGCACTAGATACAGTAAATCAACGTATCATCTGTCTGATTCTCAAGGATTTCTAGAGTTAGCGGTTAAAAGATAGCTTGTCGAGCATGGGCTCAGGGAACAGAGCCGGTGAAATTTCAAGACCTCCAGTGCATCATGTTTAGTCATTGTATTTTTTCCTGAAATCAACAAGCCACTCAGCAAAGAAATTCATTCATAATACATTTTGCACCTGGGACAGCTTTTGCAGAAACATGAAACGATGGGCATGCGCTAAAGTTGCATTCCCAGGTGCCGATGCTAAGATAAAATTCAGTGACTGTGTGCGTCAGTCCCTGGTCATAGCACTTTGAATACTATCAGCTCGCTTTCAAGCTTGCCCAAACAGACTGGCAGTTTGAGGAACCCCTGGGAGGGATCATTTCAAAATATGCAGGCCCAGTCTAGATACAGATCACTGGTCTGAGCCTCAGAGAATAAAAGGGCAGAAGATGAGGGGACAGGGATAAACTCTTCCTCATCTCTACATCTTTCCCTCACATTGCTCACCAGCAGTCCTTTATTTCAGAAGTCTTTTACTTTACTGTTTGAAAGTTCTCTTTTTAAATGCACACTTTGATGCTCTGACATAGTGATGTGTCAAGACAAGAATATTATTTTTCAAGGCATTTCAAAGCTACAGCAGAGAAGTGGGGGTCAGTGATAAGTTAATCATATTGGGTGAGAGTAACTCATCTGTAACGACTTTGGTTTTGCAACCGGAGGGCCATGGTTCAAGACTGGACAAAAGTCATAATGGCAACTGTTTTGTTGGAGAGATGCTAGACTACTTCTTGGCTACAGTCGAGGTGCCCTTGTGCAAGGTACTGTCCCCACCCCGGCTCAAGAGGTGGAGCACTGTTTGCGCGCCCCCTTTCACATGGACATTTCTCCTTGCATGCATGTGATCTGGTTCTCTTTGTGTTGTGCAACACAAACTCTACAGCAGAGTTTGAGTTGAATTCCCCCTTGAGGGATTATAATCAGCATAATGGATTTGTAATTCATTAAAATGTAATTAAATATTGATATATTTGCCTCTGAAAGTGGATTAATTTATTGTGGAGGGCAATTGTAATCTTTCTGATAACTTTCAGCTCGGCATCCAAGTGACGTTAGGCTAAGATTCAAGATCAAGGCCTTTTTTTTTTTTTACATCTTCCTCCCTATGATGTAATTCAAGAGGGCCTTTGATGTATTGCACAGAAACCTCCATGGTTGACTGCCTCAATGCTTACTCCACACTATGATACCTAGTTGTTTTTCTTAAATGGGCAAACTTTCTGGGAACCTAAATGATTTCTGATAAGATATTGTAATTGCGCTCCCTTCCTCACACTGCAATCTCGGATATGATCCATCTGGAAGACCCTACCATGCCTCCTGCAACTTTGACAAACACAAAGGGAGGCAGCATTAACTGCAACTAAATCATATTGGACAGGAGGGCGTGCTTGGGATAGAAATAAGGAGTCTGCGTGTGCCACATCTGAGGGCTTTGGTTCGTAGAGGGTCAGAGGTTATGAAGTTTCCCCATTAACGCTCTGGTCTCTTTCTTGAGCTTTGATAAGTAAAATAAGGTACTTTGACCTACAGTATATACACTTAAACAAGCTGACAAGGGACAAAATGTCGGGGTCTCAGACAGGTGAATGGTGATGAGATATACAGTAATATATATTGTACTCTGAAAACATATTTTAGTGTCTGCATAATTCCTTTCAGAGCTCCATGTCCCACATGTCTTGTGTGTCATGTTTTTAAGATTGTATTCACATGCAACCCATAATGTTGGTTCACAGACTCATTCAAACATGTTCAAGAAAAACAAAAACATATTGACTGCAGTGAAAAAAATTTTTTTTGTTGAAAGATGATACATATAGCAACAAAGAAAACACCATATCACGTCCACATATCACATTACCGAAGCCTGAATTTTGCTGTGTTGTGTGCCGGTATTTTAAGGACAAAGGCGAGAACAAAATATCTTTTTAGACCTGAAACAGTTCTGTTTGAGACCAAAGAAATATTGCTTTAAGAAAATGACGCCATAATGTAGAGGACGTTACTGGAAAAGAGAAAAAAAGGTTTGAACACAAAAACATCGACACCAAATACTGCCCAAGCCAGTCTGGTACGCTGTCTGGATCTTATTCCTCAAAGTGACCATCCTGTGGCATTTATAAATCTTTGCCAAGTTGGCCTGAGTCCAGGTCACTTATATACAGTCAGTGGTGTGGTGACACTGCTGGCTCAGTAACAACTTTGCTGAAGGGATAGGAAGCCAAGAACAAATTAGGTTTAAAATATTTGGAGCTCTTTTATTAATCAAACACCAGAGCAGTTAAATCTTCTTCTCCTCCTTTCGGCTTGTCCCGTTAGGGGTCGCCACAGCGTGTCATGTAAGCCTGTCTCTTGCATCTTCCTTTCTCACACCAACTGCCCACACGTCTTCCCACACGACATCCATCAACCTTCTCTTTGGTCTTTCTCTAGCTCTCTTGCCAAGCAGCTCCATCCTCATCACCCATCCATCCATCCATCCATCCATTTTCTGAGCCGCTTATCCTCACTAGGGTCGCGGGCATGCTGGAGCCTATCCCAGCTGTCATCGGGCAGGAGGCGGGGTACACCCTGAACTGGTTGCCACCCAATCGCAGGGCACATACAAACAGACAGCCATTCGCACTCACATGCACACCTACGGGCAATTTAGAGTCTCCAATTTATGCATGTTTTTGGGATGTGGGAGGAAACCGGAGTGCCCGGAGAAAACCCACGCAGGCCAGGGGAGAACATGCAAACTCCACACAGTCGGGGCCGGGGATTGAACCCGGGTCCTCAGAACTGTGAGGCTGACGCTCTAACCAGTCGGCCACCGTGCCGCCTCCTCATCACCCTTCTACCAATATACTCACTATTTCTCCTCTGGACGTGTCCAGACCATCGAAGTCTGCTCTCTCTAACTTTGTCTCCAAAACATCCAACCTTGGCTGTCCCTCTGATGAGCTCATTTCTAATCCTAACCAACCTGGTCACTCCGAGAGAGAACCTCAACATCTTCATTTCCGCCACCTCCAGCTCTGCTTCCTGTCGTCTCTTCAGTGCCACACCTGCCACCTTCCTCCACCTGTTCCAACCTGTTGAGACCCGTTTCTTAACTTCCTTACCACACTCACCATTGCTCTGGACTGTTGACCCTAAGTATTTAAGGTCCTCCACCCTTGCTATGTCTTCTCCCTGTAGCCTCACTTTTCCCCCTCCAGCCCTCTCATTCATGCACATATATTCTGTTTTACTAAGACTAATCTTCATTCCTCTCCTTTCCAGTGCATGACTTAACCTTTCTAACTGTTCTTCCACCTGCTCCCTGCATTCACTGCAAATCATAATGTCATCCGCAAACATCATAGTCCACAGGGATTCCAGTCTAACCTCATCTGTCAGCCTATCCATCACCACTGCAAACAGGAAGGGGCTCAGGGCTGATCCCTGATGCAGTCCCACCTCCCCCTTAAATTCCTCTGTCACACCTACAGCACACCACTGTTCTGGTGCCCTCATACATGTCCTGTATTATTCTAACATACTTCTGTGCCACTCCAGACTTCCCCATGCAGTACCACAGTTCCTGTCTGGGTTCTCTTGTCAAACGTTTTCTCTTGATCCACAAACACACAATGTAGCTCCTTCTGACCTTCTCTGTACTTTTCCATCAACATCCTCAAGGCAAATAATGCATCTGTGGTACTCTTCCTAGGCATGAAACCATACTGTATTACTTTCTCCTCTCCTGAGTCCTTTCATTTTCCCACTTCTTCTGAACTAACCTCTTTCCTTGTATGATTTCCTCTACTTGGAGGTTTCACCACCGAGTCTCCTTTTCCACTTTCCTGCCAGAAGATACACCAAGTACTCTCCCGCCTGTCTCTCTGATCACCTTAACTGTAGTGGTCCAGTCTTCTGGCAGCTCCTCCTGTCCACCGAGAGCCTTTCTCACCTCTTCCTGAAAAGCCGCACAACACTCTTCCTTTCTCAGCTTCCACCACAGGGTTCTCTGCTCTGCCTTTGTCTTCTTAATCTTCCTCCCCACCACCAGAGTCATCTTACACACCACCAACCTATGCGGTCTAGCCACACTCTCCCCTACCACTACCTTACAGTCGGTAACCTCCTTCAGATTACATCGTCTGTACAAAATGTAATCCACAGCCGTGCTTCTACCGACGGTCTTGTAGGTCACCCTATGTTCCTGCCTCTTCTGGAAAAAAAGTGTACACTACAGCCATTTCCATCTTTTTGGCAAAGTCTACCACCATCTGTCCCTCCAAGTTCCTTTCCTGGATGCCAAACTTAACCATCACTTCTTCATCGCCCTGTTTCCTTTACCAACATTTCCATTACAATCTGCATCAATCAAGACTCTCGGTCTGTCTGAGATGCTAAGAACTACTTCATCTAGCTCCTGTCAGAATTTCTATTACACCTCTGGGTCACATCCTAACTGTGGGGCACAGCCACTAATCACATTATACATAACACCCTCAATTTCAGGTTTCTGCCTCATCACTCGTTCTTATACTCTTTTCACCTCCAAGACATTCTTAGCTAACTCTTCCTTTAAAATAACCCCTCCTCCATGTCTCTTCCCATCTAAACCATGGTAAAATAATTTAAGCCCTGCCCCTAAAATTCAAACCTTACTGCCTCTCCACCTGCTCTACTGGACACACAATATATCAGCCTTTCTCCTAATCATCGTGTCAACCAACTCCCAAGATTTTCCTGTCATAGTCCCAATCACGCCCTTCCAGGTCTCACTGTCATTGCCAACATGAGCGTTGAAGTCCCCCAGCAGCACCCCCTCCAAGGACTCCAAAAAGGGTGGGTACTCTGAACTGATGTTTGCTGCATAGGCACAAACAATAGTCAGGACCCGTCCCCCCACCCGAAGGCGGAGGGAGGCTACAGGTGTGAACCCCAACGTACAGGCTCCGAGCCGGGGGGCAATAAGTATATTATTGTTATACCACAATATTATTATACCATCATCCCCGAACCTTTCTCCTCCAAGCTTCTACAGGTCAGCATCTCGCCTACCATCTGCCAGTGGATCGTACATTTGTACATTCCAATCAACGTGGAAATTAGCGCTCATGTTGGAGTAGCCGACTCCTCCCTGTCCACGCCCACATATGAATATGCAAATCACATTTAAATAAACCCTGCATGATCAGAAAAAAAGGAAAATGAGCAAGGTAATGAAGAAAAATATTTTTTTATGAATGTGAAGATGCTCAATGAAGTGGAGGCACGCATGAAAATCCTCTTTGCCACGCTGTCCTCCAGCATTAACAACACGCGAAAGAGGAGCGAATGGGACAGTGCGTGTGCGGCTGTCGATGCTGTGGAGACAGAATAGCGCCCAGACGCTGAACTAAAAAATAAGTGGTCAGACATTAAGGTGGATGTGAACCGGAGGACAGCTGCCCACCGCCAAAGTGTGGCCAAAAAAAGGAACCGGCGCCGAGGGCCTCACCCCGTTCGAGGAGAGAATCGCTACGATCGTGGATGACGCTGCTCTCTCAGGGGTGATGGGAGAACGTGGCTGACTGATCACCCTATAAGGTTAATACCATGTATTTTTATAACTCATAACAAATGTGTTCATACAGTAACCTACACTCAGCCCTGTGAGATAAAGGTTTATGCGTAAATGTTGTATGTGGTATTTGTAATAAATATTTTGAATTCAAATAGAAGGACATCAGCATATCAAAGAGGATATCAAAAACTTTGACTCCTTTTTGATTACTCCATTTATTATTTTAATACACAGGAGTGGACATGCACACTGAAAAACATCATGTTTTTTTTTTTAGGAGAAGAGGGGTAAATGTGCAACTGATGTAGATGTTCAAATACAGACTTTTTTTTCAGCTCATGTGTTGGAGTCACGAAGCGATTGTGAGGGCATAGGCGACATAAATGATTGCATTGATCAATTAATAGGTGTCCTCACAAATATAAGTGGTTCATTAAATACACTGGTTAACATATGAATTCTGAGTCCTTGCCTCAATTGCATTGTTGAAATCAAATGTTGCAGGGCATGAATTGTTCATCAGTGCTAATTATTCATGTGTCTCTGGTGTGCAGATTTATGAAAACAGTCTTTCAGGACCTGAAGAACATCAACATTACCTCCATCCTCAAAAAGGCCCAGTAGAGGATATACTTCCTCCTTCTGAGGAAGCATGGTCTGCGACAGGAGCTGTTGAGGCAGTTCGACGCAGCTGTCGTTGAATCAGTCCTGTGTTCATCCATCACAGTGTAGTTTGGTGCTGCCACAAAAAAAGGAAAAACTCAGACTCCAACAATCAGGACTGCTGGAAAAATAATCGGTACCCCTCTACCCATCCTTGAGGACTTGCATGCTGCCAGAACTAAGACAAGAGCATTCAAAATCGTCTTGGACCCTCCATATCCTGGTCACCACCTCTTCCAGCTACTTCTCTCAGGTAGGCGCGATCGATCAATGCAAACTAAAACCACCAGACATTCCAACAGATTCTTTTCTCTTGCCTTTAAATTGCTAGAGGCTAAGTGACTCGCCGTAGTGTGTTTTTATGGCTCAAAAGTATTTATTGTCAAAATGGCTGTCTATTGTCATACTAGAGTGGCTCTAACTACCGGAGACAAATTCCTTGCGTGTGTTTTGACATGCTTGGCAAATAAAGAGGATTCTGAATCTGATTAATATTCTTTGATCTAAACCATTCAATTGTAGGTCTCACTTTATGTTAGGGATCATTGTCTTGCCGGAAGACAAATCTTCTTCCCAGTCTCAAATCTTTTGCAGGCTCCAACAGGTTTTCATTCAGAATTGCCAAAGTGTATTTAGCTCCATCCATCTTGCCATCAACTCTGACCAGCTTCCCTGTCCCTGCTGAAGAAAAGCATCCCCACAGCATGTTGTTGCCACTACCATGTTTCACAGTTTGATGTGTTCCGATGTCAGTCAGATGTGTTCCGGGTGATGAGCAGAGTTAGTTTCATGCTACACATAACACTTGGCATTTATCCTGAAAAATTGCACTTTGGTCTCATCTGACCAAAACACGTTCTTCCACATGTTGCCGGCGTCCCCCACATGGCTTGTGACAAACTGCAAACGAGACTTCTTTCCTTCAACAGTGGTTTTCTCCTCGTCACTCTTCCCTAAAAGCCAGATTTGTGAAGCGTACATCGATAGTTGATAGCTGCGGACAGATTCTCCCACCTGAGCTGTGGATTTCTGCAGCTCCTCCAAAGGGACCATGTGCCTATTGGCTGCGTCTCTGACCAGTCCTCTGCTTGCTTGCTTTGTCAATTTAGGTGGACAGCCATGTCTTCGTATGTCTGCAGTTGTGCTATACATTTCATTTTTTGAATAATGGACTGAACAGTGCTATAGATGCTCAAAGCTTCTAATTTCTTTTTTAAATAACCTAACTCTGCTTTAAACATTTCCATAACTTTATCCCTGACCTGTATGAGGACTTCCTTCGTCTTCATCATGCTGTTGTTCACTAGTGTTCTCCAACAAACCACTGGGGCCTTCATAGAGCAGGTGTATTCATGCCAAGAGTAAATTACACACAGGTGGACTTTATTTACTAATTAGTTGACTGATGGCGGCACGGTGGACGACTGGTTAGAGCGTCAGCCTCACTGTTCTGAGGACCCGGGTTCAATCCCCAGCCCCGCCTGTGTGGAGTTTGCATGTTCTCCCCGTGCCTGCGTGGGTTTTCTCCGGGCACTCCGGTTTCCTCCCACATCCCCAAAACATGCATGTATTGGAGATTCTAAATTGCCCGTAGGTGTGAATGTGAGTGCAAATGGTTGTTTGTTTGTATGTGCCCTGCGATTGGCTGGCAACCGGTTCAGGGTGTACCCCGCCTCCTGCCCGATGATAGCTGGGATAGGCTCCAGCACGCCCGCGACCCTAGTGAGGAGAAGCGGCTCAGAAAATGGATGGATGGATAGTTGACTGATTGCAATAGATTGTATTTAGGGGTATAAGAGTACAGGGACCTGATTACAAATGCACAGCACAATTCAAATTTATATTAACTTAAAATTTTATAAAATCGGTCAGTTGTGGTCAAAGGTCCTTTCTCTCCGTCTTTGTTCCAGATCATCCTAAAGATGTTTGGTGGGATTGAGTTCAAGGTTCTGTGTGGGCCAGACCTTTATGCCCATTGCTTATGGATGTGTACTGAAATTTGTATTAATTGTCAGTGTGTCATTCACAGAACACTGACATACCTGCAAATTGAATCTTGCGTAGCAGACTTTGCCATGTAGGTGCTGAAATTAATTTGATTAAACGCTAAACAAAGTGTAACCTCTTTGGAAAACATTGAGTTTATGCCTCTTGAGATGTACTGCAAGACAATATATCTGGGCCTCATTAATTGAGGAGCTGAAGCTGGCAGCTTCAAAATGGAACTGTGTTGCTTGCTGGCTAGCCCATACTTCAAGTACTGTACTTTGTAATCATGATGATCTGGTGGAATCCCATTAGAAGACTACCAGAGTCTAGACAGCATGATCTGTGCAGTGTACTAAATTGTAATTCATAAAAACACATTTTGCTGCATTTTTCATCCCCCCCCACAAATACAACTAAGAGTGCAATAGGTTCACACACACATGCCCGAACACACACCGACCCACCCAGGTCCACACAGACATGCGTGGTGCCAACCATCATCCAATAATCCAGCTAAATTAAAACACAGAATAACTATTAGACAGAGAGAGCAGAGGATTTACTGTCTTTCTAAAAATACACCATAAGAGATGAATGACTGGAATCCTGCTCACTAAGCTGTATTATACATTTATTTACAGACGCTATGCTGTTTTTTCAGTGCAGTTTTTGCTGTCTGTGCCCTATCACCGTGTCCTCAACCAAGCAGAATGATTTTGCTTAAAAGTCTGCATTATGAGACATACTCCAGATCAACATGTGGATTAGAGAGCAGAGGAACACACTGTAACCTGAACACAGACAGATAAATGGATATCCTTTGCCAAGCTGAAGTTAAAACTGCCCTCTGTGAACTTAAGCTTAAAGTGTGATTTCACAGATGATGCTTCTGCCTAAATGGATGGCTGGGGTGACATACAGTACAATGGCACTACAATGTCCCCCTGACATTCGGATAAAATCTTGGATCCATGTACCGGTAATCCCTCCATCCATTTTCTACCGCTTATCCGAGGTCGGGTTGCGGGGGCAGTAGCTTTAGCAGGGAAGCCCAGACTTCCCTCTCCCCAGCCACTTCATTGAGCTCTTCCGGGGGGATCCCGAGGTGTTCCCAGGCTAGCCGAGAGACGTAGTCTGTCCAGCCTGTACTGGGTCGTCCCCGGGGTCTCCTCCTGGTGGGATGTGCCCAGAACACCTCGCCGGGGAGGCGTCCGGGAGGCATCCGAATCAGATGCCCCAGCCACCTCATCTGGCGCCTCTCAATGTGGAGTAGCAGTGACTCTACTCTGAGATCTCCCGAATGAGTGAGCTTCTCACCCCATCTCTAAGGGACACCCTGCAGAGGAAACTCATTTCGGCCGCTTTTATCCGGGATCTTGTTCTTTCGGTCACGACCCACAGCTCGTGACCATAGGTGAGAGTAGGAACGTAGATCGACCGGTAAAGTGAGAACTTTGCCTTTCGGCTTACCTCCTTATTCACCACAACGGACCGACCGATACAAAGTCCGCATCTCGGCACACCACCCTTTTCCAACTGAGGACCGTGGTCTCAGATTGAAGAGTAAAGATGATGATTTTAATAAAATTTTGGTCAACAAAATAATTATTTCCTGTTTGAAATGTTAATTCATCTCTTTTTATTAACATTTGTCACATTTTATAAAGCAGCTTTGAGAAGGGTAAAAATGCTGTACTTCACGGGCTTGCTCTTAAGGTATTGCAAAAACTTGGTCCTTTCTCTGCATGGCACAAGTTGTTCATCCATTGCGATAAAATCACTGGTGATGAATCTCTGTCTGCAGTTGACCAGGAACAGGTTCCATACTGCTTCCAAGGCTGCCAAGTGGTCTGTTTCCAGTCGGGTGGCTCTGGTCATCTTGTCATCAAAGCACAAGAATCCGCAAATATCCTCAAATCTTCTAAGTGACATATTCGACATGGGGTTATTTAGAGCACTTCCAAAGAAGGCCATGAGTTCATTTGGCTTACATTTTTCCACTCGTTCCTCTACCCGCAGCTACTCTTTTTCCCTCCATGTGTTCATTCAGCACCTCTTATTTTGTATCCATCCATCCATCCGTTTTCCGTACAGTTTATCCTCACTAGGGTCACGGGCGAGCTGGAGTCTATCCCAGCTGACTCTGGGCGAGAGGTGGGGTACACCCTGAACTGGTCGCCAGCCAATGGCAGGGCACATATAAACAAACAACCATTCACATTCACACCTGCGGGCAATTTAGAGATTTCAATAAACCTACTATGGATGTTTTTGGGATATGGGAGGAAACCGGAGTACCTGGATAAAACACACGCAGGCACGGGGAGAACATGGAAAGTCCACACAGGTGAGGCTGAGGTAGAACTCTGAGGCAGATGTGCTAACCAGCCATCCATCCACCGCCTCTTCTTTTATATATCATCTGGGTGCTGGTCCTGACCGGCTTCTCTCAATATTGTGGCTAGGTGTTCTGCCCTGGCTTGGAGGTAATTCTGGCCAGTAAGAGCCTTTTCAGCTCATTCGGTTGGACACAACAGCACTATTCTCTTCCTCGTCATCCATTTCCTCTTCTTCTTCAGAGGCCTCATCAGAAGACTCTTCTGTGTCTGACTGATATTATTCATCAGGGGGAGGTGGTTGATTTCTATGTGAGCCTGAATTTCGAGATGGCCTGACAACTCCAGGTGGACAATAGTCTAGATCCTATATTGGGTCCTCTTCATCTGAGGTCAGATCCTGAGTCAAACCCCATGATAGGCTCTTCCTGAATCATTTGTACTGCAAGTTCTAAAGGAATCCTAGCAGCCGTGATACTCTAGACGAGAATATAAAATATTTTTTGATTGGCGCACAAAACCATGACTCAATATGTAGCTGGATAAGTACATGTACAAACATACACATGCACGTGCGGGACACACATTGGCACAGACACACATTTTTTATTTCATTGAAAAAAATCAATAATAGTTAAATAGGCCATCTAACGGGTTACATTTATTACAGGAAGCAATAAATATGATAGTAAGAGTCTCTTTCTCTGCACAACAAATGCAGTGATGTTAGCTAGCTTAGTTGTCTAGTGTTAGTTTCGTGACAGTAGTTAGTGTAGTTAATTACGCAGTAAAAAAAATTGAGAGCACACCACTATGTCTCCAATTGATGATGACTGTCTTGACCGGGTTTCTATGGTAGAGTGGAACCCTGCGTACAAGCGGTTTGGGACCTGCAGATTCACGTTTTCATGGATTTAAAAAAAAAAAAAAAATCTTCCATTTTTCTTTGATCACTTCCATTTTTTTTTCTATTTTTTTTCATATTTCTTTTTGTTTCTTCTTTTTTGGGGGGAAACCAACCCCCAAAACACAGAGTGGCGGTTTATCCCCGCTTATCAAGAATGTTAAAAGTGCAGCTCTCTCCCTCTCTCTTTCTCTCTCTCTCTCTCTCTCGTAGGAGCATCGTAGGAGAATAAAATTATGTCGTCTGCAAAAATAAGATGGCTCAAATAATCGCCGTTAATTTTTAGTCCTTCTTTTCCCCAATTGAGCTTTTTAAATATTCCTTCAAGGCAAGCTGTAAATAGCTTTGGAGACAGTGTGTCGCCTTGCCTGACCCCTTTTCCAAGACTTATTTTATTTTACTTTATTCATCAATTCATATTGAACCTGAAGGATCGTTGTATATTGATTGTAGAATGTTGATATAGGTCGGCTCTATCCCTTGATTTACTAGCGCCTGCAGTATCGAAGTGGTGAAGGCATAGTCGATGAAGGCTACACACAGAGGCATTTCGCACTCGTTTTGTCGTTCGATTATTTGTTGAACTGTCTGTATGTGGTGCATAATATTAAAACCGCTACGAAAACCTGCTTGTTCTATCGGCTGTGCTTCATGGAGTTTGATTCCAATTCTTTTGTCCGATATCTTTTCAAAGACTGTATAAATTGTTGAGAGCAGGCTTATTGGGCGATCATTTCTTAGGTCCATTTTATCGCCTGATTTATGTTGCAAATTTTTTTTTTTTTTATGTTGCAAAATGATTTTTCCATTTTTCCATGAGTCTTTCCATGTCACCGCTACTTCTTGCAGCGTTGAAATTATTTTACAATGATCATGTTTACCACTGTGTTAGCTCACCTTTTCTTTTAACAACATTCAATAAAGGTTTGGGAACTGAGGACACCAATTGTTGCAGCTTTGTCGGTGGAATTCTTTCCCATTCTTGCTCGATGTAAAGCTTCAGCTGTTCAACAGTCCGGGGTCTCTGTTGTCGTATTTTACGCTTCATAATGCGCCTCACATTTTCAATGGGAGACAGGTCTGGGACACTCAGTTTAAAACATTTATGGCCTCCAAAATTTGGACTGAGTTATCCACAGTATTCTAATTTTTTGAATTCCTGATTTTGTGGGTTTTATGAGCTGGAAGCCCAAATTATGTAAAAGTAAACAAATAAATACTTGGAAATGTTTAAATTGTGGGCCCGGAACCTATAATCTATTAAAGTTTAACTTCTTGAATGGAATTATGGAAATAAATAAACTTTTCCATGATATTCAAGTTTTTTGGAAAGGGTCTGTAATCTACAAAAAGCAGGGACTTAATGCTGAGGTCACCTTGGCTGCGCTTAGAAAGATTATGAATAAAATCAGTGACAAAGGGCAGCCTTGGCAGAGTGCCACCCTCACTGGAAACATATTCAACTTACTGCCGGGTGGTTTCTTAGTATTATAATTGATATTTATTGAGAATCAGAGTCGATTAGTCGAACAGAACAAAGTTTCTCGAGGGGAGTGAGAAAAGAAGACAAAAGACAAAGCACTAATTGTAAACAAGAAGAGAAAAGTAAATCATTGTATATTTAGAGCAATGAAACATTAGATATGAGTGTTGTATGGGGAAGTAGTGGTACACCGTGTGAGGGAAGGATAGGACAAGATAGGACAGGACAAGGACAGGAGAAGAAGCATGCAGGTACAACTGAAGTGTGGTGGGAGTGACTATGTAAATTATAAAAGTTTATAGGACGAGAGTAAAAGTGAGGGGATACACAAGCAATTTGCATATTCATGAGTTATTTGTCGCAATAAGTGAGTGGCCCCACACCCAGCAAAAAAGTCCCTGGGGTGTGTGCCTTCAGACACATGCAAGTGAATTGACACCGTTTTGCATGCACAATGACTGAAAGAAGTGTCCTGTATTTGCTGTGCCTGCACCGTGGTGGCCAAGGACCCCACCCAATCAATTGAGAGGTGGGATCAGGCCCAGGAGTCCACCCGAGAGCAGCCCGGTCCAACACCGAGGGACCCAGGGCGGTCCGCCGGCCCCAAGTAGGCGCCAGAGCGGGGCACCTAGGTGGGCACCAGCTGGCACCGCCCCAGCACCCACGGAACATGGGCGAGACACCATCACACCATCAATGCTCTCCGGGAAGTCAATCCAGATGGATTGAATACTGTAGTATTAATACTATGAGTAAAGCACACACTGGTTGTTATCCTTATCCCTCTCTGCCTGCTGTTTCTCACCTCTGTTACTCTATCTCAACCCAACAGACAGCCATCCCACACTGAGTCTTGGGTCTGTTCAAAGTTTCTTCCTCACATTGAGTTTTTCCTTGTCTTTTCTACCTAATGTTTGCTCATGCAGGGGTTCAGTTGGTAAATGTGCGAGGAGAATATTTCTAGACATGCTACATATGTTAAGTGCCTCAAGATGAACAGGGTCTGCACCTCACTGTTGAGCCACAGTTTCTGGTTCAGGAACACTTTGATGGTCTTTGTTGTGGCCACACTCTCTATGCTTAAATTGATGTAGGAAAGCACAGTGGATGTGTGAGTTTCCATGTCTGTCTCCTCTGTTAATAAGGCTCAGCCTGTAGTTGCAAAGCAGTCCTGCAGGGTTGCTGTGGCTTCCTCGGTCCATGCTTGAACTGCCTTTACAGACGGTTTGTGTCTGCAGATCCTATGTTTATAAGCAGGGATCAAGGACAGTGAGATGTGATCTGATTGACTAAGATGTGGCAGGGGGGTGGCTTTGTAGGCATACAGGTATATTCACATAGACCTGGTCAAAAGTGTTGTTTTCTCTGGTTGGAAAGTTCAGATTCTTTAATATCCTGGGAGGATCGTTCAGGTTTTATTTTTGAAAAACAGAATTCTAACACTTAGCTTTATGGGGTACTAAATGAAGATTTATGTGGGAAATTAATGGAAAGGGTTTTAGCAAGTCATCAACAGAACACATGAAAAAAATGTTTGATCTGTAAACACTGTATACTGATAACACCACACTGATCACTATCATTACACACTTAATGTGGATGTGAAAAATACAGTAGGCCACCACAGTAGACGTGACCCAAGGGTTCAGATGGTGCATCTGCCTCTGAAAGCACAAGACCCAATTCGACATGAAAAAGTGGTTGAAAACAAGTAAAAAATCCAATGACTAAACAATAGACTGCAGGCTACCTAACCATACATGGTGGTGGTGTTAGAAACGAAACAGGGGAGGTGCTTGCAGGTGATTTTAATTTTGGACATAAAATCGAGGCTAAAGACTGCAGTACTCAAACAGCAAAGATATAGCACAATGTTTTTGTATGTATGTTATGCATTGAGAGATACTGTACATTCGGCACAGGTATGAGATTGAGATAATATAGTATTTGAACATAAATCTTTACTGAAAAAAAATTGTAATGTCTGCCCTGCAAATAGCTGGTGACCAGTCCAGGGTGTATTCCACTTACCTCCCAAAATCAGCTGGTATAGGCTTCGAAGTCACCCGTGACCCTAATGAGGACAGTAGAAAATGGATGGATGGACTGTCAGGAATGTCTCTTGAAGATATTTCTTGCAGTTTGGAGGAACTGCGATTGACTGGCGACCAGTTCAGGGTACACCCCGCCTCTCGCCCGAGGTCAACTGAGATAGGTGCCAACATACCCGCGCCCCTATTGAGGATAAGTGGTTTGGAAAATAGATGGATGGTTGGATGTCTGGAGGAAAACCCTCAGCTATAAGGAAATGTAATTTGGATATGCAACCAAGAAAGGTTTACATTACTGTTGATTGTGTTTGTTTGGCTCCCAGTGCAACACTTACTTTTTACTTTATAATAATGAAGAAAGATGGCGGCATGGTGGCCGACTGGTTAGAGCGTCAGCCTCACAGTTATGAGGACCGGGGTTCAATCCCCGGCCCCGCCTGTGTGGAGTTTGCATGTTCTCCCCGTGCTTGCGTGGGTTATTTCCGGGCACTCTGGTTTCCTCCCACACCCCAAAAACATGCATACATTGGAGACTCTAAATTGCCCGTAGGTGTGAATGTGATTGCGAATGGTTGTTTGTTTGTATGTGCCCTGCGATTGGCTGGCAACCAGTTCAGGGTGTACCCCACCTCCTGCCCGATGACCCTAGTGAGGAGAAGCGGATCAGAAAATGGATGGATGGATGGATGGATGGAAGAAAGAGGACTTCAGACTTCAGAAGAAATGGGTTTTGTCAAAAACACGGATTTCCTCATGTCAGCAGAGTTTGGAATTGTCTTCGTTTATCCTCCTTGATCTCCGTAAAGCACTCAAACAATATTCTCATTGGCAGGTTGAACTTGATATGAGAATCACAAATGCAGTGTTTTATGTAATAGCTCAATGTGTCACATGTGGGGAGTAGCTGGACCCAAGAGCAGGCGGAGGCAGATGTAAAATGATGAACAGTTTATTGAGCAAAGGTTATGGAGGTGGTCCTGGATGTGGAGGTGGAGACAGGCTTGAGCAATGAGACGTGGAATGTTGATTAATCTTTAGGGACTGTGGCAGTGGGATTAATGATTTTAGTGATGGGACCAATGAAGCGTGGAGCGAGCTTTCGGGACTCTGTTTGCAGGGGAAGGTTGTGGGAAGTGAACCAGACGCATTGCTCCACCTTGTATTCGGGCGTCGGGGAGCGGTGACTGTCCGCGAGCTGCTTGTGGCGTGCCGCGGACCGGTTCAGCGCTGCCCGGACGTCCTTCCAAACCTGGAGGTGATCTTGTACGGAGGGGACTGCCACCGCTTGCTCCTGTCGGTCGAACAGTGGAGGTTGGAAACCGTAGCAAGCCATGAATGGGGACATACTGGTAGTCGAGCTGGTGAGGGAATTATGAGCGTATTCAATCCATGGGAGGAAGGAACTCCATGAGGAGAGGTTGCGGGCGGCCACACAGTGTCGATTCCAGGGTTTGGTTGGCCTGCTCATCTGGCCATTGGTCTGCGGGCGATACCCCGAGGATAAGCTGGCTGCTCCGCCTACCGCCTTGGAGAATTCCTTCCAGACCCGAGAGGAAAACTGGGGACCTCGACCGGAGACCATGTCGATGGGGATACCATGGAGTTTGAAGACATGTATGACAAGGAGGTTAGCAGTTTCCAGGGTGGACGGGAGTTTGGAGAGGGGCAAATAATGGACACACTTGGAAAAATGATCGATCTTCCTCTTTTCCTTTCGGCTTGTCCCTTTAGGTGTCGTCACGGCGCGTCATCCTTTTCCATGTAAGCTTATCTCCTGCATCGTCCTCTCGAACACCAACTGCCCTCATGTTTTCCCTCACGACATCCATCAAGCTTCTCTTTGGTCTTCCTCTGGCTCTCTTGCCTGGCAGCTCCATCCTCATCATCCTTCTACCAATATACTCACTATTTCTCCTCTGGACGTGTCCAAACCATAGAAGTCTGCTCTCTCTAACTTTGTCTCCAAAACATCGAACCTTGGCTGTCCCTCTGATGAGCTCATTTCTAATTTTATCCAACCTGGTCACTCCGAGAGCGAACCTCAACATCTTCATTTCCGCCACCTCCAGCTTTGCTTCCTGTTGTCTCTTCAGTGCCACTGTCTCTTATCCGTATATCATGGCTGGCCTCACCACTGTTTTATAAACTTTGCCCTTCAACCTAGCAGAGATTCTTGTGTCACATAACACACCTGAACACTTTCCTCCACCCGTTCCAACCTGCTTGGACCTATTACTTCACTTCCTGACCACACTCACCATTGCTCTGGACGGTTGACCCCAAGTATTTAAAGTACTCCACCCTTGCTATCTCTTCTCCTTGGAGCCTCACTCTTCACCCACCACTCCTCTCATTCATGCACATATATTCTGTTTTATTTTGGCTAATCCTCATTCCTTTGCTTTCCAGTTCTTGACTTAACCTTTCTAACTGTTCCTCCACCTGCTCCCTGCAGATCACAATGTCATCTGCAAACATCATGGTCCACGGGGATTCCAGTCGAACCTCATCTGTTAGCCTATCCATCACCACTGTAAACAGGAAGGGGCTCAGGGCTGATCCCTGATACAGTCCCACCTCCACCTTAAATACCTCTGTCACACCTACAGCACACCACTGTTCTGGTGCCCTCATATATGTCCTGTATTATTCTAACATACTTTTCTGCCACTCCAGACCTCTGCATGTAGTACCACAGTTCCTCTCTGGGTACTCTGTCATAAGCTTTCTCTAGATGTACAAAGACACAATGTAGCTCCTTCTGACCTCTGTATTTTTCCATCAACATCCTCAAGGCAAATAATGCACCTGTGGTACTCTTTCTAGGCATGAAACCATACCGTTGCTCACAAATACTCATTTTTGTCCAAAGTCTAGCCTCCACTACTCTTTCCCATAACTTCACTGTGTGGCTCATCAACTTTATTCCTCTATAGTTCCCACAGCTTTGCACATAACCCTTGTTCTTAAAAATGGGCACGAGCACACCTTTCCTCCATTCCTCAGGCATCTTCTCACCCGCTAGAATTCTATTGAACAAGTTGGTCAGAAACTCCACAGCCACCTCTCCTAGATGCTTCCATACCTCCACAGGAATGTCATCAGGACCAACTGCCTTTCCATTTTTCATCCTCTTGAATGCCTTTCTAACTTCCCTCTTACTCATCATTGCCACTTGCTGGTCACCACACTTGCCTCTTCTACTCTCCCTTCTTTCTCATTTTCCTTATTCATCAACTCCTCGAAGTATTCTTTCCATCTATCTAGCACACTACTGGCACCAGTCAACATATTTCCAACTCTATTCTTAATCACCCTAACCTTCTGAACATCCTTCCCATCTCTATCCCTCTGTCTGGCCAGCCTGTATAGATCCTTTTCTCCTTCTTTAGTATCCAACCTGGTATACATGTCATCATATGCCTCTTGTTTGGCCTTTGCCACCTCTACCTTTGCCCTATGTCGCATCTCAAATTATTCCTTTCGCCTCTCCTCGGTCCTCTCAGTGTCCCACTTCTTCTAAGGTAACCTTTTTCCTTGCATGATTTGGTTAGGGTTAGGCTAGGGTTAGGCTAAGGCTAACCCTAACCCTAACCCTACTGCTTTTCCACCTGGTCTCCTGGACACACAATATATCAACCTTTTTCCTAATCATCATGTCAACCAACTCCCGAGATTTTCCTGTCATAGTCCCAACATTCAAAGTCCCCACATTCAGTTTGAGGCCCTGTGCTTTCCTCTTCTCTTTCTGCCGAAGAACCCGCTTTCCACCGCTTCTTCTTCTTCGACCCACAGTAGCTGAATTTCCACTGGCGCCCTGCAGGTTGACGGCGCCGGTGGCGTACGTTGTTAACCCGAGCCACGACTGATCTGGTATGGAATTCTTTAGATGCACGCTCATATTTGTTTGGCAAAGTTTTAAGCCGGATGCCCTTCCTGACGCAACCCTCTGCATTTATCCGTGTTAGGGACCAGCCGACAGTTTGCACTGCCTTGTGCCCCCCATAGGGCTGCATTTGTAAAAACGATTGATGATTGTGAGAATAACTGTGTTACCTTCAGAGGGGGGCAGGCTGATAATGAAGTCCACAGCGATGTGAGACCAAGGGCGGCTGGAAACTCGCTCACCATGCCGCAGGCCTGAAGATTTCTAGATTAAATATGAATTAATCTCTCCTCTTCAGGCACTGTACCTGCAGCTTTCAGCCGTTATTCGATCCTGAGAGTCTTTACAATTATAGCCCAGTGTTAAATGTCCCATTTATTTAGAAATTTCTTGAAAAAAAAAGCTTCATGATCACATGGCCTCTAGCAATGTAACTGAACTTTTTCATTACAGATTCGGGGCAAACCACTCTAGTGAAACGGCCCTTACAAAAGTGACGAATGATCTTTTACTAGCTGTGGACTGCGACACCTCATCAATATTATTATTACTCAACCTCAGCGCTGCCTTTGATACCATCAATCATAATATATTACTAGATTGTCTCGAAATGCGTATTGGTATAACAGGCCCAGCACTTTATTGGTTAAGAGCTTATCTCTCTATCGGACACACCATGTAATCCATGGTAATGTGACCTCTGAATTTTATAAGGTCACTTGTGAGGTAGTGGGAAACTACAACTGACTTAGTAGGTTCTCTTAAGTCGACACAAAGCCTCGGGTCTGGCCTATCTTTTATTGTGGTGACTACAATAGTTAATAGACAATTTTAACAACGTAAAGAGCTACAGTAGCATTGAGGTCCACAAACGCTACATTTGCTCCTAAGCAACAAAGTGTGCTGGAATGAGCCACATCTGTGACATGTTTTCCTTTGAGTTGTCAGTGGTGGTGACTGTAATTGCTGTCCTCCATGGAACTTCCCTTAGTGTTGCTGTAATGATTGTCCCTGTTGAACAATGTGTATATCGCCATACATTGTTTCCTTGCGCAAAGTTTAGCTTCAGACACAGCCATCTCAATTTGGCTTGCAACGGACAAAGCTTTGGTGACGGTGAAGGGTATTTCCAGCAATAAATGCTCCCTGATGCATGCTGAATTTATTCTTTTCAATGATTTGGTCTCTTATCATTTCCTCTTCCATATTTCTAAATTGACTCTTCAAAACTAACTCTTTCAAAGCGGCCACAAACTGGTCTGTACTCTCACCCGGACACTGGCGCCATTGTCTTAAGTGGTAACTTTTGGCAACAGCATTCACATTCAGCGTGAATAAATTCACAAGCGTTTCCAGCGCCGTGTTGTATTTTTCATCAGGAGCCACCATTCATGTTGCCTTGTCTGCTCCAAGGAGCAGACTTGTATTTCCTTTCACTTCATTTTATTCTGAGGTAGCACAAGCAGTAGCATAGCATTCACCAACGTAGCTTGCTCTAACAACTCTACCTTCTTCTTCGTCTCTTCTCTTCTTCATCTCCTATCAAGGCCCCCCCATCTAGACATGCCTCTCCCTAGTGTCCCTAGTGGTTGAATCATGACACCACAACTCCCAAAACTGCCATGCAGCATGTTTGAAGCAAAAATGCCTCTCGAGGGTGCATGACAAATAGTCCGCTGGCGGTTAATTTTTCTTTGCCAAATAATATGAATTAATATGTCAAAGTTTGGCCATCGACGTAAAGTGGTAGGCACACATACAGCCGTTGAGCAGTGGGTGAGTGTAGATGGCCAGCTGTCCTGGACCGTCAGCACGAGTCAGCTGCTGCACCGTCACCAGCTGTCAAAGGCTCGGAGCATGGGAGCAGTTAACAAAATCAAAATGTGGAATATGATGTGTCACCTTCCCAGGGCACTAGACTTATAACAGCCTCTGGAGTGCTGACGAGCAAAGGCGCTTAAGACTTGGCAGAATATGAGAGGGAACACCCACCCTTCAGGGTTACTCCACACAGAGTGCGTACATGTCGAGAAGGTCAGCAGATGACAGAGTTAAAAATACCATATTTTACCAAACCACTTTTTTTCTAGTATTTGGGCTGTAATATTGGCGTTGTGGTGCCTCAGTAAACATGTGAAATATGAATTAAAATCATCCCCCATTCCTGAGTTCCAGACGTTTTTCTGCTGATAGGCCTGAAATCAGGTCATTAGAATTTCTCGAGTTTAGGTGTTTTTTTTTTGGACACTTTTATAATGAGTCCATGTTAGTGAGTCACTCTATGGAGGTCTAAATAGCCAAAATATGAGCCCTTTAAGTGGAAGGCAGAATGGGTGTAGTAAAAAAAAAAAAAAAAAAAAACACGGAGCTCACGCATTATCTGACTTAAGCACAGGGGAGAATATGCCTCTAAATGCCCAAAGCCATGCACATGACAAGTAAAATTCAAAAGTAACATAGACTAATCTGATGTTAGGGTTGTACCATCCGTCCATCCATTTTCTGTACCGCTTCTCCTCATTAGCGTTGCGGAGGAGCTGAAACCTATCCCAGCTATCTTCGGGCGAGAGGCGTGGTACACCCTGAACTGGTCGCCAGCCAATCGCAGGGCACGTATAAACAAACAAACATTCACATTCACATTCACACCTACAGGCAATTTAGAGTCTTCAATAAACCTACCACATATGTTTTGGGGATGTGGGAGAAAACCGTATTTGTGTTTTAATTAGTATGCTGTTTTGCAACAGCTAACCTCGAAATCTTAGGGGCTTTGCCACCAACCAGCCCAAGAACGTTTGAGTTCCTGGTAGCAGAAGGTTTCTGTGGCCCATGTGGTTTGTGTTTCCATCGCACGTATTAGTTCAGGGTAGCTTAAGCAAATGAGGCTGATTTTGCTCATTACTGACACCTACTGGATCTAACAAAATGGTGGTATTTCAAGCTTTAAATTTCAAAGATTTTTGAGTCTTCGATCAACCTACCATGCATGTTCTTGGGATGTGGGAGGAAACCAGAGTACCCGGACGGAGAAAACCCAAGCAGGCACGGGGAGATTATGCAAACTCCACACAGGCGGAGCTGGGATTTGAAACCTGGTCCTCAGAACTCTTTTTTTTTTTCTGGGGGTGGGGGGGTGGGATTGTAGTTAATTTACTGTCTTAACCCAATGTAGTCATACTGTCTGAGGTCCAAGTGGTTAAAGACTACTCCATCCTGCGACGAGAGAGCGCAAGTGTCGTATGTTGTCTGGACAGCATCTTTTGGAATGGCAACTTTGTATGTCAAGTCCAGACAAACGTGGAAAGGGGATTTGGTCACACTGGGGCAAGAAAATGGGGCAGACTGGGATCTGTGGTCCTCAAAGTAGAATCCTGGGTTTTATTCAATCACCCAGCGATGATGAATGCAACATCCTAATTGTTTAGCTGCAATGGGCAACATGCATATTGCATATCAGATGTTGTTTGAGCAGCTGTCAGTCACCACTTGCCTCTGTGCCGAGATGCCCTCTGTACAGGCTGTAATTTGGGACACAAGACTGTTGGGGCTGACTGCAGGACAGCAGGAGAAGAAATTTTAATGGGATTGTACTTTGTTTTTCCACATTTTCTATCTTTTCTTGGATCTTGGGGTATGGAAATCCTGCATGCACATGTACAGTACAACCTAGGGTGAGTGGAATTTTTTTTTTACTTCAGCATGTGGAGTCTCTGCACAGTGTTTGTTTAATATAGACGATGTGCTTTTCATTCCAAAGATTTGCAAACGGAGAGCCATTAGCAGAGTGTGAAAATGTTCCAGTATTAATACTAGTGGATCCTCTTTAACAGCTTGATAGTCTTACTAAAACGTGTCAGATGATGGATTTGATTGGGTTTGTATGACTGCAGATAAGGCCAGGTCAGACTTTAGTTTCTGCTATTCTATTAATATCCTGAATGTGTAACAATGTGCTCATACAGTTGCCACAAATATGCTGAAGTGAAAAGTTAAATAAAAGGGTACATAATACATCAATGTGGCCGACTGGATGGCACATCTGCCTCACAGTTCTGAGGATCCGGGTTCAAATCTGGCCTCACCTGTGTGGAGTTTGTATGTTCTCCCCGCGCCTGTGTGGTTTTCTCCGGGTACGCCGGTTTCCTCCCACATCCCCAAAACATGCGTGGTAGGTTGATTGAAGACTCTAAATAGTAATTGTAATAGATGTGAACGTGAAAGGTTGTTTGTTTATATGTGCCGTGCGATTGGCTGGCAACCAGTTCGGGGTGTACCACGCCTCTCGCCCGAAGATGGCTGGGATAGGCTCCAGCACGCCTGCGACCCTTGTGAGGATGAAGCGGTACGGACAATGGATGGATAATAATAATAATAATAATAATCAAACAAATGAGCTCGAAGTGCTAAAGCGCAACATTAAAAATGACAATACGAGATACATCTAAAATAAACTAGTCAAGATTAAAATCAACTACTAAAAACAATGGGCCTCATTCACTGACAGTGCATAAGTAAAGGTTTGTGTTTAAATTGTGCATAAGACAGTGTTTAAATTGTGCGCTCTTTATTACCAACTGTAACATTGGTACATGAACATGGATAGACATTACTTTAAATAAGTTTCAGCTCGTCTTACTCTGATTTCCCAACTACAGCTTGCTACTAGTTGATGTGGTTCTCATCTAGGTTCATTTCATTTCAGATAGCTGGGATAGGCTCCAGCATGCCCGCAACCCGAGTGAGGATAAGCAGTACCGAAAATGGATGGGTGGTTATTTTTTGGCGGGGGGGGGGGGAGAAACCGTGAACACAAAGGGTCTCAAACATTTTGTAAAACAGAACATTTTTAGAACGCAGAAGAAAGAAGGTAACTATCTGAAAAGGACTGTACAATTTAAAAATAAATTCTTTGCAAATGGATTTGAGGCGATTTTAAAATAGATTCCAAGTAGGTTCTTGATACACCCACTTATTACCTTTCGAAATTGATTGTTTCAAATGGGAGTGTGTAAGGCTGACTGCACTGCACTTCTGTCAGTAGAAATGCCTTTTTAATGGGGGCAGCAATCAGGCAGCCGTCGCCACTGAGCCAAAGAAAAACACACTGGAAACATGCAAGCGTGTCAGAAGCTCATTATCAAACGGAGCAGCGTTTATAACACTGCTGAGAGGAACAGTAAATCACTGTGCTCGCCGAGAGCGTTGAGTGGAGAGAGCCTTGCCTTCTTAAATGCACTGCTCGCCTTTCTACACACCACGGACTGTGTGGGTTGTATGTGTCCATTCAACAAGAGTGGCCACAGTGGATACGATTCTTATTTGTGGTTTTTGTTTTCTTAAAGCGAAAAGTATTGTTGTTAACTTTCAGGGAGGTTGGATGTGTGCGCTAACTTTGCATCTTAAAATGTACATTTTTATTGGATTTACCAAAGCGAATTCAATCACAATTATAGAAGGGGGGGCTGGGGGGATAAATAATATCAATTTTAACGGGAAAAAAAAGGATAATTGAAACATAGCCTGTAATTAAAATTTGTTTATTCTACTTTGGTAAACAATTTAGTTGACATAAGTAGATTTTAATCTTTGAACGATATGTGCAACCCACCCATGTTTGAAAAAGTGCATAGAATAACTTGATTTCAAAATATACTTTTTGGCCAAATTCTACTATCCCCTAACTGCAAGGGAGATACAAATGGTTGTTTCATGGTAAATCTGATTTATCTGTATAACACGTTTCTAATTTCAGCTAGTCAAAGTGAAGTCAATTGCATGTGTCGTTATGATAGGAAATTAACAGCTCATTCAAACAGCAATGGTGCAGCATCAGGAGCAACTGGGGTTCACTATCTTGGGTTGAGAAACGACCTCTAGCACCTGAGCAACCGTCTCCACGGGTCCAACTTGATTTGTCGCTAACCTCGGGGCTAAACATCTTTCTTCTCTCCCGGGTCAGGTGGAATGCAGACACAGGATCTGACTAGGTTTTGGCCTTGTCATTGGTTTGTTTACACTCCTTGCTTTGCTAAGAAGCTATCAAGCATATTAACGGTCCGACATACTATTTTTAAACGATAGATGCATAAAACAGCTGGCCTGATGTATTAATAAGTGCACAAAAGCTTTGGATTATATCAGTCAATGTGTTTATCATTTTTAAACCATCCAGAAAATACAATGGCATAGAGAGCACACACCTTTGCCCAAGGCAAAATGGAGAACAACCATGGAGATCAATGGATTCTTTCTTGACCCATGACGGACTGCGGGACAAAGTTGTGTTAATTCATTGACAAATTAATGAATACAGAGACACATTGCCTCATCATTGCTTCCTGACATTGGTGGAGCTAAATAAAAAAATCATCTTGAAACGGTTAACCTCGATGAAAAATTCAGCTTTGTGTCAAGCTCGTCTGCCCATCGCATCGTCACACATCAGATGCAGTTTAATCACATCTCCTATATGAAACATTGCCAGAGGAAACGCATTGTGTACTGTCTAAACCAAACAGCATGAACACATCAAATCTTCATGCTTTAGCTCTTGATTAACTCTTCCAATAAGATATCCATCAGCAGAACTGGGGTCCTGACACAAACCAAATGGGATAGCAGACACACAGTCTGAGTGAATTGTGTCATTGTGAGGCTGATAATGACTGCCTTCTTTACACATTAAATGCAAGTCGGGGGGGGGGGCTTGCCTTGGCGGCCTGTTTTTGCATGAAGTAAAATGCCTCCTATTGAATCAGGCATAGGCAGAACTGTTTAACATTTATGTAGGTTGTTTAAACAGTCGTTAACTACAGATTAAGTGAGATTTGTGCCTCTGGTTTAGAAGAATCTGCTGTTCAGATACTGCATACGCAGACACACAAATGCCTTCAGGCAAGCACAAGGAGCCACGCTCAGATTCACATATGCACAAAACTATGAGGCAATACAGAAATAGAACACTAATAGAGGGCTACATAGGGTAACTGTTTTTGGGTGGTTTTACCAGTGGTATCTAGGTACTGCAATGTGGATATTAATGCAGATTCACTCACCACTGCCTTCATCAAAACGTCTTCCTGTTTACATACTTGTGACCAATAAGAGAAGTGAGCAATCGCATGTGTTTTGGATTTGGTTTTGCTTTTTTTCTTTATTTATGTATTTTTAAGAACGTGAACCAAAACTGAAGATTGAAATTGACCAAGATGAGAACCACGTGAACTAGTAGCAAGCTGTAGTTGGGAAATCGAGCTGAAACTTCTTGAAAGTAATGTCTGTCTATGGTCATGTACCAATGTTACAGTTGGTAATAAAGAGGGCCTATTTTCTTTAAACTTGACTGAATGGCAACATTTTAGTACAACAATCAATGAATGGCAATAACCACATAACGAAAAGGATGGCACAGATGATTTTGCTTGATTTGAAAAGAATAAGACAACAATGTCCAGTATGATTATTTCCTTGAAGTACGAACATATTGGTCAAACACGGATTTGTGTGTCAAATGTGCGCAAATGTTCGAGCGCACAATTTAAACACAAACTTTTACTTATGCACTGTCAGTGAATGAGGCCCATTGTTTTTAGTAGTTGATTTTAATCTTGACTAGTTTATTTTAGATGTATCTCGTATTGTCTTTTTTAATGTTGTGCTTGAGCACTTTGAGCTCATTTGTTTGATTATGATTATTATTATCCATCCATTGTCCGGACCGCTTTATCCTCACAAGGGTCGCAGCCAATTGCAGGGCACATATAAACAAACAACCATTCGCGCACACATTCACAGCTACGGGCAATTTAGAGTCTTCAATCACCCTACCATGCATGTTTTTTGGGATGTGGGAGAAAACCGGAGTGCACCACGCAAGCACGGGGAGAACATGCAAACTCCACACAGGCGTGCCGGGATTTGAACCCAAGTCCTCAGAACTGTGAGGCAGATGTGCTAACCAGTCATCCACCGTGCTGCCATTATTATTATTATTATTATTATTATTATTATTAGTAGTAGTAGTAGTAGTAGTAGTAGTAGTAGTAGTAGTAGTAGTAGTAGTAGTAGTAGTAGTAGTAGTAGTATTTCATTAACTAATTGTGCACTTGAATACTTATCATTTATGTGTGAATGACCACCGAACATCAACAGTGGCGGCTCCCTGAAAATCATGGAAAATTGATTTTTCATGAGACTTGTACATTTCTTTGAAGTCCGTGAAAAAGAGAAAACGGCTGCATTTTCAATAAGCAGAATAAATAAATTAATAATCAGAGGGAGTTTGAAAAACTCCCTCTGATTATTATTGCTGTGCAACAGAGGGAGTTTTGCCAAACTCCCTCTGTTGCACAGCAAAATTGTTCCAGCACAAAGGCATACAGATCCATTCTGAAAGGCCATGCAGCTGAACAGGACAGGTTGAAAAAAAAAAAAAAAGAAACCAAAATAAAATAAAATGATAAAACACTTTCAATCTGAAAATGCCCTATGTAGCGGATGCAGTGTATAGTTGGGACATGTGGACAGCTCTGGCTAAACTTACACTTTGAAGGAGCGCGTGTTCACTTCTCTTCCTGCTCTCATACAGTGCAGACGCTTTTCTAATTGCTGCTGCTTGTTTCGCCTCTGTTTGTATTTTGTTATGCTGATGAGCTTGTTTTCTTCTTCCAAGAAAATTGGAAGAAGCGACTCCTGGATATTGTTAAACTTGTGGGAATGTACTTTTTTTTTGTAGATTCAGTCAGTTTTTTTTACCTCCGTACGCATGACTGTGGCCTGCTAATTAGCGCAGGGCAACGGGACCAACAACAAGAGGCCTCTCTACCCCGCTGAGGACTATCCTGGACTGCTACAGAGGGTGTTGGTCCTCAAAACGAAAATCCACCGACTTGAAGTGTATGTGGATTTAAATGGACAGTCGGGGAAAGAAACCACTCTACCGATGTCTCAAAATGGCAAGCAGAAGTGTGCTAACAGACAGCCACTTCGTGTAACAAATAGAATTGATGTGGACTGTGGAAACGGTAATGGATCATCCAGCAGTTCTCCCTGGAAGTTACTGGATTGGGACAACATCTAAAAGGGAGAGGACAACATCACCACCACCACCACCCACTGAGGAATCCAGCTGGCCTGCGTTGCGTGCTGCTTTAACACCTCATGAGCGGCTTGGACGGCCGATACAGCAAAGGACAAGAAAAGAGGACGCTAGTCATTGCAAAACATTGACATCAGACTTACAAATAGATTTCAGCCACTTTTACAAGACCCTGGCCAAGAATGCTCATCCTCCACCACCCCTGAAAGGTATGAAACTAAATCATACACACACAAAAATGGTACCCCAAATGTTAATTGTTGGTGATGGAGCATTCTAGGATGTGAAACGTTTTTGCAGTGAGAAGAACACCAAAGTACGGTGTTTTACCAATGATATGGTGTCTGATATCTCCCAAAAAAAGTCCTGGAGATCACTAATGAGCACCTAACTGCGAAATCTGTCATTATGCACACAGGGGCCCTGGATGTTGTCAAGCAGCAATCAGAGGTACTGAAGCGATATTTCATTGATGTCCTAACAAATGTGCAATGTTTGGATGCTGAGGTTTTCATAAGTGGACCTCTCCCAATGGTATGAGTTGGAGATGAACGTTTCAGTAGGATCAGTCAATTAAGTAAGTGGCTCAAAGAAGTGTGTACTGTACTATCTGTGAATTTCATTGACAATTTCCGCTTTTTTTTGGGAGCACAGACATCTTTACAAGGCAGACGGTTTCTGTCTAAATAGACAAGTTGTTAAGTTGTTGGCTGCCAACATTTTTTACTGTGTACGTCATTCAGCGGCCCGAAAGGAAAACACTGGCTTTGTTGACACGGCTGAAGGACAAAAAGATGCAGTTGTTCCCAAACAATCCCAAAATTTATGGAGGATTTTTCAGAAGTGCTGTCAGTTATTTGTTCTGACTACAACTATTTTGTCATAACGGGAGACTTTAACATTCATTTTTACAATAGCGTTAAAGTGAAAAAATAATCTAAAAAACTCTCTGCTATACTAGACACATTTGACCTCTCTCAACATATTAAGAGTCCAACCCACACTCAGGGTCACATCTTAGACCTGATCATCTCTAAGGATGTTGAAATTCTATCAGTTGACATGAAGGATATGTCTACCCTGCTATCTTCTATCTAATATATGGCTATTTCTGACCATTTTTGCGTATTTTTTGAATTACAGATTCTTCCAAAAGTTCAGACAACCTCTATGGCTATTAAGAAAAGGTACATAAATGAGAGTACCGCCACTATGTTTATGGAGACCAGAGCTGTGCCACAAACTGTGAATGCCGAGACAGCTGATGTACCTTTGGATGATTTCATCTGTAAAATCTCAAATGTCATGAATGCTGTCGCTCCTATTAAAACTAAGACAATCTTGAGGCGACCTAGAACAGTGCGGAGGAGCACAATGATGGTAAACACCTCTAAATAAAAGTGCAGGAAAGCAGAACGTAAGTGGAGAAAAACTAAACTCCAAATTGACTATGACCTCGACAGACACAGTCTTTGTAATTTTAACCAAGAGTTAGTCAGGGCTAGACAGCAACACTTTTCTGAAATCATCAGTAAGAACTTCAACAATACTTGCACACTTGCACTCTGTTTGCTGTGGTTGACAAGCTCACAACCCCACCCCCCCCCCCCCGCCCCCGAATCAGATAGCTCCAGAACGCCTAACAGTCGATAAATGCAATGAATTTGCTTGCTATTTTAGTGAAAAAAAATACAATACACCATCTTAAATATCAGCACAAATAAGCAAAATTATAAAATGATACGACATCCGAAGCCACCCAGAAATAAACTCTATGACCATGTCAGAATTTGATACAGTTGACCAAAAAACTGTAAAGAAAACGGTTCAGCAGCTGAAACCATCAACGAGCTGTCTTGACTCAATACCATCTGCCTTTTTCAAAGTTATTGTAAAGTCTGTGCTAGCTGATTATCAGCCAATAATCAAAAAATAGAACAGTGGACGCTTCCAGATTAGCAAGCTATAGACCCATCTCACATCTCTCTTTCATAACCAAGATTGTTGAGAAAGTTATTTTTAACAAACTCAACAATTTCTTGAACTTAAATGGCCTTTTTGAAATTTCAATCAGCGTTTCCAACGCATCACAGTACAGAATCTGCTCTTATCAAAGTGCTCAATGATATAAAGTTGAATACTGATTCGGGAAAGGTTTCACTTCTGGTCTTGTTGGATCTCAGTGCGGCTTTTGATACGGTAGATCATAATATACTGGTGAACAGGTTGGAAACGTGGGTAGGACTAAATGGAACAGTCCTTAAATGGTTCAGGCCCTACCTGGAGGAAAGGTTATTTTGTAACCATTGGAAGTGTTCAATCTCATCGAATGGCAATGACCTATGGGGTCCCTCAAGGGTCAGTTCTTGGACCCCTCCTCTTCAGCCTGTATATGCTACCCTTGGGTCAAATTCTTCAGCACTTTAATTTTGACAATCGTAGCTATGCAGATGACACACAGATTTATCTAGCAGTGTCTCCAGATGACTACAGTTCAATTGAGGTTTTGTGTCACTCTCAAAAACAGATAAATAAATAAAAAAATGTCTTCCATTAAACCTCAACAAAACTGATATAATTGTTTTTTGCAATAAAGAAAAGAGGATTGCTGTTAGTACCTGGAGTCACTCTCTTTAAAAACCAAAGACTCCGAAACCTTGGTGCCCTGATAGACTCCGACCTGACTTTCAACAGTCATATCAAATCAATTACTAAAACTGCCTTCTACCACTGCGATTGGCTGGCGACCAGTTCAGGGTGTACCCCGTCTCTCGCCCGAAGTTAGCTGGGATAGGCTCCAGCGCGCCCGCATCCCTTGTGAGAATAAAGCGGCACAGAAAATTGATGGATGCCTTCTACCATCTGAAGAACATATCCAGAGTGAAGGCTTGCATGTACCAAGCAGACCCATCCATGCTTTTATCTCAAGTAGACTTGACTATTGTAATGGTCTTCTGGCTGGACTCCCCAAAAAGAGCATTAAACAGCTGCAGATCATTCGGAATGCTTCAACTCGAGTTCTGACCAGACCAAAGAGGAACATATTACTCCAATTCTAAAGTCTTTACCCTGGCTCCCAGTTGGCTTTAGAATAGATTTTAAAGTTCTGCTACTGGTCTATAAATCACTAAATGGTTTAGGTCCTGAATACATGAAAAAAATGCTAATTGAATATAAACCCAGTAGGGCTCTGAGATCGACAGACTCAGGTCAAATAGTAGAGCAAAGCAAACATGGTGAAGCAGTATTTAGCTATTATGCTGCACACAAATGGAATAAGTTGCCAACAGAAATGACGTGAGCCCCAAGTGTGAATGTTTTTAAGTCCAGGTTAAGAACCTTTCTTTTTTCTCATGATTTTTAGAGCATTTCCACTTTTAAATGATATTTCTTGCATCTTACGCTGTTTTAATTGTACTTTTATTTTATTTTTTCTCTGTTTTCAATGTTAAGCTGTTTTTTCCCTTTGTTTTTAAATGCTTTAATCATGTAATGCACATTGAGTTACCATGTGTATGAAATGCACTATATAAATACATTTTCTTTGCTTTGCTTTGCTTTTGTTCTGTATGAAATAAATCCAATAAAAGTATTTAAGCAAAGCACTGCTTATGGCTCAATTCATGTTCTGAGGGCCATCAATAAAAAAGGGGTGCGCCTAACATGCTCTGGATCACCGGTTTCACGTAGACATAGTTTAATAGCCTCTGAAGCACATAAGAGGAAAAGTGCTTAAATTGACAGGAGAATAGGCCGAAGGCCAGATTTGACAGTGAAAACCCACATTTTCAAATTGCTCTACCCATAGCACATATCTGGAATGAAGGTGCGTAAATGACAGATGTGCAGGAAGTCAATGGGAGAGTCTGTGCGGCCAGAAATGTATAGTATATATAGTATATGGCATGTCAAAGCAAACATTTGTAAAACATGTTTCTCGACATGATTTTATTCTTTTCTGAGCAAAAGATTTGACTTGGGTGAAGATTTTCCAAATCTTTTTAATAGGTCTCCACATCAGGAGACAATTGAACAGATTATTTATTTATTTATTTTTTTGTCTTCAGGCTTTTTAATTGATGAAATGGTCTTTCAATGTGCTATAATAAAACTTCCTGTTGCCCTGGCACACACTTCACAATGGTTCAGTATTTAATATCTGTGGTATCAAATACTGGAATTGATGACAAGGGTTTTACACTACTATTTGTTTTTGTTTTTGTTACGGTCAAGGAAATCATTTTGGAAAAACACACTTGGAAAAACTATCGATCTTCCTCTTTTCCTTTTGGCTTGTCTCTTTAGGTGTCGACACAGTGCGTCATCCTTTTCCATGTAAGGCTGCATATCTCCTGCATCCTCCTCTCGAACACCAACTGCCCTCATGTCTTCCCTCACGACATCCATCAACCTTCTCTTTGGTCTTCCTCTAGTTCTCTTGCCTGGCAGCTCCATCCTCATCATCCATCTACCAATATACTCACTATTTCTCCTCTGGACGTGTCCAAACCATAGAAGTCTGCTCTCTCTAACTTTGTCTCCAAAACATCGAACCTTGGCTGTCCCTCTGATGAGCTCATTTCTAATTTTATCCATCTTGGTCACTCCGAGAGCGAACCTCAACATCTTCATTTCCACCACCTCCAGCTCTGCTTCCTGTCGTCTCTTCAGTGCCACTGTCTCTAATCCGTACATCATGGCTGGCCTCACCACTGTTTTATAAACTTTGCCCTTCATCCTAGCAGAGACTCTTCTATCACATAACACACCTGACACCTTCCTCCACCCGTTCCAACCTGCTTGGACCCGTTTCTTCACTTCCTGACCACACTCACCGTTGCTCTGGACAGTTGACCCCAAGTATTTAAAGTCCTCCACCCTTGCTATCTCTTCTCCCTGTAGCCTCACTCTTTACCCACCACCACTCTTATACATGCACATATATTCTTCTTACTTCGGCTAATCTTCATTCCTCTGCTTTTCAGTTCTTGACTTAACCTTTCTAATTGTTCCTCCACCTGCTCCCTGCTTTCACTGCAGATCACAATGTCATCTGCAAACATCATGGTCCACGGGGATTCCAGTCTATCCTCATCTGTCACCCTATCCATCACCACTGCAAACAGGAAGGGGCTCAGATCCCTGATGCAGTCCCACCTCCACCTTAAATTTGTCTGTCACACCTACAGCACACCTCACCACTGTTCTGCTCCCCTCGTCCATGTCCTGTGTTATTCTAACATACTTCTCTGCCACTCCAGACCTCCGCATGCAGTACCACAGTTCCTCTCTGGGTACTCTGTCACAGGCTTTCTCCAGATCTACAAAGACACAATGTATCTCCTTCTGACCTCCTCTGTATTTTTCCATCAACATCCTCAAGGCAAATAATGCATCTGTGGTACTCTTTCTAGGCATGAAACCACTTCTGTCCTGAGTCAAGCCTCCACTACTCTTTCCCATAACTTAATTGTGTGGCTCATCAACTTTATTCCTCTATAGTTCCCACAGATCTGCACATCACCCTTGTTCTTAAAAATGGGCACCAGCACACTTTTCCTCCATTCCTCAAGCATCTTCTCACGCGCTAGAATTCTATTGAACAAGCTGGTCAAAAACTCCACAGCCACCTCTCCTAGATGCTTCCATACCTCCACAGGAATGTCATCAGGACCTTTCCATTTGTCATCCTCTTTAATGCCTCATCCTCTTTCTAACTTTAATGCCTTTCAAATCAAGATGATGACCAGTGTGGACACCTCAGTTACCCGCTCTCTAGTATTGTTTTTGTTTTTATGTTCATCCTTGGAGACCCACTAACCTGTATGTGTATGTGTTCACTGTGATGGGTAAAATGCAGAGCACACATTTCGTGTGCATGCATGCATGTTCATGACAATAAAGGTGATTCTATTCTATATCTATTATATTCTATTACACGACTACACCTACACAACTCGCTAACCATCAAGGAGGCTACTCCGGACTTTCTTTCACCAACTTTCGCAAATCCGGTCAGTTTTTTCCCTGAGTTACTCAACGGAGCAGCGACCGCAGTCTTTGGCGCATGGAGGCGGAAGTGGCGCCACAGAGGGAAGTGAGCCGGCATCCAGGTGAAACTCCGCAAGAGAGGATATAGACTCACCATACACCTCGCGAATCTACGCTCTACTCAACAAAATGGACAAGCTTCATCTTCTGAAGAAGACCAGTAAAGACTTCGGACGTTCCGCTGCCATGTGCTTTACGAAAACTTGGCTTTGTGAGGCTGTACCCGATGGCGCCGTCATGCTTCCCGGCTTCCATCTTCACAAGGAAGACCGCAACATGGAATTATCAGGGAAAACAAAAGGCGCCGTGATATGCTTCTATATCAACGGAAAATGGTGTACGGACGTCACGGAGCTCAGCACACACTGCACCCCGCATTTAGAGTCGCTGTTTTTGAATTGTAACCCATTCTCCTCACCTCGTGAGTATGCATCATTCATTCTCGCTGGTGTCTACATTCCGCCTCAAGCTAACACGAACGCTGCACTGCTAACGCTTGCCGAACAAGCTTGCATGTTCTCCCCTTGCCTGTGTGGATTTTCGCCGGGTAGTCCGATTTACTCCCACTCCATAAATGCATGGTAGATTAATTGACGACTCCAAGTTGTCATTGTGAATGTGAGTGTGAATGATTGTTTGTTGTCTATACTGTCTGTGCCCTGTGATTGGCTGGCGACCAGTTCAGGGTTTAACCTGCTTCTCCCCAAAGTCAGCTCGGATAGGAGCACACCCACGACCCTAGTGAACAGGATCAGGGTCCGACATTAACAGTGGCCGGGGGCCCCTACAACGTTACCACCTATGAATAGACGCTGGCCCGCTCTGTCCAGTACACATTTTTAAGTCACTGAAAATTTTCGCCCTCCAAAAATAGATCAAAATTAAATTTTCTGTGTTGGTCTTTTATCACCGAAACATCCCGTCCAAGACAGGATGTTGTGATCACGCAAGGAGTAACGGTGACCGGCGGTACCGCCTGACTGGATAAACAAATTCAGGTTATCCTCAATACGATACCCAAAGCTAACGAAGGTAACGCTGCTAGCCTCATACATTCAACATTCATATAAATCGTAGCGGCACCACGGAATGTTAGTGAGGAACAAAGGCAGCGACAAAAAGTTAAACTTGATTGCCAGATTATTATGTCAAATAATGTGCGGACAATGACTATTGTATGTGCTAACTAGGACTTTATTCATCAAAAAACAACGCACACTGAACACCACCATGACACTTCACAGCACTGTCGTAACACTTGTGGGACAATACTACATACGAGGCGGCGTGTAGGCGTATGTGAATCATCGATGTCGTAAAAATGATTGCCAATTATTTGTTTACTGTTGGCCTGCTGGTATTTGTTTATTTCAAGGGATTTCCCTTGGGATGCATCATCTCATTTTCAAGAGGGTCCTTTCAACACATACACATATAATCACCAATGTACCACATAATATTCATTCATTCATTCATTCATTTTCCGTACCGCCGTGCCGCCTACAACATAATAATTGAAGGTAAAGCCAAATCATAACGCACGCACACACACTCACGTGCAATGCTCCCCTAAGCTTAGCCTCCCACCAACCAGCCAATATTTTATACATATAAATGTACTTATATATTAATATATAATATACAGTACATGCACAAAATCAAGACACAAGATAAAACAGTAAGTAAATATTTTCATAATTTTGTAAGTGATTTATTCTTTTAAGCATTATTATTAATTTGTGCAATTGCAATGCCTTGATTTTTGTCAGATTAGTGCAGATTCATCACAATGAATGCAATTGGACTAATACTTTTTTTTAAAGGCCCTTAAATAGTACAGTATAAAGACGCTATATATGAAATAATAACTAAAATTGAATGTATTATATCGTAAACATACGGGTCAGTACAAGTTCAAAGATGGCCACCACAACTTGGTTTATGGTTGGATTACCACTCAAAAAGGCTTAACGTTGGATCCTGGTGAGGACCCACATTATTTTTTATTTTATTGGTTACTGGCTCCAGCACGCCTTGTGAGGATAAAGAAAATGGATGGATGGACTTACTATAATGGGAAAACCTGGAAAAGAGGCTTTGTCCAAGATGCCCCTGTGAGAATGTGACCAGACCAGACCGGACCGGACCATTACCCTTGCCAAGGCAGACGTGGGCAGCATGACGTAAGATTGCCATTGTGCCTGGACCTAAGTGTTGCATACATGCCCTGTGTAATATCAAGTTAGCATCCTTGAGCTGCTCTGTAATTAGCAACAGGCACCTTGTCAGCTGTACTGTAAATGGAGACAGTGGTGGGTCAACTGTCAGGTCAAAAACCTCATGAGTCCGGGATGCTTTGACTGCTTGATGAGTTAACAGGCCTTAGCGAAGATCAACGAGCAAGCAAACAAACAAAAACATCATCTATCGACCTCTATAACCATGTTTCGACACTCGACTTTATTTTGTCGTTTCTTCGTCACTTTTAAATGAATGACTTCAACAATTAATACGGATACATTTCTGTCATTGTACTGCTGCGTATAGACACTATCTGCCACACTGAGATAAGTTAAGATAAAACGAGAAAAGATAATCGTTTAACGATCCCCGGTGGGGAAAGATATGGTGATAAGCCCGCTTTCAAAGATGACTTGGCAGGAAACACAGTTGGCTGCTTGTTGTTTTGGTGTGGGCTGAGGCCAGGGTGCCTGCCAATGCGCTGGTGTGGACAGCTGGCCTGTCTGATCCCTCTGGTCTGCTCTTAAATTGGTTTTAGCGGCAGCACTAATGAAGCTGATTATCTGTGTGGCTCAAGGCGCTACTAACCCTGTGACGTTCCTCACAGCTGGTGGGACCAGAGCTCGAAAGCCATCCGACAACAAAAACAAAAACAAATTAATATTTGGCATGACTGAATGAATGATTCTTTTTTAATTTCAGAAACACAGCTTTCACTAGATAATAGAATACTAGGGAGTAATACTATTAATACTAATAATAATAATACTAATACGTATTACTCACTAGAATTCTAGTGAGTAATAAATGTAAAAAACAGCAAGCCGTAGGAACGTCATGCATTTTTCATCAAGTCAGCTTGATTTTCTTTGCGGTACTTTGGACCAGTTTGTCAGAAATTGCATGTGATGTTGGGGCCAAGTCAAAGTACTGGATGAAATGAAACCACGAAAGGCAAGTGAAGTACCCTGCTCTTTGAAGGTACCGTGTGTCATCATTAGCGCATTTGTGTGTAACATACCATAGATCACAATCCTCTTTATTGTGTCTCAACAACACAAACATTGTCAATATAACTAACTGAATGGAACATTATTAGTGAATCGTGCAATCATTTTCATATACAGTACAAACATACATATGGAAATCAAAACAAATATATCTGAATGTATGGCACTAGTAATAATAGTTTTTTTCTTTTTTCTTCCTAGCCTCTTCAGCATTAGAACTGTAACAGAACACACATTTATCCACCTTTGCCTTGTACACAGGCGTCACGGTGACCAATTGGTTAGTTTATTCACTTCACAGTTCTGTGGACCCGGGTTCGAATCCGGCCTTCCTGTGTGGAGTTTGCATGTTCCCCCCCGTGCCAGTTTTCCAAAAACTTTCCCGCATTCCAAAAACATGCGTGGTTAGGTTAAATGCATTCCATAAATTGCCCGTAGGTGTGAACGTGTGTGGTGTTTGTTTATAAGTGCCCCTCGATTGGCGGGCGGCCACTTTAGGGTGCACCCCACCTCTCGCTCAAAGTCAGCCGGGATAGGCGCCGGCACACCGTCGTGACGATAAGCGGTTAAGAAAATGAATGGCTGCATGGATGGCTTTTACACAGAACCCAGCGAAGCGCACATAACGGTTTGTGCTTTCAGAAAGCGACACAGCATTATGCATCAGATGATTAGATGCACGATGATACCAGCGTCTCATGTGATGTATAAAACACTTTGTGTGACAATGACTTTGACCACTCCTTTATGCAGAACAACAACAATGGGGGGGAAAAAATGACATTCGTTTTTCACAAAGTGTATGGGGGGCTACGAAAGGGAAGGAACCTGTTTGCTTTGTGTTCAAATTTTTCACTCAAGGACAGGCACGGCCATTTCAAATTTGCAACCCATTTTGGGAAATGTGTTAAACTACTGTTGAACTACCTCGTATGAGTTCACAACTTTACTGTAATTACTAACAATGGCATTGAGGGGGTTTGGAGCTACAGTAGATGCTCTTGATTGACAGAGTACTTTGTCACAACGAGTTCCTTTCTCCCTTTTGCCTCAGTGACAGGGAACAATATTTTCCAATGGATATACAATATTTGCAGGCGCTCCTTTTCATCTAACACCAGCCGCTCAACGGCACACAAAGGGACAGAATGATCAGAAAAAGCATCATGCAGTAGGAAAATACTACATTATTATTGTCCTTGCAAAATAGATTTGAAAGTCTCAACAACAACAGTGAATGTGTGATCCTTGTATTGTCCAGCTTGTACAGATTACATTCACGGGGAGAGTGTTGGCGGTTGAATGGGTGTCTATGTGTCTCAATCTTCACTCCCATGAGCATTGCCATTTGTCTGCTTTCACTACTGAGAGCAGCTTGTCAGAATTGGCGGGGGGCCTGGCGCTTCCTATAGTCCCGGCGCTCAACAAAGCATTTATTACACAGTTTGATTCGCGCCACAGAGAAAGAAGAGGTAGTAGAGAATATCGTGAACAGTATCATGCAGTAAGAAAACACTAACAGGAAGCATTTGAGCCATCTTTTGTCTTTGCTTCTTCCTCAAGTTAGCATGCTGTGTAAATTACTTATACACTCAAAGACAATTCTGTGGTTATTTCACAACCTGAGATTTTATTTGTTAAGCCCCCTCGGTGAGTCTGGTGATTGAAACAGCTATGACTCCAATGAATGACTCAAAGATTTTCGGAAAATGTTGAGCCTTATTAAAAACACACAAGGTAGAGGGGGCGGGTTTTGTACAATGTACACAGACATGTTATTCGGTCCACCATTATAATTGTCTTCCTCGTCACAGTTGCACTGATTTCAAAAATATTTGTTATTTTGTCTTTGGCAAGATTCTCAACCAAAAACCAGCATTACTTCGATACTCTCGAAGACGATAACAATTCAACATACTGTGAAAATGCTAAATACACTCCAAGAGATAAAAGACGCACAATAAAGTTATATCACCAATGCCGAAAATGCTCCACTCATCAAGGACAACCTTCTATACTTTGACTGCGGCACTTTTTTGGGAGCAATCGTCTGTCCCTCAGGAAAACAACAACAACAAAAGTTTACAATTTGACAGTTGTGCAAGGGGTCAAGTAGTGAGTAAATATTTCCTACATTCCTTACAATTTCTTGAATGAGTAATTCGAAATTCATTTGAATGGGAAATTGGTTACAGAGGTAAATGTTTTGTGATGATCCTGGAACAGATTATGAAGTCTTCAGGATACCAGTCTCTAAGGATAGTCCTGACAGTTGGGAGGAGATCCCAGGGCATACTGATGGGAATAATGTTCCATCTGGCCTGGGAATGTTTTAAGATCCCCCAGGAAGCTGATGGAGTTGGCTTGAGTTTGGGACATCTGGGATGTTTTACATTCCCTGCAGCCTGTGTGGCTTTTGCCGGGATTCATTGGTGAAAAGGTGATTGTTTTTTCTCTCCCTATTGGAAGTTACTGTCCTTCCAGTGGATTTCAAGAAACTTGGGCTGCATTCAGCCTTTTGATATGTCAAATTTCAGTGTTATTAAAATACACTCAATTTTATGGGGGTTATATCGAAGTTGGTAAAATTAGCAAAATGTAAAATCACAGAGAGTATTCAACCGACTGCTGCCGGTGCATTGCCACCTGGAAAATAACTGTGCGCCCTGTGCCAGGCTCCAAAATTGCGCAACCCCTGGCCAGCTGGCCAAATCAGCAACAACACACTGCATCAAATATAACAATATCTCCACAATATCTCTAAATGTCTGTCCGAGTATCAGTATCGACCTGTTAGAGCATCTATGTCAAACTCAGGCCCGGGGCCAAATTTGCCACACGATTTAATTATATTTGGCCCGCAAGACCATATTAAATGTGTATTAGAGCAGGCCCGCCAGTATATAGCACATGCGCCACTAATATTACAAATCCCAGAATGCTTTGTTAGTGTGTTGGCCCATCAGTCTAGACCGGCAAGCGCGCCTTCCCTTTCTGTTGCAGTCGTTAGCAACTATGCTACCGGTCTCCTCGAGCAAATTTGCAATTCCTCTTCCCAAAAATGGCCAAACAAAAGATGGAAAACGGTTAACTTCCAAGACAGGGAGGCAGATTGTCTGTTCACTAAAGTCAAAGACAGACCTGTTTGTCGTGTGCGGAGCAACGTGGTTGTAACAAAGAATATAACAACATTGGATTAATGTTTTTTTTCATGCCCTTTATCAACTCCTAGGCAGTTTGAAGTTTGGATTTGTATTGATTTTTTTTGGGGGGGAAAAAAGACTTACATCAAAAAGAAAGGTATTTGGAGATAGATAAAGAGAAGACGGAGAGACAGAATAATTCATGCTATCGATTTAAATACAAAACAACAAACAAATACCACTGATGTCTTTTATCGCAAATTTGATTTCTCTTGTTTATAATATTAAAGTTTTATTCCAGATACAGTGTTTAAGAAAAATGTAAGTTTGTTGTCATATGACAAACTTACATTTTTCCACGGCTGCCATTAATGGCAGGCACGGTGCAGCTGCGTGAGAACGCGAGGTACATTCAGTGACACTGCGTAAATGAGAGAGAATGTGTTTTTTGGTGGTTCTTTTGTAATACAGCACATAATTGTAAAAACTGATTAGGCCTATTGGGAAAAGGATTCTTTGTATCAGAATACTTTAGTCAAAACTCTGTACGATCACACTGTCATGATATGAAATGTATTCTGTTTTATAATATAAGAATAGATCAAATAAAATATTTTGTTTATATAATCAGCAGGAGCTGCAAGGAATGCAAAGTTATCAATGTCCTTTCACCATCGTTCCTGTCATACTGTGGTGTGTGTTTTTGTTTGCACATCAAGGACAAAAGTCTTGTTTTGTTTTAATTCCAAATTGAACTTTGAACTACTTTGTGTAGAAAATGAAAATGAACACTGGTGATGACCACACACTTTGCAATTGTAAATATTGAACAGGTTTTAACTTTTACGATTATCGGCCTAACCATATTCAGCAGAGATCTAGGAAGAACAATTCCTCTTAACGCAGCTTATACACTGTTAACAGAACACTTGGTCTGAATGCGGCCTTTTCTGACTTTGATCGTAAAAGGGGCAAAACGCTCAGTTTAGGGACTATTATTAATATGTGCGTACCCTGCTTCAGGGAGAAAACTGAGGCGGAACTGACTAAATGGGGCACATCCGTCTGCCTTGCCAAACTGAATTGCAATGGAGAGAGAGCGAGAGAGAAACACACAGAGTGAGAGAGTGAGCCGTGCAGCACGTTAAACCAGCTCACAGTCCGGACTGCAGACAAAGTTGAAACTTCTCACTTTTCATTTGAAATATTATTGAAATTAAGTATTGCAAGTCCTTCCGTGAGTGAGTCCTTACCTCCATGACCGATTTGTGACCGCGCACTTTCGGTATAAATATTTAACCCTCAATGCATTGCGCTTTTGTCACGCCAGTAAAACTGTATTCTGAAGTGTCGATAAAACAGGAACAACAATCAAGTACACTTTTTACTCAGGAAAATAACAAAACTAGTGTGGTGACAGTGAAATTGTGCATTTCTTTGCACTTTATGGTACTGCACCATCACTGTGCTTTGTGTAATAATCACTTCCCAATAGCATTCTACTATTTGTTGAAATAAAGAGTGGTCTCGGTTAAATGCTTCTTCACAACTGGACTGCTCTTTGTTTGAATCACCAGCTACATACTAGTACTTGGTGAGAGACGATGATGCAAAAGTAACTATTGTTGGTTTGAAGTAAGTAACTAGTCTAATTACTTTCCCGGGTATTTTGGAGTAACGCAGTTACCTTGGAATGGACGGCTGTGCCGTATAAGCAGATCCCAAAAACAGACTCTAGACAAAAGGTCCAGAAAACTATTTTAATTCAACAAAAGGAACACGCAAGGGTGAGAAGTACAAAACCCGAGACACTAAAAACGAATGACACAGGTGGACACAACAAAAGGTCTGTGTGGTAAAAAACCTACTCGTTGAGTAAACTAGGATGAGACAGAGCACAAATGTTGGCAGCGAAAATGGGACATAAGCAAGTGAATATTCCTACACCTGCACACTGTCACGGTGGCACCAAAAAAGGCTACTGATTACAATTCGTGTCAGGTGCGTTGCCGATGTCAATGCCCACCATCGCTCACCCAGACACTGCAATACAAAGAAAAACAATTGAAAAAAAGAGCCATGACAATATCCTCCCCCCCGGTCCCACTTAATGGATGTCCCCTGGCGGACTACCTGGCTTCTGTGGGTGGAGAGTGTGGAAGGCCCGGAGCAGGGACGGATCAAAGATCCAAAAGCGGGGAATCCAGGAACGCTCCTCAGGGCCTTAGTTTAACTGTCACTGGGTTAACAACTGAGTCAATGACGAAAGGACCAATATATCAAGGACCCAGCTTCTTAGAATCCCAAACCAGATGCAAATCTTGTGTGGACAACCAGACATTCTGACCAGGACGGTAGGGAGGAACTGAGATCCGATGATGATCAGCCAACTGTCGGTTGAGAGCCGCAATACGAGATAAAGACTCCTCCACACTCGATGAGCCTTTCGGAGATGGATCTGAACAGGTGGAACCACCACCTCCCTCTCCTGAGAAGGGAACAACGGCGGCTGATAACAGTACGCCGTCATGAACAGCAATCATCCAGTGGCAGAGCAAATGAGGATGTTCGCTGCATAGTCCACCCAGGGCAGGTGAGAAGACCAAGAGGAGGGGTGCTGATGGCAAACATAGCAAAGAGCAGCCTCCACATCTTGAGTCACCCTCTCAGCTTGACCGTTGGTCTGTGGGTGGAAACCGGACAAATGGCTTGAGGAAGCCCCCAGCGCCTTGCAGAACAACCTCGACACCCGAGAGACGAATTGTGCCCCCCTGTCAGACACCAGATCAGGAGGAATCTCATGAACCCAGAAGACATGGTCGATAAGAAGATTAGCAGTCTTGATGTAGGATGGCAACTTCGGCAGAGCAACGAAACGGGCCATCTTGGAGAATCTATCGACCAAGCTCAGGATGAACGAGTTCCCTCTGTATAGTGGAAGGCCCATGATAAAGTCCAAGGGGACGAGGGACCAAGGGCCGGAAGGGATGCTCAGCAGACGAAGAAGACCAGCTGGACTACGATGGGACATCTTGCTATGGGTACACACTGTGCATGCTGAAATGAATTGCTTAATATCCTTGCGCAGCCCCTGCCACCAGAACCAACTGACCCCTGGATGGTAAGCAACTCTTGAAATGTGTCCCCACCTTAACACCACTGGACACAAGGCAACTGGAACAAACAACTTGCCATCAGGAACCCCACCCAGAGCCTGGATGTCCCTCACCGCATCACCCACCTTCTTTTCCATCTCCCACTGAAGTGCTCCCACCACCCGGGTCCCAGGGAATGGTCTCCACGGCAGGCTCTACAGCAGACGGGTTATAAAGCCTAGATGGGCTATGCAGCCTAGACAGGGCGTCGGGTTTGCCATTCTTCGACTCAAGGCGGTAAGTGATGACAAAATTGAAATGGGTAAGGAACAGGGCCCAACGTGCTTGATGGGGGTTGAGTCTCTTAGCAGTCCGGGGGTAAGACATGTTCTTGTGGTCGGTCAAAAGTTTCCCTAGCGCCCTCCAGCCAGTGCCTCCACTCCTGCAGCGCCAGGACAATGGCTAGCAGCTCCCTATTGCTCACGTCATAATTGGCCTCTGCTGGGCTGAGGCGCCTAGAGAAGAAGGCGCAGGGGTGCAGTCTCTGGTCAACTGGGGAATTCTGGGACAGGACCACCCCCACTCCTGAATCAGATGCATCCACTTCAACAATAAAAGGAAGGTCAGGAATAGGATGACTTAACACAAGAGCCTTTACAAACAATTGTTTAATTTCAATAAAAGCTACTTTAGCTTCAGGGGTCCATACAAATTGAATTTTATTGGATGTAAGCCTTGTGAGAGGTCCCACCTTAAGGCTGTAATTACGGATAAATTGCCTATAAAAATTAGTGAAACCCAAAAACCTTTACAAGTGCGGATGCCTATTCAAGTGGGGATAGATCCCTGTGTAATTGCGCTAGAAACCAGCTGGCTAACAAAATTATGCAGTAAAGTTAGAAAAACAGTTTATTGCTAACGACTCTAAATCAGTCTGGCATGGATTACAATCGCTAACCAATTATAAGCGAACATCCGCCCAAGCTGAGAACAATAAAAGACTAGCCGACGATTTGAACACCTTCTACTGCTGATTTGAAAAGGACACTTTCCCACCCCAAACCCACCCAGCCGCACCACCGATAACCATCGCACCTCTGACTTATGGGTTGACCATTCACGAACAGGACGTGAGATGCATCTTCAAACAACAAATGATCAACAAAGTACCCTAACCCTTGTGTCCTCATCCTGCCTCGAAGTCTGAGGCAGCTCGCTCCAGTCTTCACACAGATCTTTAATAGATCTTTGGAACTGTGTGACGTACCACTCTGTTTCAAACGCTCCACCATCATCCCAGTCCCCAAGAAACCTGCAATCTCAAGTCTGAACGATTACAGGGCTGTAGCCCTGACATCTGTGGTCATAAAGTCCTTTGAACGCCTCGTGTTGGACCACGTCAAGAGTAACACAGGTCCCCCACCCGTGCACTTTGCCTACCGAGCAAACAGGTCTGCTGATGACGCAGTCAACATGGGACTGCACTTCATCCTAGAACACCTTGACAGCGCTGGGGACCTACGCGAGGATCCAGTTCATGGACTTTAGCTCTGCGTTCCACACCATCATTCCCGCCTGCCATCTGCTAGGTGGATTTACAGCTTCTTGATGGGCAAGACACAGCAGGTGAGGCTGGAGGACACCACCTCATCTACACGCACCACCATCACTGGGGCGCTCGAAGGTTGTGTCCTCTCTCCGCTGCTCTTCTCTCTCTACACGAATGACTGCACCTCAACACACCCTGCTGTCAAACTCCTGAAGTTTGCAGATGACACCACAGTTATCGGCCTCATCAAAGATGGTGACAAGTCTGCGTATCGACAGGAAGTGGAGCAGCTGGAGCTGTGGTGCGGCCGACACAACCTGAAGCTGAACACGCTCAATACTGTAGAGATGACTGTTGGACTTCAGGAGGCATCCTTTACCACAGCTGCCCCTCACGCTGTCCAACTGCCCTGTGCCAACTGTCGAGACCTTCAAGTTCCTGGGAATTAGTCTCTCAGGACCTGAAGTGGGAGATCAACATCAACTTCATCCTCAAAAAGGCCCAGCAGAGGATGTACTTTCTGCGGCTTCCTGAGGAAACACGGCCTGCCACAGGAGGTGTTGAGGCAGTTCTACACAGCAGTCATCGAATCAGTCCTGTGCAATAACTAACCAAGAGAACCAGATAAGAGAGGACAGAAAAGGGCAGGACAGGATGTGGCAAAATGAGCAATGAGTTGATATGTTAGTATAACCTGTGTTGTTATTAGCGATTCCAGCACAAGTAATTCAAGTCTATAGTGTTTCTATCGAACTTATTAGTGAATGAACACCATACCACCCGGGACACAACCCACATAAACGCCGCCCCACAGCACCACAAACACCAACCCCACGCCCCAGCGGTGAAAATCAGGAAAGGAACCAGCACTCCACAGCACCTCGCCCTCATCCATCCCCAAAAAAATAAATACAATTAAAATGAATAAATCACCGGCGTCGTGCAAAGCCCCACCCCTGTGTCTCCGACCACACCGGAAACCAGCACAAATGTGTCAGCACCCGGCCCGGCACCCATACCTGGTACCAGTCCCCCAGGGGGCCCTGAATGAGATATGAGTGTGCCCAATGTGCGGAGTATATACAGTGTGAGTATTTAAAAAAATGTGCTGAGTGTGTAAGTAAGAATTGCTAAATCTCAATTAATTTTTATTAGTGTTTTCGTGATGTATTTTTTTTTTAAATTATTAAATAGTTACAACCTGGGACTATTAGGGCAAAGTTTATTGGTAAATAGAATAGTTCATTAACATTTTTTTTATTTTGTTTTGTCACAAACTATCGATCAAACAACATACATTGTCTGGATTGTCTGGATTTTTTCTTCAATAAATCAATTCCACAAAGTAATCACTGGAAAACCAATCAAGAATTCTATATTCAGGGACTGTTCAGAAACTATTATAGAAAATTGAAATCAAAATTCCTCCTTCATTGCACTTTTCTGGGTTTTTTACTTCAACAAAGACATTCTTAAAAATCATGACTCCACAACAAATATCATTAAACATTTAAAACCAATTATTTCCTTCAGTGCATTGCCAGAAAGTAAGAAGAGTATGTCGCAGATGACGCTGCTCTTCTTCTGCTCGGTATCCCTGTGGATGCACGCGTCGGAGGGCGGATGCGAGCCGGCAGCTTGCTTTTTTTCCTTTGCGCTGCTTAGTCATGTGACGGCACACCATGGAAACACAAGAGGGGGAGGAGTCGCAAAGTGTGCCTGCTTCCGTCATTGTTGTCGCCATGCATTTGCCTGGTAACTGGAAGTTAGCACGCAGTCTGTTGCGTGGAAATGGTGATAATGCCACATCGGTTCTGAATCCTCACCTGGTCTTGCTTTGCTGCTTTTGTTAGTTTCATGCCCAGTTGTTAGCAATTGAGGGATGGGCATTTTTTATTTTTTTTTATTTCCAGAGGTGGATTCCAATATATTTTCAGCAAAGCTCCTGCAGCCCAAGTGATTTTTTAGAAAACTGCAAACTCACCCCTTAATACATTGTTTTGCTATTTGGGCATCTTGAAAGCATTTCTCAGCATACACAGCTGAATCATAAATCATCCTTCCATTCATTGACTGAACCGCGTTATCCTCACGAGGGCCGCGGGCGTGCTGGAGCCTATCCCAGCTATCTTCGGGCGAGAGGCGGGGTACACCCTGAACTGGTCGCCAACTAATCGCAGGGCACATAGAAACAAACAACCATTTGCACCTACGGGCAATTTAGAGTCTTCAATCAACCTAGCATGCATGTTTCGGGGGTGTGGGAGGAAACCGGAGTGCCCGGAGAAAACCCACGCAGGCACGGGGAGAACATGCAAACACCACACAGGCGGGGCCGGGATTTGAACCCCCGTCCTCAGAACTGTGAGGCGGATGTGCTAACAAGTCGTCCACCGTTCCGCCTTCATAAATCATTTAAAAAACAAAACAAGCATACCTTGGACATGGTGTACTGTATTTCCTGGGAAGTTACCCGTTTCGTAATATAAAACAATTGACTTTCCGGCACATTTTAACATTTTTGACCACTCAGAGGTCACATGGAAGCAAATTAAATGGAAGAAAATTCTATTTAACATATTTGCAACTGAATTCATAATATGGGACACAGCTGGAATGGTCCATAGCGTCTGTAAAGCTAATTTCATACAAGGCAATTAAAAAAAAAAAAAAAGTTTAAGGACTTAAATATTCAGAAAGTTAGCAGAAAATTGGATCACTACTGGATCGCCTCCTCCCTTTGACAGCTGCCTGGATATTAAGCTGGTTGCTTGGACATTCAAGACGGATGTGTCATGGTTTGGGTCGTGGTTAGTTTTGTTTCATGTTTTCCTGTGTTCCGTGTTGTTCATGTCGTGTGCTCATTTAATTATTGTGTCCACCTGTTCTCGTCAATCTTCTGACTTGTGTCGACCAATCAGCTCACTCCGGCCGCCCGTGTCTTGTCCAGGTGTTCCTTGTTGTCTCGGCAATCTGTTTGTATTTAGATCCCTGGTTTCTTTTTAAGTTCTTGTCGGTTCATTGTCAATGTAGTATGTCATTGTCTCTGTCTGTGCCACGTCTTACTCACCAGTCATGTTTTGTTTCCAGTTTTAGGTTTATTCAAGTGTTTCTTTGTTACTTTGGTTTTCTGTTGTGGGACTGCTTTATCCATGTTCCTTGTCCGCCTTTTTTTCCTCCACTCCTGCCTTGCGTCCCTGCTTCCCAGCACTTGGGTCCTCCACGGTTTTGCCTTGCCGTCCTCTCCTTGGAAAACCCCAACCGTGAGAGGATGTGCAGTGTTGACATTTAAATCAGTCTCTTTCTTTTTTTTTTCCACCAAGGGAACATAAATAACAGACCTTTTAAGGTTTTCAACTGATACAAAAAAACCTCTTGAACAATATACGTTTTTGGCAAAAGTGTGAAATTGTCATGCCTTGTTAATATGTCAAAGGATTTTCGAACCGCAACCGCTCACATCATTTGACTAGTGATGCAAATTTGGATTAGTGTAGAATCCATTTCATCTCTCTTAGAAGAGAGATGAAATTAAGACATCAGAAGTGATTCAAAATGTGGAATAAATGGTAAGCAAAAAAGTGAGTCGGGCGTGACGTGGCCAAAAACATCTGGGAGCAGCCAGGCGCACGCATTGGGGCTTCCTCCTTGAACTGATTGCCACAGGGATGGCTGGTGACGGGCTGGTTAAATTAGTAAATTGGCCCGAATGAAATATTCAACTCTCCATATCCCATTCTGCGTGCCATGAATGACGCGCCGAAGGGGGGACGCCTCAAGCGGCCCCAGCCCTTAAAGGGAGGAATTCCGCCCAGGGTGTGGTGGGGTGGTTGGAGGGGGGGGGGGGGGGGATCTCCTCACTCATACTCTCACCCTATAGACTTTTATAATTCACATAATTAATGCCACCCCACTTCAGTTGTACAGCCGGGTTCACTACTCTTGTCCTGCATGCTTCTTCTCCTGACCTTGTCCTGTTCCATCTTGTCCTGTCCTTCCCTCACAGGGTGTAGCACTACAGCCCCACGCAACATTCATATTTAATGTTTCATTGTTGTAGATAATGTGATGACTTACTTTTCTCATCCTGTTTACAATTCGTGCTTTGTCTTTTGTCTTCATTTCTCTCTCCCCTCTAGAAACTTTGTTCTGTTCGACTCTGACTCACAATAAACTTCAATTATAATACTAAGAAACCACAGCAGAAGATTAAAAGCTCCACTGTGACACAGTTCCACAGTTCTTCCATTCTGCTTCACCCAACAGCCAAACAAGACAAAAATAAAATAAAAATAATTACAATTTTAAAAGGAAGGAATTCCCCCACTGTCCCCAATTAGACACTCCCAGTCTGGTGTCATGAAAGGCACTATATAATTACTATATTATTATTATTATTATTATCGGCCATAGTGAGGATAAGTGGTTCAGATAATGGATGGAATATTATTAGTAGTAGTAGTAGTAGTAATAGCACTATTATTATTATTATTATTATTGTTATTATTATTATTATTAGTAGTAGTAGTATTCAGAAGCTGTTCCAAATCAAAGAGAGTTGTTATGGCTTGAGGTGTACAAGTCTCTTTAAATTTCCAAGTCGAGAACAAACAAAGCAAAGGTGTGTCTCGGTTACCTTCATTTATGAAACAATTATTGTTAATGAATTGAAAAAGTGTGAATCACTTGCTGTGTTCAAGTGCTAAAAAATATATAACTCGGGTATAAACATGAGAAAGAAATGTAACTTCTGGATGCGTTAGCTTGAGTGCAACAGAAATATAAAGTACAAGGGTCAAATGATTTACAGTATATACTGCGGGCGCGGTTGGGCACAGTGGACGACTGGTTAGAGCGTCAGCCTCACAGTTCTGAGGACCCGGGTTCAATCCCCGGCCCCACTTGTGTGGAGTTTGCATGTTCTCCCCGTGCCTGCGTGGGTTTTCTCCGGGCACTCCGGTTTCCTCCCACATGCCAAAAACATGCATGGTAGGTTGATTGAAGACTCTAAATTGCCCATAGGTGTGAATGTGAGTGCGAATTAGTTGTTAGTTTCTATGTTTGCCCTGCGATTGGCTGCCAACCAGTTCAAGGTGTACCCCGCCTCCTGCCCGATGATAGCTGGGATAGGCTCCAGCACTCCCGCGACCCCTGTAAGCTTCGAAAATGGATGGATGGACTGCAGGCGTGTGCACACACACACACACACACACACACACACACACACACTCATTAAAGCCTTGTAAAATAGGTTTGCCACAGCGCACAAGTCACACACTACACGCTTGCATGCGCACACGCGTTCAACATT